>NC_079290.1:72164882-72465549 GCF_023638135.1 Falco biarmicus
TAGTATGAGATTTTATTGGCAAGAAAAGATCTACACCAATGAATACTGCTGGAGCTGCCCAAGACTTTCCATTGTAAGACCCATGCTTTTGGTTGTATGTGAATATGCTGAACTTAAAAACTTTAGTGTGGTTCTCCAACAGATGTTTGTCTCAGAATTATTCATTCTTTTATTTTTCAGAAGAAATTACATAGCTCTGTCTGAAAAGAAAAAGTGAGGTTAGGGAAAAAAAGACATTTGTCAAAATGGAATAATTCTTACCATTGTTTTGCTGAGAAGAAACAGGCTGGCTCACAAAGGTGAAATTTAGTGACATGTATGTAAATGGGATAGGACAGTCAGCGAAACGCCTCTGTAACAGTTCTCCTAAATGTAGCTGAAGAGTAGGTTTCTGAAAACTTTTTTGTTATACATTTTGAAGAATTTATTTGTAGACTAACAAGTAAATTTTCTGAAACCTTGACATACATTGAGCAGGACTATTTTTTGAGAGCCTAGTGTAGGGGCCAAACACAAGGAGTAGGAATTAATGAGAAAAAGGCAGGCAGGCTGCAGGAGAGCACAGCAAGCGATTTGAGAATAAGAGCCAGCGCAGCCTGCGAGGGAGACCTGTAGGCGGAAGCAAGTACTGTCCTGGTCAGATATTTCAGATATCTGAAGAAACTACCTTCACAAGGTCTTGGCTGTGTGTCAGGCAGGGACTTGTGACTTTTACACAGATATGACATACTGCAGGGGAAACTGAAGCTGTTCTGTAATCAAGTCTAGTATTTTTTCTTTATTTATTTAGTTTCCTGTGCTGTCCTTTATTAACTATTACTGGTATAAGGACATGAGTCTAACACTGATGTTGGTGGAGGTATAAAGTCTCATGAGTTTAGCTTCAGCTCTGAATTTGGCCTTATTTCAAAAGAGACATCTGAAATACACAGTTTCATCTTGAACCGTTAGTAGGAATTAACATGCAGTTTTGTGAAATCATACCCTAGGAATGGTAGAGTACAGGAAACTTTTCAGACTACCACTATATAGATTTATCAGAATGTTAATATACTCTTCAAAATTCCCAGTGCTGCTGTAACAGGCAAGATCAACTAGATCAGTTCCTAGATGCTAAGCAATAATTTGGGCTTATTTCCTTGCAGTCTGTGAAGTTCTTCTTTCATACATGTATATTTTTCAAAGGACTGTGTCTGAGGCATATTCATCATATCTAGGACCCTGTTCTAAACAGGAGCTAGCACACTAGTTTTAAAAGAAAGCATGAGCAGCCTTGCAGTATGCAGATACACAATAACCATCCCTCATAAAAGTTAAACTGACCTGTAGTTAGGGATGGGATTAAGCTTTGATGCCAAATGTTTTATCTCTTTAAAAATCGTCTATCATCCTAGCACTGAGTGTTGTCTTTTTTAACTGCTCCTGTGGGTTATAAAATAAATATGGAGGATTAAAGGTTTGAAGAAATCTCTAGCCTGCAAAATCTTTAAGAGCATTTGCCACCTAGCAACAGCCAGGAACGTGTGTCTCCTTCAAACAATCTGCAATTGTGTGATTCAGAAGAAACCTCCACAGTGTTTATAACTGCAATTGTAACTTATGTAGGAAGGGAAAATGCAGTAAAAGGCTCCAGTTACATCACTGACAAAAGGATTTCATTACCATAAGAAGTCCCTAACAGGGTAACAAATAATCAAGATTAAAAAGAATGTGTGAGACCAGCAGAAAGGGAAACAATGACGTTCCTATTATAGCTGTGGCCTTTACAATAAATGATATGTCAGCTTTTTCATTTTGAATTGCACTGAATAACTTAGTGATTTTAATTCATCAGCAAATGAATACTTAGATTAGAAGCTATTTGCTTTTCAAATTTGAATTTGCTAGCTTAGTCACGCAATAAATACCACATTCCTTGAGAAGTTTGAATTATCTTTGTATTATTTTTAAATATACCATTTGTAGGTGTTAACGATTTAAAAATACACTCATGGATGCTCTGTTAGTTTGCACAGATATGTGAGGAAAGTATGGGAATTATATCAGAGCAAAGGTAATTGCAACATGCATGAGCTGGCTGACTATCAAAATTCCATTGGTCTGCATTTTGTGATGCTAATGAGATAGTAGGAAAAAATGACACAGATGCTAATGCACATGGGTTCTATTTAGACTGCTGTCATGCATAAGTCTTTGCAGACATCGAAGAACATGTTTTACTGTGCATCAGTTATCCCAGTTGCTCTATTTCCTCCAGGTTTTTTCACCTCCTTAAAGGAAAGAAACTGGGGCTATCCAAGGACTTTGTGTCTTTCATGACTCCCGGACCTCCAAACTGTTGACACTTGTTAGAGAATTTTACTCGTGTGTCATTGTTAAATTAACATGGATCTATTATAAAAAAAAAAAGAACAGCTTCTAGACTTAAGGTCACAGCATTACTTAAAATTCCCCGTTAACAGGGTATTAAAAAATACTTTGTTTCAATATATGTTCTTTTTACAACATGGGTTGTAGTTTCTCAGTTAACAAACCAACTTAAACCCAACAAAGACATACTAATACGCATTGCTAACAGAATACTTTTAATGCTAAAAAATAGATGGTGTATTGTTGCTAAATTAGACTACTGTACTATTTGGAAAAATCCTAAGCCTAACCCCTTACAGGCAGCTGGTAGGATTCAATTCTGTTTCTGGCAGCAGGAGAGTACATGCTGGAGTACCAGAATTGGAGCAGAAAATTGTAAGTGCAGCTGAAATGGAAAGGGGAGCAGCAAGCTATTGCCAAGGGAACACAAAGATATTTGTAATAAGTACATTCAGTGAGTTTATACTAAATATAAAAAGTTCCAGAAAACAATAATGTAAATAACTAAAGATTTAGAGATCTCTGTTTTTCAGTCACGTTCAAAGTACTAAAAGTATTTCTTAGAACTTAACATTTATACTGAATTGCTAGTGCAATATCAACCTTTTTTTGGAAATATTGTAATGTAGACGGGGCCTAATAGGCAAAAATTTTGAAAGCGTAATGAGGTAGTGGGAATGTAATGAGCACATTGACAGACCTTTTTTTTTTTTTTTTTTCTGTACTCACTAATGGTAGTCCTGACTTGCCAACACTTCCATTGATGTATATTGGTGTGGTACCAAATGAGGACTGCATGTTTAGGTATACTCAGGACACTGTACGTGTTCCTCTAATAGGAACAAGTTTGCAAGTCACAGATGGAAGTTACTTCAAAGTCCAAACTTTCTTGTTTCAACCTCTTCTAGCCATTAATCAGAATGTGAAATCTAATTGTGTGCTTTGGATAAGGAAAAAATAATTTCCTAATCAAATATTTCTCAGATCCTGTTTATTTATAAAGAATGGCAAAAGTCCTGCTTCTTCGAAGACAAGAGAAACTAATCAACAGGACACCATTTGTGTTTTCAGAGTTTCAGGCTTCTTGTCAGCTATTTAGCCTACAAGTACCTTCAGGATTCCCAGGACCTCCTTTAGTGTCTGTACCTATATATATACCCATTTTGATGTCTTACAACATTATGCATCTTAACAGAGCAGCGTTATTAGAAACCACTCTATTTTAAAGCAGTGTATTTTTTGAAATTTAAAATATCATAGAGTAATATGTATTGATGATTACATCCTGATGGAATTGCTCCCTACTCTACCTGTTATGCTTAAATAGTGATAATAAATGGGTAGGGAATCTCAGCCCTTTCACCAGGAACAGTGCAACAACTGTGTTTTATCTACTTCGCTGTCCTCAAAAATTATGATCAAGGTGCTGAGGGAATACAGCAATCGATAATGTTCTTCTAGCTCTAGCAGAGCTTGTCCTTGACTTTGAAAGACAGCTGATTGGGATTCATTTTTATTTTTTTTAAATGCGCATGGCAGAGACAAGATGGAAAGTGAAAATCCATATAGATCAGTGTAGCCTGATGTCCAGGTCACACATGTAGCATATAGAACCTGATTAAAATATCTGCTCAGCTGGCTTTAGACCATGGTCTTGAAACTAAACTTCTGCTTCCCATGTGCATGTTCAGCTATGGATATTTCAGGGTGGTGTCTTTTTCTGAGGAAATCTCAGACAGGCTCTATCTTCATCCTGATACAAAACCAAAACTGCTTTGTTCCCCACAATTAAATATTACCTAAATTTATAAAAAAATAATAGATTCAATAGGAAATTTTCAGTCTTAATTAATAATTTCAGTAATGTACTTACGCTTTACTGCCCTTTTTATTTTAAAATAGAACTGGGACTAAAAAGTGTGATCGGGAGCAGCCCATGTTATGTTTACCAATGTTCCTGCTGGTTTACCTTTCATCCTAAAAAAATGGTGCTGGAATCCACTTATGGATTTTAATATAAATGTTTCTTTCTTCACTCCTAATGTTCTTTTCAACATCTGAAGATATTTTAAGACACTTCCCCCCAACACCTTCCTAGTGGAAACTGAATGAATACTTTTGACTTCTCAGTTAAGTATCATTTTGGTTTTTCCTCTTAAAAATTTCCTAAAAAAAGAGTCATATATGAAATAGGAGTTTCAGAGAAAGTCCACCATTCCAAGGGCACCTTATAAAAGGCAGGAGCACTTGTCTTCAGACAGGAATTTTGTGTATGTAGGCTGATCCCAACAGACTTAATGTACGTGATGAATTTGTACAATAGCTATGCAGTTTGCATTAGACTGTTACTTTTATATCTCTTACCACTACTCCTTTCCAGTTAATATTCTCCTCATTTTCATCTTGAGTTTGTTATCCCTTAGGAGATTTTTTTTCCCATCTTTTACAGAGCAAAACGTTTATATGATTAGAGTCAGCAGTTTGTCGTATTCCTCATGTTAATACAGCAAACCTGCTTATAGTTGGTTCTGTTACACTTGGTTGCAATTCCTCTAGCAAAGAAGAATAAAACACAACAAAATGTTTTGCTACCTTACACTTCTCCCATTAGGATTGCACTGGAGGAAATTCTTTGGTGAGAGTCAAAACCCTTCAGCCATAAGCCTAAAACTTTTCCCATGGAAGTCAGCTGTCATCTCCCGAGTTCTCTGCATCAGGCACAGGTCAATAAAAGGCACTTTTGTGAATCCCAACTTCCTTTAGCACATCTTCTAGTAATCTCAAGCTCTGTTCTTCAGAGACTGCTGTATTCTGGCTTCCTACCACCTGATAACTTTTCTTACTTATCAAGGTATCCTTGTTAATCTCTATGGATGCTCTCAGGTTTTGGCAGGCTAATATGGAAAGATTGCTAGAAGGAATTAGGTGCAGGGAACATCCTGCTAAACATTACAGTATTTATAGTCACTGTGACTCTACTTTCATCTTGTGCTTCTAAGGCTGATAATGAGACACATTTCATCCCTACTCAGCTCTTTCTACATTTATTTCCTTTCTAATGAAATGGATGCAAAATGAGAGGGGGGGGGGAAGGGAAGGGGGGGGGGGTAGGAAACCCTTCCTTGCTCTCTGTGATTATGTGACACAGTTGCTTCCCCTGAACTCTAGTGATCATCAAGTACCCCAGTGACTGCAGGGACTGACTTCACATTCTGATGACGAATATCTGTTATGCCTTTGCTTTTCAGGGATACAGACTCTTCCAGTCAAAGATCAATGACAAACTCCAACAGAGAGGAAGTAGATTTGCTCCCAATAGGAAGACAGTACCTTCCTTTTGTACTTTTTCAGCAGTTTTGTTTCAGAAGAATTGGTCACAGATTTTCTGGGAATATTTAAGAGTTTTTTATTTGACCCTAAGAATGCACTGAAAGCTGATCCAACCATATTAGAGTTCCCTTTTCTGGATTATTTATGTGAGGCTGCTGGGAGAATTAATGTATTACATTCTCTGGCTTTCCCTTCTATAGATCCCAAACTTCAAGAGCATTATAGGTCAGAAGAAGTAGTAAATGGTATTGTTGTCCCACAGGACCTCATACTACTTAGAAAAAAAAAATAAAAGAAAGGCTATGCATGGTTTAGCTGAGTAGGTGTTTTAATGATTTCTAGTGGAGATTTGTCGCTATGTACACTTTTTTCCTTTTCCAATGGACGATAGACAAAATTTTGAAACTGTTAATTGAAGGGAAACTTAGAAGAGTTTGTTAGGTGGGAAAGTAAGACTGTGCTAAGTTCAGCCTTGGTGGAAGAAAATACCAGGAACTACAATCAAAGATAAAAAGGCTAAATTTAGCCCACTCCTTGCAGTTTTTCATCTGAGGTCAAGGTCTTGTTGTAAGTAGCTGCCTTTTCTTTCTGCCAGGTCATGCAGTTTAGGTTATATGCTTCCATATCAGTATGATCCAGCATGGTCATTTAAACTCTTCATACTTTTCCAACCATGCAGCTGTTAACCAATAACCAGTTCATTGTAACCATTCAATCTGAGAAGGCATTCTTCATCCAGTTTTAATATTATTTCATGGAAGAGCTCAGTATTTTCAGATGCACGTTTAAAATCTAAACCTGTTGGCAAACAGAGATAGTCAAGCCTCCTGTATTCCACAGCCCTAAAGCACAGAGGACAGGGAAGGCAGGCAGACTAGGCAGGTTTAATAGACTAAGGTTTCTTTTTAGAACAATTTATCTAACATATATTGCTAAGCTGTAAATTGAATATACATGGAACTTATTACTCCAGTATAGCATAGAGCAAGGAACCTTCAGCTATCACTGTTTCTGACCTAGGACTTAAATACTTGGAGAAAACTGTGAATCACTAAATCTGAGATTCAAACAGGAATCTGCAATCCTATAGCAAACTAAGTTCCCAGATACTCTGTGAATGTGGATCTTAATGTTTATAGGTATGTAAAACATCTTAGTTCAACAAAATAAAGAGATACTGAATTAAGTTACAATATCTAGTACTAAGTTAGAAAGCTGGTAGTTCCTGAAAATGCCTTTACACCTGAAAGACTTGGGAACTATGTATATCAATCATGGTAAAAGAAAACCTGAACAAGCAGTTACATAAAATTGGAAGTGTCTTTGTGCAGCAGCATCTACATATGTATCAGTACTGTGATCCAGACACCTGTGATGTCTTAGGGAAGGCAATAAAGAGCATTAGTGGTGTTTGCTGACAGCCTATATAATATAATTTATTTATAACAGCCTGGTGCAATGAGTATCACTTCTTTCAATTTTTTTTTTTCCCAGTGTGGGCTTTACTGGAAAACATTAAAAAAGGTTTTCTTTAATTTCTTATACTCTGCTGTTTGCTGTTTGCAAGCCAGAAATTAGGCTAACATCATTGGTTATAGATTCCTTGGTAATTTTGACTACTTGGTTGAAAACAGAGTTTTTATCAGATTTCTACAGTGAATGTTTTCCAAAGTAAATTCAGAATTATTTCAACAAATATTTCCTAGTGAGACTGAAATTAATTTTACACAAACGTATCACAGATGGTACCATTCAAATGAACGAGTGTAGAAAATAGTGCATAAAATTGTTGCATCAAATTCATTTAAATGTTTATGGGACAAAAAAAATTATCCAATACTCTTTTCAACAGGTTTTGTATCCTCTCATAAAAAAATGCCAATCCCACAGACTTTTCTGGTTAGGGATTGGAGTGATGTTGTTAAAGAAACATGTATTTATATCACAGTGTAGCCCTGCAGCCCCCAGTCTTGCCTTCCTTATTAATTTCTTGTAAATGTATTTTAAAAAATTTATTTTCTTTCATCAACTAATGTGTCTAATCTGTATTTCTTTTCTGTAATTATTTTCTGTATTTTCTCTGTAATCACTTTCTATGTGAGTTATCTCAAGGGAATTTGAATGACTCAGACAAGCAGACTCTATTTTGTCGTAATTTTAATGAAATAGGTTTGATAATTTATTTTATTATTTAACATATAGTTTATGGATCCTGTCATCCAATAATGCACTCTGCAATAACCAAAAGCCTACTGATGAAATCTGTGTACTTGGATTAGTTCTCTGACATTTGTCACTTTTTCCACAAAATGAAATCTACCCAGTGCAACTGAAATATTAGCTGATGCAAAAAGATTGCTGGAGGACCTGTGCCTGAGTCGCTCCCATCCCCTGCCATTGCTCAGATAATCAGGTGAGCAGCACATCCATCACTTTTAGCAGATGAGTGCTGCTGCTGCCTTCTGAAGTGAAAGACCTGGACGGACCTTACCTGCAAAGGGCTATTTACACCATGATGTTGGGAATCAGTCCAATACGCACCCTCTTCCAGGCACTCATGACTTCCAGCTTGTTTTTTTAACAAAGATATTACTCAAATTCTAAATATTTCTGACTGATAGTAATTCTATTGATCAACAGGTGCACTATGTTCACTTATAACTGTCAAGTTACAAAAGACATTTATTCACTGTAAGAAAACTGAGGTGGAGTTTGTATATTTTAAATATGTAAAATTCATGAGTACTTGTAATCAATGCTGCATCCTATATTTCCAACTTAAACTCCACCTGATAGCATTTCAGTCTTTACACAGTTCAACTTTTCAGTTGCCTTTCATGTCCTGATTCTGCCAAAGTAATGTGTTTTTTTTTAAAAAAAAAAAAAAATGTGAGGAAAACACATAGCTTTTGGTTTTAGTTAACCAAAGTAACACAGTTTGCCATTTCTTTCAGATTAATTTCGCAGGCTGCAATGTGGTCTGTGCACTGAAAAATGTGGCAATAAAACAAATAGTCTTATAAATTCATGTACAAGATGTTCCAAGAATGCAGTCAGAAGAGGAGACAAAGAGGACTGGTGAAGGATAAAACACTGTGCAGGCTCATTTGCAGTTCTACAGTGAATGCCTTTATATGTGGCTGGTGCCTTTCCTTTCCCCTGCCTTTCCCTTCCCCTCCTCAAAAGCAAGAGACTTCCAGGAGAGACTGAACTTTAAATTCGTTTTGGCATTTCTTACAGAGAGGAATTTAGTAGTAGCTACAGCAGAAAGAGCTAGTGATTTAGGACTAATTTCAACATATTTGCTTTTCCTTTAACTCCTTAAAGGCAAGATTTTTATTTTACAACATAACTAGACATTTTTTCTTTCTCTAGTTTGCAGACTGAGTTAGGGGTACATAAAGAGTTCAATTTCCTTCAATTTCCACAGCAGATCTGTAGCTAAGTCAGAAACAAATGCCTGGGTTCTTCTGTCCCCTGCTCTAACCATGAGATTCACCATGGTTTTTTGCCAATACACATGTGACAGCTCATGGCTTTCAAATCTATAGCATTCTGAATAGTTCGGAAGCCACCCAAGCAGAAGCCGAGTCATTGGTGGATTATATTTTTAACTGGTGTCATCATCTCGTCATTCACTCTACTCTGCATCAGCTTGGCTGTATATTTCCTTGCAGCCCATCCATTTGCTTATATTCCATTCCTGCCAGAGAGCATTTCTAAGCTGCTTTGCAGTATGCTCCACTATTTATGCAAATCTCTTAAGATATTATAATATACTGCTTAAGAGAAGCTAGCAGCCTAAGAGCTACAGGAGAGGCAGTTAGGCATCATTTATATCTAGAATATAGTTCTGATTATAGAGGCAAAATATGCCAAATATTACATACACACAAAGATAGTACATGTAGGGTGGATGTCTCCTTAATAGGCATATTTATTATAGTAAAGCCTGAGGATGCTTCAGGCTTACTTTCGTGCTATTATTACCATTGATGCAGTGAGAAATTATACCAGCCAAAAAATTGGAGAAGTTATCAGTTCTCAGACATTTAATAAAGTTTCTTAATTACAGAACAGAAGGATCACTGCAGAGACAGATAATGGCAAGGGAAAAAATAGAGGTTGAGTTGAGTGGCAGGGGTTTTTGATTGTCAGGCAAATTGGAAAGTTGACTAATATAACAGTTACACTTCATTGTAACACTGTGCTAAATGGAAAAACACCCTTCAAACACTGGCATTGTTGAATCTCACAGGGAACCATTCCAATCTTTGCATAATAAAGTGCAGAAGCTTTGCTACCCTAAACCAAAGGAAACCTAGATCAGATACTTTAAAAAAAAAAAAGGATTTATCTGTTTCTCTCTAAAAAAACCCCAGAACATTGGCTTTCCACCAAGCAATTCAACTTATATAAAGGAGAAGCATAGCTAAACCACCCTGGGAACTCTGACTCACAGTGTCAGGCGTCCTCCTTGCTGTAGAGGGGAAACAGTCTGCACCACCCTTTTTCCTGGCACAGCCTATTTCCTCCTCTCCTGCTCTGGGATGCAGCCCAGCCTGCTGACCCATGAGGCTGTGGTGCTTTATGTACTCTGCCCACCTCAAAAAGAGGATAAATCTACAGCTAACCGCTCCTTGCAGTCTCATACAGGACAGCAGGTAGTCCTTGCTCTTCTGTGCAGGCATTCAAAAAGGCTCACAAATGGGCTTCAAATATTTGCACAAATGTTGACATTCTGGGTGGTGTTTTTAACTCCATAAAATAAACTAAAATGTTACTAATCTGACTAATACTTTAGTGAGTTTACTATTAATTTTTGGCACAATTTCAGGAGTTTCAATATGCTGAAAACTTCTATTGTTCAGTTTATCTCAAATATACTGCTAAGGGTGCCAGGAAAGGTGTACTTGCCACTCAGATACATCGCATATGGTTGCTGCGTCTGAGTGTGTGGACAAGGTAGTATGCTAGCCCTCCCAAACCTGACCTTCAGTTCTGGTTTACTGATCTCCTTTCCTGCCCACCCATGGAACAAATTAAATTGAAGACTACGCTCTCAGTTTTGCTGTAATTAATTTTTAAGGTCAAGTAAAGCATCATGAGTTCGGCTATTGATGTGGTGCTGGTCCTTTGCGGCACAAACCTCACCACCAGCCCACCTTCCAAGTCACATAAACCATATCCAGGTCTGTAGCAGATCTCTTCATTTGGTCCCTAGTTTGGTAAGCTCTGGGATTTGGACTCGATGATCCTTATGGGTCCTTTCCAACTCGAGACATTCTATGATCCTATGATTCTAAGTTGGACCTCTACATCTCCAAATTGCATCCCTCTCTTCCTGTTTCCCTCAAACTCAAAGCACTGGGAAAAGTACTGCAGGTACTAAGTACCTAGATGCCAGTTAACTAGATCCCATAGTTCTCTGGAATAGCACTCTCTTTTTCCAAAACTAGTTTAAAACACAGCATAACTGTCCCCCAGTTTCTTGCCTAGGAAAGAATCTACTCCATTCCCTTCCTCTTCTGTCCTACTCCTTTAGGAGTCCTCACAAATGAGATCAAACTTTCTTCTCTCCTGTCTGCTGGTTTATGTACTGAATCAAACTGGGGACAGATCAAATGGTGACAGTGATCCCCTCCAGCAAATATCCACACATTGCCTGTGCACCTCAGAGCTGGACTACAGCAACAACCCAGTCATGACTGGGCTTCCAGCCCACTGGGAGTGTGAGATTGTTACAAGATGGATGGCTTCATTAAGCAGGATTTTTTACTGTGAGCAAGTGTGCTAGTGCTTTCTGCTCTGCAGAAGCTGCTTGAGGATTATGACTGGGGATTCAGAAATGTTGCTTTAAGTATATAAATCTCTAGCTGGTCCATGACTTATTCTCGTGAGATTATTTCCTCCTGTATTGTGCTACCTCACAACTGTCACGTTCCAGTTAGCAACTTCTGGCTGAAGGATCTAGTGGCAGTGCACTTTGTGTCTTTGTTATTTGTTTGGAAGGGGATTTCCAAGCATGGTGGAAACCACCAGTTCCATCATTCTATCATGGCTCCTTTCTATCTATCTGTGTCTACATAACCAAAGAGTCAACAAACAATGAATCAATTCCTTCAGCAATATTCCACTGCTGTTACCTTTACAGAGAGTTGGTATCAGCAATAGTTTCCAAATCTCAGAATTTCATTCTTATTTCTGTTGCTTCTTGAGAAGGGGAAAATCTCCTTTAGTATTTTAAAAATCCTTTTTTCTTCCAGCTTATGCATCTTGTAGACAGATGACTAAAACATACCGTGGGTATGGCAATGACTTCACCATTGCTGCTTCCAGTTTAAATTGTAAAACTTCTGACATGCTCCATAAAAATGTCTTGTACATTTTTCTCTTATGGTGAATTTTCATTATAAACTGCTTTATAAATTCATCAAGAACATAAAAGGAAAAATTCATGAAAGCTGAGCACACTATAAGTTGTACTTGGCAGCTATACTGGGTAATATACATGACAGAAAAATGGAAACAGAAAAATTATTGTGGACAGTGGATATGAATATGAACTATGTCACAGTTGTTCTAAATTGCTAAAGTTTGACAAAAGATTCATTCCCCAAAGATAACTTTTAAATTATTGTATTTCTACCACTTTAGCATAAATTATCATCTTTGAATATCTTTTTGAAAAAGAAAGTAGAGATTAAAAGAAAATTACCAGATTTACTTTCCAGTTAAACTCCAGTAATGAAACACCTACCTAGAGATGCATTTCTTTCTTGATGTAGGCCAGGATAATTGTGCATGATTTCTTTTCTTAAGGAAAGATATCTAGGCCAAAAAAAAAAGCACTCATTTCATTAGGAGATTTCAGGGGTGGCTGACTTGAATTGAGACAGCTTGGTTTGAAATGTTTTTATTTCTTAGTTCAAATTACTGTCAGTCGTGCAGTCTCTCCCATCATTAAGCTGATACAGTGCACTGCGGGGGCCACAGGCGATGGCAAAAGCAACCTGTCAGGGAAGCCCACACCACAGAGAGGAATGGGAAGATAAGTTGCATCTGAGGTACCGAGAGAAGAAGGGACAAGTTAGTCTCAAACCAAGACAAAATTACACGGGTTTACATTTTTCAACTGAAATTTACAAATCGAAAATTAATAAATCAATACTTTGGCTTTTGGTTATTATCCATTTTTCAATGGTTGAATCCCAAGGAACTACAAAATTTCATTTTTAATGAATACTACTAGAAACTAAAATAAATGGTAGACCTCTTAAATGTCTTTTACATGAACATATGCTCTGGTTTAGAGTTCAGCTGTACAGGTCACAGAGCAGGAGAGTAATAGCTTTCCAAATTGCTCAATTGCTAGTGCTGTTTCAGAGGATTTATTTCAGCTTTGTGAAAGTTCTGGGTCCTGAGTAGCTGCGCTGTCCTGTGAGTCCTATGCCCATGCTGCAGTGATTACTATGGTGTGAGAACCTAGCCTGAGACAAAATGGCAGGCCACCGTGCAAACAGTGGACTAAGACCTAGGGGATCTGGATTCCAGTTTTGTCTTCCTAGGCCTGGCTGCTTGCTGGCTTCCTAAGCCTGTGTTTCATCTATAGAAAGACAAATTTAATATCCACGGCTGTGACAGCCAGCATGCCTTGTCTATTGGAACAAGCTAGCACTACTACATATACACCAGTCCCTACAGGGGCTCAAACCAGTTAGGACTGGTTCCTTGCAAAGAAGTGCTGTCATTTCTACAAGCAGAGGAATCCCATCATGATGATTTTTCTGTTCAGCATAATTTTTTTCATAATACAGTTTTCTTCATTTCCTCCCAAGGCCTTCCAATTTCTATATTTTCCTGTGCTGAAATAGCCAGGACTCTGTGTTATTCCAGAGCATTTGCATTTTGGTGTGGGGATAGTACATCCTTCTGTTCACACAGAACCAGAGCACAGCCCGCAATATGAAATAAGCAAAGCTTTAATAGATATGGATAAAAACCTATTCAGAGAATTCTACCTCTAAACTGTGCGATATTTCCAGGTATTTCACTTTCTAATATGCACTGCCATACAAGATCATGTTCATAGACATTGCTATTAAAGACCACTGGCTGAACCCTTGCTGAACGACATTTTGTTTGCCTTCTTTCCACTCAGCATGTGTCTGTGGATTCCTCTTTTTAAACATTATCACAGTCATTACTAAGAATCATCACCTTCCCATCACCATCTTTCACAGAGTCTCCACAAAGACAAACTCCTGCCTGATGCTAACCAGCATTTTTTTTCTTCCAAGGCCAACGGTTTCTGTTTCTGTGTAAGAGAGGATCTAGCAAACTCTCTTCTTGGACATGAGACACTGACTTCCTTTCTTTTTGGATTATCTGCATTTTTTGTAGGACTGCAGTTGTGAGGAGAGATTGATACTTGCCCAGGTTCCAAGGAGAGATAAAAGGGCTGGCTGGGCTAAGTCTCAGGAAGGTCTGAGGATGAATGAGGTCAGGAGGTAGAGGATGGATGAAGAGGATTTACAAACTGTTGGACAAGCAAAGCAGAAAAAGTATTAAAGCCTTGGAGTAGGAAGTACAAATTGGCTTTGGTTATGCAAGACGCTGGGGAAGATGGAGCAAGAGAGAGATCACAGAGAGGAAAATTAAGAGTGTGGGGAAGGGGAAGGGGAAGGGGAAGGGGAAGGGGAAGGGGGAGGGGAGGGGAGGGGAGGGGAGGGGAGGGGAGGGGGAAGAGTGGCATCAGTGTTCACTCAACGCCTGGAGTTTTGGCCTAATACACAGCTCATGCTAAAACCCAGTGTATGCTTGCGAGCGGTGCTATCAAGAGAAAGTGAGAGCAATGTGTATGCCAGACACAATGGACAGGAAGAGGTAAGGGCCATCCAACATACTTCCTCCTTCTTTAGAATTAGTAGTTAATCCTAAACCTAAATTAATGATAAATGACAGTTTAAGTAATGATAAATATCAATTCTAAAGCAGCACCTGAGTGTCTGTTTTTAATATATAATCCTTTTCAGCACTGTTCTTAAGAACCTTGGACTCTTTCTTTAATGGCTTTTCTGCTAATTTCCTTTTGCATCATATTGTGCCACCATTCTCATTTTACAGAAATAAATAATCTTCTTGTAACTGGCTTCTGGTGGGACACTGCAAATGTTTAAGAAGGATCTTCAAGTCAAAGCATTGCTACTGATCATTGTCCCTTCCGCTGACGTCTGATACGGCTGATAGTTAAATGGATGGCATAACTATTGAAAGAACCAAGAATAATGTTAAATGAATGGCATAACTATTCAAAGAACCAAGAATAATGAGTGGGAAATTACTCATTACCTGTGAGATGAGCAGCTACTGCTGCCATCCCATACTGGTATACCTGAGGCGTGTGAAGCTAGGATGCCTGCAGGAGCTGCTCAGCTAAGAGAATTTCAGTGGTCCTCCACTCTGTGTTAGCTGCTGCTGACCTGTATTCAGATTTTGCCTGCAACTTGAGTAGTCTGACGGGCTGCCAGCCATCAGAATGTGGAAAGTACAATGTTTATGTCACAGCTGACCAGTTTTAGCTGCACTGCTGTCTTGTGTCCTCACTGCTCTGGGTTATGCCTCTTCAGTTGCGCTGAATTTCGCATACAGCCCCCTCAGTGGCCAATTCCAGGTGATTTTAGAAAGCTTTCTCAGCGTTTAGGAGACTGTGGGTTAAATACCCCAGAACCTAGTGCTGTTTTCTTCTGACACTGGAAATAGGAATGAAATTGTGATTTTCTTGTAGGGTAAAACATCTTCTGTTGAAGGTTTTGGAAATCTGCCACAAGGTCTATGCAGCAGCTGTTGTGAAGTAGGGGGAATGGCAGAGAGCTGGGAACTGAGACCAACAGCTGCAGAATTATTTTTTACAGCTCTCTTATGCTCTTTTCCTTTGACGTGCATCTTTTATTTTTGTGGTATGTGCGAACAGTTTGTTATGACAAAATCCTGTTTTTGGGTCTGGGGTGTGAGGTGAGCACCCCTAAGTGACTAGAAGTTTCCCTGCTTTTTTGTGATGACCGGCCTTTCACTGGCCTTGGGATGAGAGCACTTCCACTGGGTTATGAGAAAACAACACTTTTTCTGTGGAAAAGATGTGCAAGAAATAGTCATTGCACTTTCAGAAGACCCCCGGCAGGTTATACTACTGAGGAAGACTGCCCAGTGAGAAATGCAGTGCAGCCACCCCCCTGTCCTGTGTCTGAAGATGTATGACATTCAGTAAGATACTGATGGAAAGCTACCACCTCCTGAGCTGTACTTGTAAAGTTCTTACCCTTGCTCCCAAGTAACACCTGATTAAGGTAACCACCATGCCACAACAGAAATATCCAGAGCTCTCCAAGTTTTGCTGGGAGGCACTGATGGAGCCCATAGGTCCTTTCTGTGTGCCACCTCTGATCTCTTCCCAAAGTCCAAAGTACCAAACCCACATTGGGTTTCACAGGTATGTGGTAGTAACTCATTGTGGTAGGTATTTGAAGCTGTAGGTAGAATTGCTGGGCAGGATTTCAAACCCCTGGACTTGACAAGAGTGATGGAAACAATGTGATCACCTTCAGATGGAAGGGAAGAGGATAGCTATGTAAAAAATATCAGAAAATATTTTTTTTCTCTGTAAGCTTTAGGTGTACAGTCACTGTTCCCTCAGAAATGTAATTCTCTACTGAATCTCTCAACACGTATTATTCTTCATACACATTATTATTAAACAATCCAGTTCCAGCCTTTTGTCACATTTCAGCCCTTCAGTCATCTTTATGACATGTTGAAAAGTGAGACATTTTTCTACAGGAGGTGGCTGAAAATTTGTTTACCGATACAAAAATGGGAAGTCAGTTTTTTGAGAGTTGAGGTACACTACCAAATTAATCCCTTCTCACACCTTGTGCTTGTTCTGCTGTTTCTTAGATCAAACTTACTGCTATGACAAAGAAATTTGTCATCAGTTCTTTGTCCTAACACTCTCCGCAGTGAATGCATCATTTCAGAAACCTCAGTATATAAAATGAAACTGCTTTAATATCACACTGCTAAAAGACTTTTAGCACACTCTAAAAGAACATAAGTAGCATTCAGTTACTAAAAGTGGTTTGCCATCATCCACACCTTCATTATCTTTAACCAATTTAAAGATTACATTTGATAAATCTTCCCCTAACATACAGAAGCAACTTACAGAAGCTGGAAAAGCTTTTAAGTGCCTTTCAATGCCATTACACACAGACAATGATTTTTGTTGAATAAGCCTCAGAATATTTGTGTATTCTTCTGAAAAAATGAAACATATCCTAAAATTCGTAGACTTTCTGGCATATGAGAGTAATTAGAAAGTTTTGTTACATAACTTCCAAATGAAGAGTTATCACTTACATATGTCATTGCTTTATGCAGCATATGATCTGAGCAGTTAGATAAAAGTAAATGTTCTTGTATTTATTCAGATAGATACTAGAATATTCCCTATGTAAACCGAAATTAACATGACTATGATAACTATTTAATTCCAATTATCAAGTGTGTCAGAGGCCACTAAGAAAAGTACATCCTTTTCATCAAAGTCTTTAATTACTTTCTTCTTTTGAAGGAGAGGCTATTATATTTTTTGAACTATATAAAACTTTTCTTCCCTCCAAGTCCCAGGAGAAAAAGTCACCCACTTCAGATTAAATAATCTACTGCCACAATCGTGAGTTCTTTGCTTGGCATACTTTTTATTGCTTCTGTAACAGTCACTTCTGCCTTTATCTTATCAACAAAATAAGCTGTTACTTAGCAGAAATGCTGGAATTTATTTTTATGATTTTCTCTTTTAATATGCTGTCCTATGTCTGACAGCCCAGCATGAAAAACTGAAAATCTCTTATCTTTTTTTGATCTAAGCAGAATTCTTCTGCAGTGAAGGAGCAGCTCTCATTTTTGCAGATGAGATTTTTTATCATCTTTAAACTCATAGCCACCATGTATATAGGTATACAATTCAACAAAATAGAAACACGAGGGCCACAGCAAATCCTAACTCAGGATCACTTACCTCTACAGTGCCTGTCTGTAGACAGGCGTCATATTTGACTGTAAATAACATTTTAAATGGGTAGGATAGCACAATCTTTATAGAGGGTAATTCAAGCTGAAGATCTTGGAACTCAGCTAGAGCTTTTCTGGAAGATACCTAATGTAACATCTTACACTTCAGCAGCAGTTGAAATCCTTTCCATATGAGGTTTATGAACAAATACACAAAATTTGGGGTTCAGGATTTAATTTAATCACTCAGAAATCTCTGTAGGAGTGAACATTCATCATACTTCTTCAACTGTTCCTACTCTTCAGAAAACAGAAGGAATTTCCATCTCAAGTTTTTTTGGAGGATGTATTGTTTCTGGAATGCTCATGTGTTCTTTCTCCTGAGCTCAGAAGGGTCCCAGCTCACTTTCCAGTTCCCTCAAAAGGCTATAATTCTTATTTGTACAATGTGATACTATGTATGGGAGAATACATCAATGACACAGTAAAATCCCCCATTGCTGAAAGTGTCCTTTATTTATAGGATGTTGAGGCTATTATGAAACTTCCATAAAGCTCCAGTAAAACTGCTACTTAAAAAATAAATAAATTAGACAAACCAGAAGGGCTGGGTATTTTTCATATTTCTGCCCTTCCCACAGTACTCACTAAACATGTGCAATAAGACATACTAGACTTCAAATAACATTAAACATTTACCGTTCATATAGCCTTACATGAAGCCTTTGAAAGGTTACTGATTTTCCATGCCGTTTGTCTAATGGAGTTATAAATGCATAAAAAAAGTAAAGGAACATCAGTTTTCAATAGCTAATGGCTCAAATACAGCTCCACACCCATGACTTTATATTTCAAGTCTGTAGTTCATGATAGCCACAGAATAACAGAAAATTATAATTTATCCTAGGCTTTGTCTTTAGATCAAATCATTTTTGTAAGATTTCATTTCCTCAGGCTGAACTCCAGCTTGAAACAGGTTTTAGTCAGCAGTTAGAACTGTTGGGGTTGCCAGGCAAAATTCATGCCAGTATCATTTGACTGAATGGTTCAGCCTTCTCCATATCCTTCTGCCAAGTGCATGAGAAAAGAGATGTCCCTTACATTTAAGGATGGAGTGCACCCATAGTAAAAAAGGTTCTTCTGCCAGCCGGGAGTGCTGACCCTTGTTGGGGGTCTCATGAGCCTTTACAGACTTGAGTGCATCAGAAGCTGCCCATTTTATTACATTGTCATTAAAACCTAAATCTGGTTAGCTAAGCCAAGGCAGATGCCGGCTCACTTGGAACATGTTGTCATTAGTGATGTAGCTCAGATCAGAATTATGCTTTTGAAGTGAGTCTTCTGATTGTGTTCACTTACTGCACTTTGGTTTGCATCACAGATAAGTCTTGGCATGTGTGGATGAGGTCTTCCTAAGGTCCCTAAAAAAACCTTCCTTTTGGATGAAAGCAAACCAAATATTTGGTTTGCTTGCATCAAATGGTATGCTTCAGGACTGCACAAAGTGTGCTCCAGCCACTACTGCACAGTCAGTCCAGGAGACCAGACAAAAGCTGAAGCACATCTAATGTCAATGCTGGATCATCACCGAAACCTCAGATTGCAATCCACAAAGTTGGATTTGCTCCAGCTGTGTCACACAACTTGCTAATGTCAACATAGCCTTGGCAGGAGAGAACCAGGGAGCCTTTTTTTTTTTTTTTTTTTAGGGGTCAGAGGAAAATGTCTTTTGGGTGGCAGAGTCCTCTGTTCACAGTTGATTGTTCTAGTTGTCACGCTTCCTGCGTTTGCATAATAGGTTTTGAAATCAAAAGGGGGTTTTGGACTCAGTAAACTGGGAGGACAGTGTGGTGTTCTATAGCCTCGAGGTGGCCAAAAGTCTCAAGCTGCTTGATCCTGTCTTTAATGAAGCTTTAACTAAGTCATGTTGTTTACAGGCATGTGCTTTCAGACTGGATGTTGGGAAGCCATAAAAGACCTGCAAATTAAAATTTGATTTAAAAAAATGGGTCACTTCACTGGCCCCTTAAAAGAAAGCAGCAGTCTGTGCACTGGACGCAACTTAAATGAAGCGGGAGGTCACTGCTGGTGTATGTTTGCACCTGCACATCTTTGCTGTGAAACATTGTCCTTGCTTGGAAACTAGAGCATGGCTGATCTTCCAGGAATGGGAAAAAACCCCTGCCTTCTAAGTTGCAGTGTTACCATTTTTAACAGCTTTGCGTTTCACTCCTTGGCAAGTTTTAAGTAAATAGCTGCGTTCAGTGTCAGTGTCATGTCCTCTGTGTTTTGATTTTCCCTTCTGCTGTGATATGGTTTTGCTGCTCCACTGCCACAAGCAGACTCGAAGCCAGTGATGGGCCCCAAGAAAATTTTATCAATGGGGAGGGAATGTGATATGACATAGATATTTAGCAGAAAACCATGCAGCATCTTATTGTCCCCACTGGTATTTAGGTCATCCCTGATAAAATAAAGGGACAGCTGGATATGTGCGGCAGCTATTTTTGGCTCCTGGAACAATCATTTTGGGTTAAAGGAAGCTAGGTGCAAATTAAAGAGACCTATAGCTGTCTTATACTTTCAAGGATTAATGACTATTCAGTTAGCCCTGAGAAGGGTGAGCAGGAAGATACAAGTTAATCTATTTCAGCAGAATTTGTGAGCTGCATTGTCGCCAGCATTTGCCCAGAAGAAACATTCAGGCACGTCATGTTTACAGCAGCTGCTCTGAAATCTGAACAATCAAAACACAGATTCCTCCCAACACCCTGAAACTGAAGCAGGCCATGCTGAAGCTTCCATTCACAGATGAAAACTCCCAACTATTATTTTCTGTTTATTTACCATGCCTGTGGAATGGACCGTGATGGTCCCCGGGTGATTTCCAGTCCATCCCGCTGTGCCTGCGTGGGCAGAGGCACCACAGCTCTCTCGCAGTGGTGGGAAGCAGCCAGGCTGCCTGCATAGGCAATGCTGAGCGTGGCACTGGGTCTATCGCTCTGGGGAGCTTGTGCTGCCTGTGGTGAGAGCCAGGATTTCCAGCCCACGGTGCTGAGCAGGACATTGTTTCCCATAGCAATCCTTCCCCAGGATGAGTGATAAGGAGGAGATTAAACTTGCAGTGTGATCCTGCTTCTGGCTGTTGGAGACTTTTGAAGAGACTTTAATGGTGATAACTTATGAGCTAGGAGATTAAACGTAGCTTCTCTCCTTTGAAAATGCCGAGCCACCACTCTGGTTACAGTGGATGTGAGACTCGCCTGGTTACAGGAGAAGAGGATAAGAGCTCAATTGGACTTAATCCAGTCCAGCGATAGAGAGAAGTATGACAAAATCAAGCATTTCAAAACATAATTACGCCAGACAGTAAACTCTGCCTACCCAAAGGACAAACTCTACACCAAAATTTCAAACCCTGACTCTTTATGTGCATTCAGAAACAATTTTACATCAAAGCACATCTTTTTCTTATTCATGGCTGAGTCAGAAGGCAGTGGGATTTTCTCTGTAGAGAGCTGTACACCATTTTCTTTAGAGAAGCAAGGTCTTGCATGGTTGGCAGCGAGGAAAATCAGCAGGACTGCTGGACCAAGAGTCCCAAGAAATGGGATTTCTTATCCAGATGTGCCTGACTGTGTTAAAAACTACCAGGAGGCTGGTAGTAGAGCAGTGGGCTAAAATTGAAATTACCCCTTACAGCTTTCACAGGGATGCCTGTGGTAGGTAGCAGGTAGCTCCCACCCTGATAGGGTGAAATCAGAGGGCAAGTGTCAGACTTCAGGGTCATGAACTGAACTCTAAGAACTGCATTTTACAAAATCTCCTGTTTCTTTTGGATGCGCGAATAATTAGGCTGGCACCTCCAAGCCATTAAGAACCCAAGACTGCTTCCATGGGCCATGTGTAAGGTCTTTTGCCCTTTGTTTGCAGCCTAGTCTCAAGTTTCATATGACTGCAAAGACACTGCAGTTTGATAAATCTTAATATGCTCATTCCTTGATAGGAATATCCACCAGTCTAGTTTCCTAATAACTAATGACCTTCTTATCTGGCTTACTTTCCTAAAACAAATTTTCAAACGTTGTTTTTTCTTCTTCCATTGATTTGCTCAGTCCTGTTCACGGGCCTGCAGGGTTACAAACCCTCTCTGATCATATACTAATGAGTCATTAGTATTGACTGTCTGTTAATGTGAATAAATCACCCCTTCTTAGTCATTCTTTGTCCAAATAAAAAGTCTATTCTGATAACAAAAATGTTACAACCAGCCAAGAATCTGTGAGATAAAATTAGAACAGCTGTTCCTCAGGGCTGCCAGGAGCAGGGCTCAGCTCGCTCTGCCTCTGCCTGGCAAGTCCTCACTGCCACTGCCCCCTTGTTTTATCCCCTTTTTTTATTTAAGCATATGTGTTCACTTAACTACACTTTGAGCCTAAGACTGCATAATCGTGTTTCAGTCAGATTTTAACGTCTTTAGATGGCTAAGAACAAAAGGTCAACACTGTTATTAGCTGTGTAACTTTACTGAAGTGTGACTTCACCATAAGATCAGCACAAGGTCATTTTAAGGTATTTTTACACTTTCGTTAGCAAAGGGGAATTACCCATTCACTTCTGGACAAGGTTAAATAGCTGACAACAGCTACAGATTAAATATTAAGCCATTGGTCCTCCATTTCAAGCAAGAAATCGCAGCTGTCATCAAAAACACTCGGAAGTTCAGGCAGCATCTTGGAACTGGTACAAGGAAAGACCACTTTTAATTAGCACAAGGGAACTGTGCAAATTTTGAGCCAGACTCACTCCGCTGTCTCGCACCTTCATACAACTTTGCATGAGTAACAAAGGCCATATGCTGCTGTTTGAAAAACTCAGCACATTTTTTTTTTTAAGAATAACCAGTGTTTTTTTGTGTTACATTCAGCAGGACTGAAGATGCGATCAGATGAGATGGGTGAGATGACTTCTCGGCTCACTATTGCTAAAAAATATTTTTTCTTTTCCTGGGTCGATTTCTACTACTTTCATGTAGTACTACTGACCCTTGAAAGGTCAGAGATAGCACCCAGTTAGCCCAGGGGAGAGCTGGGGACCACAGGGGTAAGGCAAAGAAGGAGGATGCTGGTGACAAAAAGGAGGAGGAGAAGGAGAGGGAGAAGGACTGCTCCTTCCAGAAGCCCTGAGCTGCTGGATCAGATCAGTCTGTTTGCTCTGACTGAACCCTTGGGGACCTACAGTAGATTTGCAATAGCCCAAAGTCTCCACAGTTCAAGCATTTAGACCCAGATTTAATAAAATGTTTAGGCTCCTGTTGTTAGACTCATAACTTCCTTTTCTTTATTTGCTTTTCGAAGAGTTTGGTAACAGCCAGGATCTATACCTTACTGCGTTTGGGTCTGTGGAATGATGATTATGTTGATAACTTTGAAAATACGAACTGAGTTCAAGTCACCTATTTGCTCACAGCTTGCAGTAATGGCTGCTGTAGGGGGGTAAAAAGCCACCTTCATTTCAGACAGAGACCGTGTGCTTCTAGACTGCATGATTTTGGCATTTCTTTCTAAAATGTTTCTGAAGTTGATATTTGTGTTCTAAAATGCACCAGCTAGTTGCATTTGGCCACCACTCATTTCTCATACCTTTGTATGGCCAGGACGTGCTTGCAGCTCTGTTTTCCTCCCTGGTTTTTCCTCACGTGGTTTTCCAGGCTTGTGTGAATTACAGCACATAGTGCCTGAACTGATAAACTTTTACCTGAGTAAAAGCATATGCCCTCATTTACTATCCAGCCATGCTACCAGCCCTGGACTATAGTGTCCTCCACCCTAGCTCTTGAAATCTCCTTGGACGTGTGGTCCAGAGCAGAGGCAAGAGATGCTGCCAGCATTTCTGAAGGTGGCCACGACCCACGTTCTGCTTGCTGTGTGGCTTGAATGAGTAAGTCAGGAAGAAACAGAGGCTAAAAGGTGGCAGGCTGTAGCTGTGTAGAAATAAGGTAATTTTTTTAACTGCACTGAACATGTGAAGGCTTCTAATTCACAAAGGTTCAAATTCAAACACATTACCTTATTACAGTTGTCTTTAAAATTGCCTTAAAAAGGACTGGAAAAACTTAAGTGTCCTGGGATGGCCAAGAGGCCATTTAAGAAGGCAAAATAGCTCAGCTCATTTTTGTGGTCTCCCCAAACACGCTGACTGGGTAAGTCCTAGTTTCCCTTAGTTCAAACTAAAAAAGATGCTTTCAACACACCTACTTAAACTTGTGCTAAGATGAAGAAGGAGCGTGCCATAGAGAGGAGATGGTTGTGTAAAGATCATTTAAAAGGTTTTCCTGACTGCACCTCAAATGCTAGTTGCTCCTGGCTGGCTGAGCATCACCCAGCTGTATGTGATGTGGTCAGGGCAGCAGTGGGTCAAGCCGCGTGCCGCAGGAAAGGTCCATGCTAAAGCTCAGATGTAGACACGTTTCAGTGGTGCTGCAGGCTTTGTGCAGTGGAGAAAAAAACCTCATAACTCATTATTGTAATGTTTTATAAGCAGTATCTACTGTTGATTTGCTTTTTATAACAGGTACTTGGCTATTAGTGTAAAATTTCTGAGGCCTCCCTTATATTGCACTTTATAGATGCTAGTGCATGTCTGATTAACTGTGACAGATGACTGAGGATGCAGTCCTCTTTCCAAATGTCAGAGGTGTCCTGTAACATCTGCTGGCCACATTTGCCTAGGTTTGGAGGTGGCGATCACAGCTATGGGACTGCTTTTTCTTAAGCAATACTCGAATTCATTTAATAATGCAAATGTGGTCCCAGAAGTGCAGCTTTACTGCATAATGACTAAGCTCTGTCACAGCAGGATGCCAAGAATGAGTTTCTCTGGGAAGCTGTGGGTATGCATAATGAACAGCTATCCCTAATAAAGTCTTTTAAATCAGGAGTCTTACTCAGATCAATTGAGTTAAATGAGTTTGCACTTTGTAAACACAAAGGTCCAAGTCTCTGACTTGGGTAAAACACCACATCTACTGTCATGTCAGTGAACATTTAAATAAGTTGATGTCCTGGCCTTAAGAGTTAACTTTTACACTCACACGTGATAGGAAAGCCCATGTAACTCTATACTGCCCCCAGTTAATGTAGGTAGAGTGTGCGATCCTGCTTTTTGTGGATGCATTTCATTTTCCCTCTAACAACCTTTGAACAAAAGTCACAGACAAGGACTCTGTATCTGTCAGTATATTTCAACCAGATATGGGTGTGTGGGTGTGTGTGTGGGGGGGTGTGTTGGAAAGACAGATGTTTAAAAGATACGAGTTTCCTGTACATTTGAAGAAAGCAAGTAAGAAACGAGAGAGACCATATGTATGGGTAGGTCTCTCATACTTTTTGAAGTACTAATTTTTAAGCAAATTTCCCATTTGCCCACTCTTGCTCTGTGTAGTTTTGTGTCATGGGTTGGTCTCAGTGTGAATGAAAGAGATTCCTTTCAGATTAAACTGAAGTGGGAGATGCTCTCCACAATTGTATTTAATGTATTTCAGTTGCATAAGGGCATATAGTCCATGAGACCAGGCAAGGGATACTCAAAAATCCCTGAAATGTAGATAGCAGAGACTGTGATGTCCTGTTCTTCTCCACAGACCTGGTCCTAATAGTCTGCACTTGCTTGCTAATATAGCACCCTTGCCCAAAGCACCCCATCCTGGCTGACATCAAACAGTCTGTCAGGTGCTGTCTCAGTGCCTCAGCTTCAGGAAAGCTTCAGCTGGAGTTCACACGTTATTAGATGCTGGGGAACCTAGTCTTCCAACAGAGTGTGTCTCTGTTGATTGCATCTCAGCAGGAGATCCCACCTAAAGCAAGCAGGCCTCCTGAAGTCTGGTGTTCACAGGACTAACTGTTTAATAGAAACAGATCTGCTTCCAGTATGGGATTTATACAAGTATAACCGCTAGAGAAATCTGTCCCTGGGAGTCAGGACCATTGCAATTGATCTTATGCATTAAAAATCAGTTCAGCAACACATTTTGTGTTTGGGAGGCTGTATTCCCTCAAGGATTTGCAATTGAATGTCAAAGCATTATAATTACACATGAGAACCAGTAAGTAAAAATTACAAGTTTGCCTTTGATGGCTATCCTGAGTGCCAAGGCCCATAACCTTTTAAAAATACATATATAGAATACAGGTATAAAGGACTTATCTTTTATTCGTAGGATCACCACCAAGGAAACGAATCTGTGCTTCTTAATATGACCATTGACTTGAAAGATTTTGCAGGCTTACCCCAAATTCAGTTGCATTTTTTCCTTATTTCTCTTGTTAAAGAGAAGGTAAGTCTGCCTTGTATGCCTGTAAGAATAATCTAAATTCCCAGTATAGACAGACCCAGGAGAGTAAGATATTCTTTTTCCTTGACTTTTCCTATGTTGACTACAGAATTCAGAGCAGCCAGTCATAAAAATTCAGACGTTATTGTAGTTAAATTCATTGTGTAAAAGAGGCTGGAAACATCTTATGGTTTTTACTTTTTTTTTTTCTTTTTTTACTACATATTTAATGAAGTAAAAAAGTTAAGTTCTTTTCATGCCAAAAATGCAAAGTATATGTGCAGGATCAGTTAATAATTTCTGCCTACTTCTAACACCATTTGCAAGTACTGTCCCCCTAGAATGTCACACCAAAGAGGTTTTGTAAAAATCTAAGCCTCTCAATTTAATATCTTAATTTCTTATCACATATGATGTGCCTGGCAGAGGGAGAGCCCATAGCCCACCCCGGGACACCACACCGACTCTGCAGTTGTGCTGTATAAGCAGAGCAGCTACTGCTTCCACTTTGGGGTGGAAACATTCCAGTCTTCTCACAGAAACTCAGCATAGCAAATCCATTTCTTTTGTTAAAAGCGGAGTTTTGCCTTTATTTTCTGGGTATGATAATGATTCTTTTTTTCTCACTTATTTGTCCAGTTAAATTTGTAATTGTTACAAAGCCATGCAAGTCACCACTAGGATGGGGAAACCCAGGATGGTCTGTTGAAGAGTTGATGAAAAAAAATATGTAAAATTGATTATACACAGAGTAATAAAAGAAAAACAAAGGGAATCTCCCTGAGTTATCTTCTGGGTTGCTTCTTTGAATGCTTGATGACAGGCATAAACTTGATGACTGTTTCAGAAAGTCAGATCTCTTTGCCTGAATTTTTGACCAAGTCTTCTGGACCTAGACCTCCTTCCTGTCATGCTATGTGAGAGCGTATATGAGAACTATAGCGATGTTATAATGTTCTGCCAGTAAGCAGCAAGGAAATCTGGGAGGGACTACCAGATAAGGCTCAAATGAAAATTCATCATAGATTATAAACCTGTTTTTTTGGGCTTGTAAAATCAGATGTGGTATGTTCATGAAAGGGAAGTATTCATGAATAGTATTTGAATTGTTCTATTTAAGCATAACCACTACCCGTTTATTCAAATGTTTAAAAAAAATGGAAAGAGAAAGAGAAATTCTTTCCAGTTCTCCCATTCAAACTTTTCTCTCACCTGATCTGAGAGACCTTCAAGGGAAAATGGACTTAAAACTACTCTTTTGTCAAAGTGATAATCGATAAACTGGTCTGAATTTCACAGCCATTCTCAGGAGCTATCTGAATACTGTCTGAAATGAAATTGGATGTTAAGGATATTTCTTGTAAAAAGATCACTTGAATTTTGTCACTGGAGTTATGTGACCTAAATTAATTTGTTTTGCAAGGTGTTAGCTAATGTAGAATCATTTATAATGTTGATATTTTTATCTTCACAGACCCACATAAACCCACAATCCACGTAGCTTAAATTGTCACTACAGCCTAAATCAAAGGTTTTACTATAACCCTTCTGAGGATGGCATATGTTAAATGTCTATACTCAAACACTAGATTAAATTCCATAATTAGCAAGATGCAATAAGCTTTAAGAAATGTACTCACTAAGGAGGGTGCCCAGAAGCTTAAAAAAATTAGATTCCTTATTAATATGTTTAAAGACTGTCATTGTGAGCAAAAAAGCACAGATACAGAAGTTTAAAGGAAATCCCGTCTCTACTCTGCCCTGTAAAGACGAGCCATGTTCACAGCATGGCCAGAACAGCCAGCGTGCGTGAGGTGGCTGATGAT
Source organism: Falco biarmicus (assembly GCF_023638135.1). Classification (NCBI taxonomy): domain Eukaryota; kingdom Metazoa; phylum Chordata; class Aves; order Falconiformes; family Falconidae; genus Falco; species Falco biarmicus. The sequence continues at coordinate 72,192,810 of NC_079290.1, forward strand.
CACAGGCAAGTGTCTCTGGCAGGAAACCTGCAGCTGACGAGGGATACTTGAGTCCCAGTCTCTGATGTGAGGTGGGGACCCAAGTACTCCAGTTATGAATCCAGCACAAGGACTACTCCAGGTGAGAGAAAAAACAGGGGAAAACAGTATTTGACTGGTCACAGAGAGATGCTCTTTGCAAGGAGATTCTCAAGTTTTATTGATGCCTTCATAAAGCTGATGTCTTTATGATGGTTCAGGAGTCTCAGAGGTTGTTGGGAAATTGCCTTGCTTCCACTTTCAGAAACTGATAATGCTGTATTCCTTGGCAAAAGGCTTGCTTTTTTTTTTTTTTTTCTCCTAGGTGCTCAAACAGATGCCCATTTGGGATTCCAGAGAATTACAGTCCCTAATGTCTATAATTTCTGTAGATTGGTAACGCTGTTAACCATTACAACCAGGACAGGAATTTTGAGGAGAAGGCTCAAGTAGTGCTGAACAAGAACAAGGAGAAACCGTCAAAATCTGTTCTGCAAGCATCCCACAAAGCACTAAAGGTTGGTGGCAGTAAGTGCCTTGCTCTGCCTCTGCATGACCTGGCTCTTTTCCACTTAGTTACTGTTTTGTTTTTTTTTTTTCATTTGGGCTTTTTTATTTCCTTGGGCGGGATTCTTTTTCAGGTTCTCTAAAATAATTACTTTTAGCTTATCTGCTCTCTACAATGATCTGAAAACCTTTAACCAAAGACAGTGTAAAGAAGACAGCACAAGCAGAAGACAGCACAAGACAGCATAAGACAGCACAAGCAGAGTAGTTCTACATGTTGTTTAGTAAAAGAAGCGAGAGCTATGTTGCTAGTGTTCACGTAATTTGAAAAAGTGTTCTCAAAAAGTTCTATCTTAATCTCAAGAGATAGAATCTGACAGTTCCATTTTACACCTAGGCTACTGTGAACTAGTACCGCACTTGACCCACCTCTGTCATGGTCTCTGTATTACAGGTGTGGGAATGTGAATATTTAAAAGGTGCCACTCCTCAACAAAGTGAGCACAGCCTGTCCCAGCTTTTATCAGATTGCAGTAATAGCAAGCGTTTGCCGGATGCACTATAGTCCTAGGTTTTAAATGAAGCGTACCCACCGTGTGAGGGAACCCAAACAACATCAGCTTTAGACGGTGAATGGTGTTTGCCTTTGAAATATTCCAGATTTTGTCCAGCTGTTTCAAATTATGTTGTGAAAGCAAATAGACATTCACACTCAACAATACCTTTGCTGCTTTATTTCTGTAACTCTTTCTCACTGTACTCTTTTTTGTTGGGTATGAATTGTATACTTTATATAGAAAACCGTGCTCTTCAGGAGAGGAAGCAGTTTCCAATTACATAATCCTCATAAGAAAAATACTAAAGTGATAATGGTTCCTATATTTAAATTGTGAAACAATTTGCATCGTGAGATTAAAAAAATCCCTACAAATAACAAAGGCAGAACATTTAAAAAGAATCTCTCCACTAACCTGTCCGTAAAACTGAGGGGTGCCAAGCCTTGATGGTTATCTTAGGCTGGGATGTATAAAGCCTTGGTTAACAATAAGGAGTAATGACAAACCTGAAGACATGTGCTTTTAGTTTCCAATCTGCTCCATGTTGTAAAGGGTTGGGTGTTTGTAGTCCCTTTCTCATGCAGTGGCACCATAATACTCCTGAACAGTCTGGAAGTCTGGGGCATGTAGGACTTCAGAAACTGTGTTTGTCTTGCACGTTGTGGGCAGTGATGGTGCTATGGGCTCAATCCCAGCCACACACCCCACTGTCTTCTGCTCCCAGACTCCCAAATTTTTCTCCTGTGTCTCTGGAGAACTATTTTGGCTGATTTATTCTTCCATCAAGTGCATTGTGATGTTTCTTACAAAGATGCAACATCTATTTTAGATAATAATATTAAAAATGGACAAAGATAGTGTTCAAAGACCTTCTGGTTTTCCTAGTAGCAGATGGTGGAAATCAATTTGCTATTAATTTACTTTCATGTCAAACACTCAATATAATTAAGCAAAGTGTCATCTAAACTCTGATTACTTACTTTCAAATTAAGATGATGTGTAGAACAGACTACTAATTATCACACTAATACCTGTGAAATGCAGTTTTCAAGCTTCATAGGCTTTTTAGTATCAGACTTCAAAGCCTCCTGACAGGAATTATGGGTAGGAAGGTCAGGACTTAAAGCTAAATTTGTTTAATATTATCCTTCATGTGGGAGCACTCATTTAAATTGTTAATTCCCTTTGCTAAATTTCACACATGCAACTAAGCATGACTATTGGTGTTGTACTTGGGTACCATTTGCTCCACCTGCACACATAAAGAAAAAGTGGTGTTCTCCCTGATACTAATAGAAATTATCCAAGTGCATCACAGGTGTGATTTAAAACTTTAATACAGTATATATCCGTGCTTGTATTCAGAAAAAAACTATTTGTGTTAATATTAATTAAAGACAAATCTGACTGAGGAAATCATCATGCATGCCATTTGCTTTATAATTGTGCACATACCTAATTACCCTTCCATGGAGATGAAACATCGGAAAGGACTCTCAAGCCCTTTTGCTTATTATTATCTGCTTTAGTACAGCATTCTTCCTCTATAAGCTATTGCATCCAACCTTGTTTTCAATCTTTCAAGCTACTGAAAATTCCTTTTTTTTTTTTTTTTTTCCCCTCCTGGGGAAAACTCTGTTTAATCTTTTACAGACTGACCAAGAAAATGTTTCCAGATACTCACCCAGCCTTTTTTATTCCTCTGAGTCATCCAAAGCTTCTTATATCTGCTGCTGGAATTCAAAATAAGATTATTATATGTGGCTTACAGCCTGCAAACTGGATATAGGATAAGGCATTTTAGCTGCAACTTACCTGATAAACTGTGAAATAATAGTGAGAGAAGAAACCTTTTTCCAAGTAATAATTTTCCACATAAGTAATGTGTCTTAGAAATATTGTTGCCTCAAATAACAGGAAAAAAACATAACAATCGTGTAAGTGGGAGGATGATCCATGCAAAAATTCTTTCTCATTAAAGTTTCTTGAAAAAGTTTGAAAATCTTTGAATTTTTTTCAAAGGTTAATGAAGAGGAAGAAAATCAAAGGAATGGGGCAAAGATCAGCACTTCAGCATAATTCATTAGCAGACAATATGTGTGCCTTCATAGCACAGCAAAAAGCAACCTACAGGCAAAAGCTCTTTTCAACAAGGGGAAGAAATAAGGAGATCCACTTGCCAAGTTTTAAGAAAACTAGCCATATAGGGCTGTGACCAGCCTGTCAATGGGAGGCAGAGGACAGCCTGTGTAGATAGTACAAAAGCAGCTCTGGGAAAAGTTTCTAGAACATCTCAGTCAGTGTTGGGTGATCTGCTTTTATACAGCTGACAATAGTCAGGACTGTATCCAACTGACAGCCCTACATTCAAAAAAGCAGAAGGACGTAGCTTCTGCTTTGGAGATTAATTTAATTTTTGTCATTAGCAAAGTTACAACCTCAGCGTACTGCAGTAAAAGCCATGCTGAAGGCTACCTAGCTTCCACCGTGCACCCTGTATATAGTGCAGCTTATACAGGGGACACATCAGTAGATGCAGGGGTCAGAGCACATAACATTCAGACATCTTCATTACCTCCTTCCAGGCCTTTATAAATGATGCTTAGTAAAACAAACCAAGTTTGTTTTAAACTAAACTATACTCAAACAAAAATAAAGCAAAACCTGCAGTTAAGTGCCACCAAAACGATTCCCATAAGGACGATGCTTTTTATTAGAGATGCTAACATTAAATGTAAAAAAATATGCTGGATTCAGGAATGGAACCAAAATACTTTTATGTCAGAGCAATAAGTGTCTGGGTAGTGAAGACCAGTATCACATCTCTGACTTGCCTTGCATGGGAGGGCACTCGCCCAACGAGATCAAACCGATCACAGTGTTCAGAAGTGAAGGAGAGCATTAGGGTTATAGGTATTACCTAAATGATGTAGAACGACTGAAATCAATGACTACTTGAAACCAAATGACATTGAAAAGATGGGTATGTTTTGAGAGCTAGATGTGCTTGTGCAAATTTGTGTTATGTGTGAGAAGCTACATAGGCACTGAGGTACAGTGTCCCGGCCTACCTAAGAGTGGCACTTAAATACCTGACTATTGAATACAAACTGGATGAAAATATGTTCTTCACCTCCAGTATCTGTCAATGTGATGGGAATGGAAACAAATGTATGACTTTGTGCTTTAATTGAAAACATAACTGTACTTGCCTTGAAGGAACTCTGTTGCTTCCTAAACATAAGGAATATCGCATCTCATGACAAAAGATGCCAGTTCTGAAAATCTGTATCTTAGTATGTGGCTGCTGAAAAAGAAAACAGATCACAAAATAATAATGTTTCTGACAGATAAGAAATGTCCTCATTTATGAACGTTGTGTCTTGCCTGGTTAATATATCTGCTTTATGGGTGGAGGGGATTGATCAAAAAAACTCCGGCAAAAGTTACTGCAGCAATTTAGGAAATAACAAAATGCACCAACCCACTGTGCACCTCGGCTGCAGGTAACAGCTCTCTAGGGCAGAGCTGGCAGGACAGAAGTGTTTGCTCAGAATTTCAGTGCGAAGCCTGCCATCTTAAGCTGCGTTCAGATACTGGGCTTCAGATCACCTTCAGTCTTGTTGGTTAGTACGTGTATCCCTGGATCGGATTGACGTGGTGGGGGAAGGTGGAAGGGAAAAACGCATTACCTTCCACTGTCCGCCTCTTTCCACAAGAAGAACACGGGGATGGGAAAGACAGACAGTAGCCCATGATATGGACGACTGGAGAAGCAGGACTTAGCGTTAGGAATTTCAGCAACAGGTATAATATTGGAAAAAGAACATGAAGAACTTCTAAAGGTTGGAAAGGTTGGCCTCTGAGAACAGCCAGACAAGGAGCCAGCTTCACTGGTCAGTGATAGAGAAGGTAGATCTAATTAATGCTGCTACAATGAGGTGTTAGGGTGTTAAGCAACACAAACAGTTCTAAGGAATATTTCTCCTTTTAAAGATATTTTACAGTCAACTTTTCTTCTTTTGGGAAATACAAAATTTAGTTTCATTTAAGAAGGCTGTAGGTGACCAACTTACCACTGACTACGTAAGTGAAGAACTGCAAATGACCAAACTCAACCAGATTTACAGGATGGTGAGCAATTGTCATGCATTGATACAATCAAGTATTTGCTCGGACATAAACTTTCATTGCCTGGAATAAAATATTGTCTGGGAAGAAGGCAAAATGGGGAATCTTCATATAGAAACGTAATAATGCAAATATCTAAATAGGGTAGGAGCAGAGGAAATAATTACACCATGGGAAAAATGGAGGCTATGGAAGAACAGACTATGAAGCATAGGTGATGGTGAAGTTTTACTTTTAAAATTCTATATGGAATTTAAAATTATTTATAAGCATACACAGAGTTTTGATGGAAGGGTTTAAGGAGAAAAGAGGTTTGGGATCCAAATTAGAGGGGAGAGAACTAGGTGAGGGAATGTGTGATCAGAGAAGACATGTTACATGTAACAGAGAGCAGACAGAACAAGAAATGAGGATTTTGGTGGGATAATGCAATGAGTGAGAAGTCCACACAAACTAGAAGTTACCACCTTTGCAAGGTAGGTCACCTGTTTTATGATGCTTAACTTGGATTTGGAGCCTAACTTCATGCTCCAAAGATGTGAAAACTTTAAATTTCTTTAATCTTCCTGTCCTATAACTCAAAAGACCCTTTATCAGATACCTTCTTGTCAAATGAGACATAAATCAACAGAGCAATCACAAACTGTAAACCCTAAACCAGATTATCTCAGGCTGCAATGTTCAAGGGGAGTTTTGAGTTAAAATGTGATTCTCCTTTTATGACTACTATAGATATAAATACTAAGTAATTGCCACATCATTCAGTTTTGTAGGTTAATATATTTTGTAGCTGTTTATAATATTTGGTTTGCCACTAGATCTTATTTAGAATTCAGTCATACTCAAAATGAAGCAGATCACTTAGCAAAACAGCAGCTAACACATTTAGGTCCCTTAGACACAAATATGATTTCTAAAGTTCTGAAAGGCCAAAATATACAATAGCAGAGGGATGGCCACATACTCTAAAGTAAAATATTCATGTGATGAAGTGCTTGTAAGAATCAAGGTAGGACTTAAAGTAACTGGAAAGAAAGGAAAGAAAGGGAACTACTATATGAGAAAATATGGACAAAAAGACAAATGACAACCTTATGCTGTTTATTTGAATAAATCAATAGGCTGCTCATACAAATAACTTCCTTAAAAATGCAGGTTGATGTTTTTGCTTGGAAGTGAACAGTGATGTCAAATAATAGTAAAACCCTCATTAGTATTTTTTATTTATTAAAATGTCTTCCAACATATTGTCAAATTGCATCTAATGATCTCTTTTGAAAAAAGGAGTAATTCTGGAGAAATGGCAATAACAATATGCGGAACAATAGTGATGCAGAAAATAGAAAAGAACCCAGGTATTTTACAAAGATACATGAAGATGAGCTGTTTTAGTATCTGGAAAGATTTGGATGCAATAATCTGTGATAAAATAGGGAAGGTAGAGCCTGTTTGTACACCATAAAAGCAACGCCCAAAAAGCAACAGAAAAGAAAAAATGCTGCCCAAGAGGTCTCTGATCCTATTTTTTTAAAAAAATCATGAACACCCACCTAAAATTTGTTTTTAAACTGCAGCACTGAAAAAGGCAGATCAAACTTCCAACGTTCAGAAGAGGACTTTTATAATGTGATATGGCTACAAGATTGCAAAATTGATTTATTTCATACTTTACTGGGAATATTGAACACCTGCTAAAGTGAAAAATAAAATGCCACTTTCTTTCTCACAGTCCAGAGGCAAACCCTCGGAAGATGCAAACAAATAAAGATTTGCTCTAGTGGAAGTGTAAAAATTTATATGAGCTCGGGACAACTCCTGTGATGCTTTGCATGTCTAGAGAGAGATTAGGTTTATTTTAGAAAATCCCTGAATCATGTATGAATTAAATAAAGGAAAACAAAATTTTCCTGTATGTGATGGAAACAGCATATTAGAGGGAAAAAAGCACCTAATTTAAAAAAAAAAATGTTTAAAATATTTTCTTAGCATTTTGTTGAACATCAACATCTTTCATACGGTCCAAGAAAATCTGTGTTTACTTCCTAACAGATGTTACATACTCAAAAGGGGATCAGAAAATATTTTTTAGATGCAAATTTTGATACAGAAAGTGACAAACATACAAGATAAAAATCATAATGACTCTTACATAACCTAAAGCTAATCACCACCTTACACCATAATTTTTTATTCCCATTGATGTCTTTTATCAGGAGAATTTGGAAAAGACTGTGATAACAAATCCATTGGTATACATCTGGAAAAATATACCTATGCAGGACAGAATTATTACAGATTATGTCGTTCCAATATGACCAGAAGCTGGCTTTGTGGTTTTAGAGCTTACCTGTTAATATTTTCTTTGGTTCTGTATTGTACATGAAGTAAGAATGTAGTTTTATTACAATTAAGTTAGTAATTTCTTCTACTAAACACTCTATAAAGATGACTAATACTTGATGCAGTTGGATGCAGGCTGTAATAAAGTCCAAGTAAATAACACTTCTTTTTTTTTTTTTTTGGCTCCAGCATAAATGTGCCAGCTTCTTTTTCAGTTTTCCTCAAGGCTAAAGGTTTATCTTTTTTTTTTTTTTTTGCCATCCTTATTATTACGCTCCAGTGCTCAAAAGGTAAAACTGTGCTAAGGGCAACAATATCATCTGTTAAACTCATGTTATGTGCGGAGTGTTACAGACCGCCCCAGGGTATTTTTTCCTGATACTCACCACAGGTTGTCCTACTGCAGTGACCTTGGGTTCGCTGCAGGCTTAGGGAGCACTCTTTTGCTGGAGACCTGTGGTGGAAAAACTTCTCACTAAGAATAAAGTTCTGCCATCTGTCGCAAGCCTGGTGTTAAACAACTGAACCAAAATGCCTTGGCTTCCATGGATCCTGAGCGCTTCCAGTATTAGTCAGGTAATGACTAATGACAGAAAAAAAAAGGCAAAAGGCCATTGAAAACAGACTAACTTAAAGCCATTCTCACAAAGTGCTAAACAAGAAGCACAAGAGTGAGTGGGCAGAATTAATCTCAGCAGCTCCCATTTTCTTTTCTTGCTTACTATATATATGTTTTGGGATGACTTGGTAGCTTTTATCAAGCACATGCTATACCGTGAAGAGTCTGGGAATGTTACACAGCATCCTAGCTCACTGTAGCTGGTTTCTGTATGAGGCATCTATCCAACTGTTCAGAGCAGATCTGTCAACTTCTATAGCACTCTTTTGGGTTGGTGGTTTGTTTTTTTGTTGGTTTGTTGTTTTTTTTTTTAATAGTATAAACACAACTGATTTGTACAATTTAAGGAACATGCTAGAGTTTGACAAATGTAAATGCAGTGCAGATGCACTGAGGTGCATGACAGGGTCTTTCAGCTCCTGGTGCTTGGACTCTATGCCATCTCACTAGCATCTTGGTGTCATTCTACAGGCTGGCTCTCGGGACTGCGTGGTGGGAAGTGAGCTAAGGGTGCAGGGGGGCAGCGGGCTGAGGGGCAGGGTTCCAGCAGCTGGTGCCTGGGGTGGGGGAAAGGCAGAGGAGGTTGTTCTGCAGCAGGGAGGGGGTGAAGTGAGGGAGAAGAGGGATGGAGGCAGGTCTTATTATGACTATCAAGAAAGGCCAGACAACAAATGGCTTAATAAAACAGCAGGTTTTGTAAGATAGGATAAGAAGAAGAATATAGACAGTGAGTACATTCTACATGCCTTCAGATGTTGAGCACCCTGTGTTCACGCAGCATTGGATGGAGCCCAGATGGATGTTCCCAAGGGATGCTGCACAGAGCAGATCCTGTCCACGGATTAATGCTTTCCCCCTTTTGATCATCTGAGCTACTATGAGATTTCCTCACAAGAACACAGCTCTATTCCTGAAGGACATTCACATAAGAACTTCTTGCTGCATGGTCAGATACAGGCAAGGTCACGCAGGAGGTGAGGTTGCCGGTATGGCGTGGGAGCTGCCCACAGCTGGCTCCATGACCATGATGTGTCTGAGGTGACCCCACAGCCGGGGACCGTGCAGCCCGGCACAGCCCGTGGACCCTGCCAGGCATGCAGCCCCGCACCCACCTGCACCTGCCTGGGGTAATAGTGAGGGGGGTTGCTTGCACCTCCATGGGCAGCCCTCTCCCAGACATGACAGCTGCGCCCACCCCTTGATCCACACAAATGTTACCTTTCTCAGCCATCTTACAAGTTACAGATTATCTGAGCAGGCTGTCCAGCTAATAGACATTTCCGGACAGGCTGGAAGGTTATCTCTGTCCTAACACACACCACCAGCACAACTCACACTGGTGTGGGGCAGCGAGCTCTCACGCAGCCGCTGCTCACACTGGCGAGCAGGCTGCTCAAGCCCTGTGTGCCAGGCCCAGCAGAGCAGCACGTTCAGGGTCACTAGCTCCTCGAATGCAGTGTCTTCTGCAAGGCACCTGGTGCAGAGGTTCAGGGAAGTGAATAGGAGAGGGGAAAAGGGGATGAGAAGGAAAAAAAAAAAAAAGTTTGTAGAAGGTAAGGACAGACTAGGAACAGGGAAAAGATTACAGAATAACTCAAGCTGGAAAGGACCCATAAGGATCATCAAGGCAAACACCCTGTCTCTCGCAGGGCTACCTACAATTACACCATGTGACTAAGAGTGTTGTCCAGATGCTCCTTGAACTCTGACAGGCTTGGTGCCATGGCAACATCCCTGGGGAGCCTGTTCCAGTGACTGGTCACCCTCCGTGGCAGGTTGTCCCTGGCTGGTCACCAGGTGCCCACAAAACTGCTCTATCACTCCCCTGCTCAGCAAAACAGGGGGAGAGAAAATAAGGTGAAAAAAACCTCGTGGGTCAAGGTAAAGGCAGTTTAATGTAGCAACAGCAAAAGTTTCACCTGCGGAAGCAATATAATAAATAACAATATCTTAATTAATTAATTTTATTAATTAATATAATTAATAAAATATATATTATAACAATATAATAAATAACAAAAGATGTTATTCTCTACTTCCCATCTGCAGGCGATGTTCAGCCACTTCCCAGGAAGGGGGTTCAGTATGTGTAGAGGTTGTTGTAGAAAACTAACATCATAAATAATGAATGCCCCTCCTTCTTCCTCCTTTCCCTTAGCTTTTGTGTCTGAGCAGACATCAGATGGTATGGAATATCCCTTTGGCTAATTTGGGTCAGCTGTCCTGGCTGTGTCCCCTCCCAGGATCTTGCGCACCCCCAGCCTACTGGGGGCAGGGCAGGGGGGGAAGGTTGGAGCGACAGCCTTGGTGCTGTGCGAGCGCTGCTCAGCAGTAGCCAAAACCCTGCTGTGTTATCACCACCTTTCCAGCTACCAGTACAGGCACAGCTCTACGAGGGCTGCTGTGGGGCTCAGCCAGACCCAATACACCCTGTCAGTGAAGAACCTTCTCCTAAACTCTAAACTTCCCCTGATGCAGCTTCATTCCATTTCCTTATGTTCTATCACTGGTCACCAGAGAGAGGAGACCAGCACCTCCCTCTCCACTGCAGAGTTTGTAGACTGCAATGAGGTCACCCCTCAGTCTTCTCTTCTCCAGGATGAACAAACCAAGTGACTTCAGCTGCTCCTCAGAAGTCTTGCCCTCAAGACCTTCCACCATCTTGGTCATCCTCTGAACACACTCTAATGGTCTGATGTCCTTCTTACATTGAGATGCCCAAAACTGCATGCAGCACTCAAGGTGGGGCCACCCCAGTGCAGTTCAGAGTGGGACAATCCCCTCCCTTGACAAGCTGGCTACACTGTGCTTGATGGGCCCCAGGACACGTCTGGCCCTTTGGACTGCCAGGGCACACTGTTGACTCGTATTTAACTTGCCATCAACCCAAACCCCCAGATCTCTTTCCATGGGGGTGCTTTCCAGCCTTTTGTCCCCCAGTTTGTATGTATAACCAGGAATACCTCATCTGAGGTGGAGAATCTGGCACTTGCTTTTGTTAAATTTCATGTGGTTGGTGATTGCCTAACTCTCTAGTCCAGGACTTCCTCTAAGGCCCCTCTACCCTTGAAGGATTCCACAGCTCCTCTTAGTTTATCGGCAAGCTCAATGTACATTTGATTTCTGTATCCAGATAATTTATAAAAACGTTAAAGAGCAATGGCCCTAAAATTGAGGCCCGGGGAACCAGCCACCAGCCTGATGTAACCCTATTTACTAGAACTCTTTGAGCACAGCCTGTCAGCCAATTGCTCACCCATTGTATTACGGACTTGTCTAGCTGTGTGTGGGACATTTTGCCCAGGTGGAGTAGAAGAGTTGAACAGACTCAGAATTCAATGGCTGTAGAAAATACAATCATCTGCTAGTGCAACTATGAGACTCATGCAATGGTTTAGGCTGGATGAGATCTCTGAAGGTCCAGGTCCTGCTAGGGAAAGAAGTGCTACTAAAAGAGAGGATATATTGCACAATCAGGAAAATGTTTCATAAAGGAGGTGACAGAGGCAGAAAATGGATGCAGCAGTTTGTGCAGAAGGACACACAGTGACTCTGAACAGCATCCATGTCCTCAGCAATAGTGGTGATGTACTGCAGGGCATGGTCCCCAGCAGACACTGGAGCAATTTGCCTGTAATGGAATCACAGTCACAGAATGGCTGAGGTAGGAAGGAACGTCTGGAGGTCATCTTGTCTAACCTCCCTGCTTAAGCAAAGCCAGAGGCCTTGACCCAGAGGACCAGTGTCACCAAGTTGAGGCGCTGCAGGAGGTCAGCAGACTGTGCAGCATCAGAGATGATGAGAAAGAGAGGCATAGGATCTTCTCTGAGCCTGCAGCTTCAAGAACCTGAAGTAAGAGACTGGAATAGTATGTGGATGCAGGTTTCTTCACATGTAGAAGATGCTCTGAAGCAAAATAAAAGTTTTGTTGTTGCTGATTATGTAGATGATGGACTTTTTGGATGGGACAAGGGGGGAAGAAACTATGAGGAATATTGCAATTTACCTTGCCAGTGTTCCTTGGTGAAATGACAATTTTTCATGCACTCAGAATGAAGTAAATATTCATCCTAGCCCTGTCTAAGTTTAGTTTTGTTGACAGTTAATGCAGCATGAAAGGTAAACATCTACTCTCTAAGCATTACTACTGCTGACTGTGCAGAAGCTTCCTTCTGATGAGTGCATTTCAGTGTGCACTGCAGGCTTTTGGAATATGCCCCTTCTGCTTGGTTCTTTCACGCAAAGCTATTTGCAGAATGTCCTCTAAGGCTCACCAGCGCAGACATTGCTTTTGCCTTCATTCTCTAGACATCTCTACTTCGTATTTTACTTCTTTAAATGGTTATATTTGTGATTGGAAATTTAAAGAAAAATGAAACAAAATAACTTGGTTCAAAATGTATTAGCAGAATGAGTGAGAGTTAAAAACTCAGGTGCTTAGAAATGCCAACTTGAGTCACACTATTACACATACATCACAATATCACATATTGAGTTTTGTGACTGTCCACATGACTACACTGATGCAGCTTTTGCTGTTTCTGTAAAACATTCTTCTGTACTTTCTCCATTTCACGGTGTTTTCCCAATGCAAACTCATTTTCATTTTTTCATTCTCATTTTCAGAGAGCTAAATTAACTACGTCGCAGATTAAGATAAGTGATGTAGGCATGGATCCTCAGAAGCATTTAGGCAATTGAATAGAAACTGGATGCCTAAGTCACATTGGTGATTTGAACCTGGTCTTAACAATTCTCTTTACCTCTTCAAGTTATTTTGACAAACCAGGCAGGTTTCATATGGTGGCTTTCTCCATTTGGGAGGTAGGAAACAAGAATGGTAAAATAATGATCTATATCTTTGTTTAATTATTATTTCTGGTATTTGGGGGTCTATGGTGTGGTTGGTTGCTGTTTAAAGTTCTTTTGGTTGCTTTAGCTGTATATTTTCATATGTGAAAAGTATCTGTGTCATCTCGTAAAGTGATTTTGCATAACGAAAAGAACAACGTAGATAGGAAATTTATTGACGGATGTCTTATTATTTCAAGTATAAGAATATTTACTCCATGTCCAAAGACTATGTTTTTTATAATTATTATGCATAACAAGGAGGCTGAACTCCAGCCATAGGATGAAAGCAGAACTCATATCTGAAGATGTGTCAAAAGTTCCTGTTCAGTACATTGCAGTTTCCTGTAGCTGGCATGCTCTGACTGATTCACCACTGGGATTTTTTTTCCTCATGTTCACTCAATATTTCTCTCTTCTAAATTTCTTTTCCATCAACTATTATTCAGTCTTATATCTCTGTAAGAAACATCTTTCTTGTTAACAATGTTTTCTTAATGCTAGTGTGGTATGAAGTCTTCTTCTGAGCCACTTATTTAAGATGAGCCACATATAAATAGAAAGCAGTTTCCCCCCACTTCAAAATAAAATTAATTCCCCTCTCTTGCCTCTCGTGTCTGTCCAGGCTGCATCCTGATGTAGGTGACAGAAAGGAAAAATAATACCAGTCACCAGTGATGCCAACTCCAACCTGAATGACACAGGGTGCTTCATGGCCACTGCGGTGGGACAGGTTCAAGCCTTTCTTACAGCTTCATCTACAACAAACAGTAAAGTAGTTCATTAAGTTCTCCAGTTAAATTGTTGCCTACTATGGAAGCTTTGTACACCAATATACACCAACATTCACATTAAACCAACCAACCAACCAACCAAACCCCACTAATTTTAAAAAGGAAACTAGATTTTGACAGAAATCAGAGTTTTTCAGCACCTTTCCTGGGCAACGAAGTTTTACCCAACATGAGCAGGCTGCTGCATGAGCGTTGGATACCTTGTGCCCTATTACCCGTTCCCCTGCAGCTCTGAGACTCAGCAGATGTTTGACTTTGTGCACTTAGCATCGGGTACCAGGATTTCCTTACAAACCTGTAATGCTGTTTGTATTTCCCCTTAACTGAAGCCCATGACAGCTCCAGACCAGCGGGCTAGAAGGGTATTACTTTTTATACGTCTACTCACCAAGTTACTGGGTGTGAGACAGTGACAAGAAGCAGAGAAGAGTGACATTATCATAAAGATCAAAAAGGCTGCCAGCTTCTAGTGTGAGTAACCTCACCTTTGATTCAAAGCCTCATCAAATGCTGGGAATCTCTTTGACCACTGAAGGCTTTGGATCAGGCTTATCCTTCTGGAGATTATTAAATATCATATAAATTGTGCAACAAGCCTTTGTGATCAAACCAATTAAAATACAGCGGATGTAGTTGCATGCACATACATATGTGTGTGTAAAAATAAAATCACCCATTGATATTAATTCAACATGTTAGTTTTCTTGTTTGTTTGTTGTTGTTTTTTAAAGTGCATGAAGAGATGTGTCAGGAGATTATTACAGAATTTATTTTTCTTTTTTTGTGAAATGTTAGTCTATGGTATAGAACAATACCCTATACAAGTCATACATGAATAAGTACAAAATATGGTTTTAATATTCCGGGTGGCATTTCCACATACTCTTTCTTTTGTGTGTATGTGTGTGTGTGTTTGTGTGTTTATGTGTGTGTGTATGTACACCCTCTGAAATGCATGCCTATTATCATGTCTCCTTTTAGAGCTTCTGCTTCAAAAACATAATGCATAATCAGTTTGATTATGTGACAAGCTGTTTCATCCTTTTTCTTTTTCCTCTTCCAAGCAATTTTCTAGGTCATGTTTGCATTAGGTCTTCCTTAAAAAAAAGAAAAAAAACCAACCAAAAAAAGTCAGAGAGATCTTCTATGGAATTTCTTTCAGCCAGCAATTACAGTCATTGTTTGGAGAGCAAATTTTGATGATCTTTCTAAATAATTAGTTTATTTTTTCTTTGGAAAATCAGAAATCCATTTAGGCAGTGGGAATGTAAGCCATTTGTAGAATTCTTCAAATACAGTCTTCAAGAAAAATGGAAATAACTATATTCAAAATTTATTCACTTCAACTTCTTTCACCAGCATCATTCAACTTTTAGTCTTCAGTGAGATGAATTAAAAGAGAAATTGTTTCTAAAAACTTATTCTAAACATTTTAAATTAAAGCCATTCAAGTGATAATATCTGCTTTTTTTAATCTTGAGAAATGTATTTGTAAAGGATGCCACGGGCTTGCATTATGCTCAAGATACACTGGAGATCTTAACTTTTATTGAACACAGGACCAACAATTCCAGAATCAATCAGTGGCAGTTAAAAACTAGTCTGACACAGAGATTTTAATGGACTGAGTCAGTAACTTTGGGAATTACACTTGTCCCTGGTCATCCTTTCTGGTAGAGAACCTGGTCGGCACAGGCTCAAGGCAAAGAAATCCCAGCAAACCCACAAGTAAGTATTCCTCACACACTGAAACGCCTTACAAAGCGGATCCCACAGCTGGCAAAAAGGAAGAGGCTGGATTTGTACTCTATACATCAAAGGCAATGGACCTGTTCCTAGCTGTTGTAAAGGTTACCCTCCACAAAGCTGGCAAATAATTTAAAGTTATTTTTATGGTTTTGGTCACTAAAGTTTTTGGAGGGGTTTTTTTCCCCACAGTGCTCTAGCTCTGATCCCGTCAGGTGAAACCCTGGTCCTGCAGCAGCTGTCAGAAGTGTCCCAGTGCTATAATCGGATTCCCAAGTTTTGAATGCTTGCAATTCCAGCCAGAGGCAATGGGTGCTGTGGGTGGTTAGCCCCTCTCCTGAGTGTCATTCTGCATCTTCCACATTGGGCACTCCATCAGTGAAGAACTATGGTGCTTTTGTTATGAATTCTGGCCTAGGAAGAAACTGTCACCCAGAAAATGAATACAATAAAGCCCCTCTGCCTAGCAGTGATGTTATAAAGAAAAATATAATTCATACCTTTTTCCTGAGACATTCAGGCACTGTGGCAGTAGAAGTCACAAAAAAAAAAAGGCAAAAAAAGGACAGTTCTGTGCTAAGAATACTGTACAGCAAATTAGGCCTAGGGCCATGATATAACTAATGAGAAGAAATTGAAATACTGAATAGCTAACTCATTCACCAGGTGTTACTCATCCAGGTTGCTATTGGAGGCAAGTGACCTACAGTAAAAATAGCAGGTGGTAATGTGAGTAACCTCATTAATGATTACTTCATAAGGCATGTATACAATGAAGACACATAAAGATAGGCTAATTTCAACAACTTGTAAGTAGAAAAAGACTTCCAGCCTTTGAGTACTTGGCTTTGCTAGTTTAACAACTTTTAAACATTCTTCTATAGAACTATACTGCATATAATTAAACTTTAAACCTAACATATGATTGCTGTTTTTCACAGTATCGTGGAGAATGACTGGTGCCTATTAATATTCCTTTACACCAACAAGGCCTCACCGAATAAAGTAAAGCATCAAACTTTGATTTAATCTGTCAAAGACCAGATATCTCCTCAACATGCATTCAATTAACAATACATGCAATATGTATCCAACATGTATTTTCCTCATAAAACAAGAAAAGAAAGATATGACTAAATATGCTGTATAGAAGTTTGGAAACATTCTGCAGGAAATGAAAACATATTTGCAACATTATTATAATTTCATGTAATTATTTAGACAGTTACATAAATATATTAAACTCTATATATCATTAAACTCAAATTAGTGTTGAATTTCCTTGGTCTCTATATAAAAGCTTGCAGGCATAACTGAGTTGAGTAGGGAGCACATGAAGATCACTAAGCTGTCTCTGCCTGCAAAACCTGACTTGTAGACATGAGTTTATCCATTAAAATGACTATTTTTCTTATTGTAATAACAGAAGTTATTCCAATATCTAACTGGTGAATTTATTTTAACCCCCAGAAACCTTTGTTTAGTGCGTATATACATGTTTTTAAATATATAAGTTTAGTGTGAGAGTGTGTGTATTTTTTATATGTATCTCTATATATCCATTTAGTGTGTATATATATTTGGTAGTATAGGTAACGATCTACCTTTTGGGAATTTGTTGATATAACTCCATTGGCAGAACCACACTGGGACACAGAAAGATGTGAAGGCTATGGAGTGAACTCTGAAGTCTGCTTAGGCACCACCACAACCTTTTGTGATGTTCAGTGATTTGAGTTCTTGCTGTGCCTCAAAATTTACACCAAAGAGGGGGAAAAAGAGGAAGGTTATTTTTATGTGTATTTCTGAAAAGTGAATAAGTTATTTTTTGGGAATATGAAGGAAAACAGCACGGACAGATTGAATTCAGTAAGGGCATTAGCTACAAATTAAGACGGCAAGTTGGTGACTAGCCCAGAATACGTCCTTTTCCATCCTTGTATCATCACTGACCACCGGCATTACTTCCTTACAATGCATGTGTTCCTAAAAGGTGTATTGGTTGTTATAATTATCCAATATTCTGAATTTCTTATACACTATCCTCCAGATATTTCAGTTTTCAGATAAAAGAAGATCCTGTAAACTCAGAACTCACAAAAAACTTTATTGGGTTAGGCCAAAGGCTCAGCATCCCATGTGAGTGAGGACTTGGTCTCAAATGTAATATTTATGAGAGGTAAGAAACTAGGTTCGTCTAGGCTCATTTGTCCTGATACAGACCCAGCTCCCTGTACTTTTTGGCAATACCACCATGGTGCTGTTACATCATTCCCCACAGCACTTCCAAGCCCATATTCCATTTATCCCTGTTCTCTTAGTGTTGGGAGGTGTTGGGATGGCACACAGGTGACAGTGACAGGCCTTTGTGGCAGAAAGGAGGCAATCACTGGCAATACCTGGTGCTAGCAGCCCATCGCAATGTGCTCCCTCAAGTCGCCTGGGGAAGCACCATCCCACATCCCAGAGGTGGTGGCCTAAGGCTTTGAGAACTAGACCCACAAAACCCTGCAGCATGGGGCCACAGTGCTCTCTCACCCTCGGGCATGATTCACATCTCCAAATCTCTCCCCCAGGAGCAGCACCCAGGGCCCTTCTGTTTACAGAAGTGCAACAGCAGCTTATCTGCCAGATGAGTAAACTTTTTGTGTCATAGAGGAATCCTCCCCCGAAATCCATCTTGAAAAAGCCTACACTTACACCCACAACCACAGTCAGCGCCAGCTTTGTTCCCACAGCAACAAGCACAACTGCTGTAACATGCCCCAGCTCTCTGGCAGTGCCTGACCTGCTCCTGCAGGAGCCCTGCCTTGGACGCTGGCAGGGCACGACAAGAAGGAGGTTGGCTGCTGCACAGCCATCCTTGGCAGCTTGGGACAGCAGCCCTCACTCAAAGCATGCTTTGATGACTGGATCCATGCATTTTTCTGCAAGGAATCATTTGTTCCCTTAGCAGCTAGCATTTCTGGCTGTATCTTGCCGGCTCATGTGATCAGGTACTGCTTCCTTCCTTTCATACCCACTGTGCCCAGCTGCAACGTTTTTGTGTCAGGTTACAGCGCTGCTGACAGCCAGTGTTGGTGAACATGCAGGCACATGGGGAGATAAAGGCCAGGCAGGAGTGGTTTAGCATCCAAAGCATTCCCTGCGCCACGCAGAGTGCTTCCCCTGGATGCCTGCTTGCTTTCTGCTGCTTCTTTTCCCGCCTGCCCTGTTCCCTGCACAGCCACACAGAGCTGTCTTCTCCCTCCACCCCGGCCTTTCCAGCTTTTCAGTTCACTTTCCACTATTTCAGGATGTCCCAGGTGTGATTTGGGGGCGGGAAGCACAAGGCAGCCACAGGCAGCCACTTCCTCTGCCGTTCTGCGCTTTCTGCAGTCCATTTGTACCTCAGCCTGGCCTCTGCTCCAGGGCCGCCCGCGCGTGTGGGACAGAGCGTCGGGCGCCTTGGGTGTCCTGCTGAGCCTTCCACGCAGCCCTGGGACAGCAGGTTGCATACGTTGCCACTGGGAACTAGTGAAATCCTGGAGCCTGTGAAGCCAAAGCGCTGAAACAGTTCGTCGTGCACCCATGTAGTGTAACGGCCTCCAGTAATCCCCCGTCTTCAGGCTGGCGACCGTGCAAGTAAAATCAGAATTCTACTGCAGTATTTATCTTTCGTGATTGGTTTTAATTTCTTGGGCAGGGAGGGCGATAAAACATACCAATAAATCAAAAAATAGAAATGTAGCAGGTGGAGTTCACTGATCTGCTATGATCATTTCTTTCTTCTTAAAAAAACGAGGTACTCGGACATACTCAGATCACCTCATTGGTGCCCTGGCCATTGCTCAGCTGCAAATTCTCAGGCTTTCCGGGGGTTATTTCAGGACATCATAATACACTGTAATATTAAACACACCCTGAGCTCAGTGACTTAATTTAAGAGTGACTCTTTATCAGAGGGAGGCTTGGCAGGTGATGGAAACATCAGACAAGGACAGGAACCACACGGTCCCCGGCGGGCGGTTAGGTTCTTTCCTAGACATGTGGAACCAACTGCTACGTGCACACGCACAAACATATAAAAAAACCTACAAAACTAGCGTAGCGTTAAACTTTTTAAAACTTCTGAATGTTTGACAAAAGGTGCAATAAAGATTAAAACTCTCCCCCTCCACAAAAAACCCCACCCGAACTAACGGCCGTTTCGGTGGGGTTTGCGCCCCCTTTCGAGGCGCCCCGGCCGGCGGGGGGTGCGGTGCCGGCCCGGCCCGTTCCCCTCACGCCAGGCCCAGCGGCGGGAGCCCCCCGCCGGACACCGCCGACCCCCGGTCCCCGGGCGCGCCGCAGCCCCCGCCCCCGCCGCAGCCCCTCCGCGGCCGCGGGCCAGCCCCGCCCCTCCCGCCTGAGGCCCCGCCCCCGCGGGCGTCGTTGCTACGGGCGCTGTCGCGCACGCGGCGGTGAGGAAGATGGCGGCGCCCGTGGAAGTCTGTCACGTCGCCTGCTGCGCCAACCGGGCGGGCGGCGGGGCCGTGTCCTGGGGGCGGGGGGGGCTCCTCGCCTTCGGCAGCTGCCACGACGTCATCCTCTACGAGCCGGCGGTGAGCTTGTGCGCTGCGGGCCGGGCCGGGATCGGGATCGGGATCGGCAGCGCGGCCTCACGCTCGGTGCTTTCTCTCTCCCGCAGGGGAGGCGGGCGGCCGCTGCCCTCCGCGGCCACGCCGGTAGAGTGAACTGCGTGCGCTGGGTCCGCCGGCGGGACGGCGGTGAGTAGCTAGGCCTTTCCTCCGCGCCTCTCCTCCGCTGGGGGCGGGGGCCGGGGGTCGCTGGGGAGGTGAGGCGGCAGGGCTGGCGGTGGAGAGGGGCTGTGGGGCTTGCTGAAGGGAACGGGGGGTTGCAGCGCTTCCAGCGCACGCCCTCGCCTTAGGCCCGACTTCCCGGTAGGGATTTGAAGAGGTGGTTCCGCAGGAGTCCGACCCGCCGGACTCGGGTGAGCTGCCCGGTAAGCGAGGGGATCCGGTGGGGCGGTGTGCGGGCCCCGCAGCCGGCGGCAGCCCAGGAGGCCGCTTTGCCTTGGGCTGCGGTGGCTCTGACAGACCGGCGGCTGTGGTGCTTGTGCTGCCACCCTTCAGCAGGGGCTTGGAGTTTTGCGTGTGTTGACTTGGTAAACGGATTTGCAACGCCTTTTAAGAAATCTCAGACTAAAGCTGTAAGTTCCATAGAGGTCATAACCACAAAAAAACCCTTAAGTGTTTGAGACCCCCATGAGGCTTTTGCTTGACAGCAATTCCAGGATTTTAAGTTGCTTAGTGCAGACTTTGCAAAGGCACATATTCTTGCCCTTAGGCATTTACACAAACCCACTGACAAAGAGAAATAGAGCCATTGATTAGACTGTTAATGTAATGTGCCAGTTGCTATTTTGGGAGGTATGTACTGAGGTAAAAACTTTGTTTTAATAGTACTAAACCATTTTCTTCTTGAAATTGATTAAAAGAAATTATTTTCAGCGAACTTGGGAATTACATTTGCATGTGAAGCTTTGAATTGTTTGTTTAGATTTTTCTTGCTTTATTTTCCAATCCTCCAAAACGTCCAAACAAAGAAAATATAACACTGTAGCATTTGAGAATTTTTTGGAAAGATACGTTTATCATATTCATATAGAACTTTAAATATTCCTGTAACTTTTCTCTTTATGTTGTCCTAGAGAATACCTTGGTTCTTTAGCTGTCCTGCACAGGGCAACTCATTAGCCATGCTTTATTTTGATGGAAACTTCGCATACAGTTGAGACATGGTATTTTGTGAGTGGTAACCACTGTAACTGCTTATGTTGTTGACTGCTGTTACAAAGTAAGTGTTCACAAAACATACCAAAACTTACTTTTAGCTCCTGAAGCAGAGTTAGTTTCTGGTGGGTCTGATAAACAACTCATTCTCTGGGAATGGAGTGGAACAGGAACATGGAATAATCAGGTAAGCAGGAATAACCTCTTCTTAAAGCTCCCCCCACCCTGGTTTCACACATACCACAGATTGTCTGTTTTGTCTGTATTTCTTATTCATACCTCTTCATTTTGCCTTGACTATTGAACCACATATCTCCTTCAAATTGTTGGTATTCTGTCATGCTGTGTTTTACTTTAAATGTTGTTTCTTCCTTTCTGTAGTTTATCTTTTTAAAATCATCATTCATTAAGAAATTAGCTAACCAGTCATCAAGTGGATTTCTAGCATGTCTAAAAGATCCTGTTTGTTCTTGAGTCATCAGCTTTCTGATCTCTTTCCTTAAACTGCCTTAAAATCTTCAAACCACAAGGTTCATTTTGATTTGGCAGTTCCTGTACCCTACCTCATTTCTTTATAACTATTTCTAGTGATTTCTGGTCAACCTGTGTATCAGTGTAATGTTTGTGTATGGGTAACCTTACCAGGATGATATGCAAGGTGGGGCAGATGTTCTAAAAAACCCCAAATAAATCTGTGCAACAATTGAGTTTTGTCAGAGAAGTTGAAGAAATAAGGAGACATGTTAACTTATTATTCATACTATAAAATCTAAGGGAAAAAAAGTGGAATATGGTGTAAAAGAGCATTCAGAATGAACTGAAATTTAGGTGAAAAAAACTTCATTATCTAACATTTAAAATCCTACTTATTAGGCGTTGGTTTGGGAATGACTGTGTAGGTAACCCATTTCATAGGTTATTTCAAACTAGATTAGACTTGACATTTTAAAATGCATGAGAATGCATACTGGGGGGAAATGCACCTGGTTTGGTGGGTAATGTTCTCAGAAATAAGTAATTTCTTATCCTGATCTATTGTAACTGCTTATGTAGTTATTCTAAATAACTTTCAGATTTCTTTATTAACCTTCGCTGCTGATGTGATGCACAGCCTTATGGCAGTCTTTGAAAAGGAATGTAGCTAAATGCACACATTTTAATGACAGTTCTAGACTAGTATAAATTCTTAAAAACAGGCAAAGTTCTGTATCAGACCAACCAAAGTTCTTACTGGGGCTTGTCAGGCTATATTTTGCAAAGATATGTCAAATGCCTTTATAACAAAATTTGGATAAATGCTGGATGACTTCTGGTCACAGAATTAAAAGCTTCTTATTTTGCTTTTTGAGGAGCAGATTACAAATGGAATCACCTGTATTCATTCATTAAGAAATTAGGTACTTAAGTCTAAATTTAGATTTTTTTGCTTTTTCATGGCGGTATTTTAAATGAGGAAAAAGCTGTTTTGATTTCCAAGAACACACTAAGAAACTGCTGCTGGATCTGCTGTAGCTGCTACTTATTCCATTGTGTTGTCTGCGCTGTCTACTTCACTGAAGTTATCCAAACCTTTATGAGATGTTCCTTACAGTGAGGGGCAAAAGAAGGAAAAAAAGGGAGGAAAGCTGCTCTTCCTAACTTCTGTACTATTTCCAGCTTTCCTCAAACAATAGTGAGGTCTGTACAGTGTACACAGGAACATTTAATTCTGTTCAACTTTGAACAAAATTTTATCAAGCTAATACTCATTACTGCTGTATCACTTCTCTGTGTTTTCCTAGAATATGCTGTGGCTTAAGCATAGCTTGGCAGATGCTTTGCCATCGCAGGTATACAACTTATTTCCAGTATTAATTTTGTTTTTCTTTCTTAAAATGGCTTTAAAAATTCACTGGGCTAAGTTACTGGAATTTAAAAGTGTAAAACTTTCTGATGTGTTTAGCTTGTGAAAAGCATTCCTCTCAAAGGCCATGCTGAAGCTGTTTGTGCTGTGGATGCTGTCTACCAGTCAGATGAACCTGATGTAAATCTGTTAATAGCTTCTGCAGCTTCTGACTCTACTGTGAGAATCTGGTCTCGGCATGGTTCAGAAGGTAACTTTTCTTTTTTAATAGGGACAATATCTTACTTAATAAAAATGATGAATACTTACCCATTGAAGTACTTGGCTAAATACTAACATCTTTTAATGGAGCTACATTGATTTCTCTTCAGACTTTGATACATCAAACCGTTGTATTGCTTTTTGGAAGCTGAAGGTTATACTAGTTTAACAGCTTTGAGTCAGATTTGTTCTGCAGAGTGATTTTTTCTTTGCTTTTCATTAGTGATGTGTTGGCTAATTTAGGTGTTTCTTTTTAATATGTACTCAATCTGGTAATCTAAACCATCATTTTGGCCTGTAACATGGGGGCAGACTAGAGGTATGTGTGTGTGAAGTAAAATTACTTAGTAAAACGATTAATGCTGGCATTAGAAAAGTGAGATTAAACTAGTAATTTGTCTGTTACTATTGACTTGAGTCAAATGAATTTTGGAATAATAGGATCTTGACCTTCTGGTGAACTAGACCCTTGCCATAGACACATGGGAGAACAGCTCTTTGAAATACCTAAGAAAATAAATAGGGAGGATAATCTATATTTGAAGTGTTATTTGCTAGTTGAGTTGTACTGACTGCATGTCTCAAGTTACTTTCTTCCTTATCTGGTGTACTTGAGGATCTTTAAGGTCCCTTGGAACCAAGCTATTCTATGATTCTACGATTTCACATTGCCCTCCCTACATGAGAGAAGTAGATGGGAGTTGCCAGTCTTCAGTCCCACGTTGTGGAAGGCATTTCTCATGCTCCCAAAGAACACTGTGAAGTCCTGTCCTTTCCTTTTTGTCTGGATCAATTCTGCTTCTGTTGAGGGTTTTTCTGCTCTCCTGCTGGTTACTCTGGTCCTGATGGCTTACCAGTTTAACCACTCCTAGGATTTCAGGGGTGTTTGCAGGTTTTTGCTTATCCCTCTATCTGCTCTTGTGGCAATGGATTTAGCTTCTTCTGTAGTGTATGCTGTTGCCACAGGATATACTTTGCAGTATTTGCCGCTTCTGAACGTGTTACCGCAGTGAAGCTGTACAACTTTCAGTACTCAGCAGAGAACAGTGACTTATCTTTCAACTCAGCTAATGCTGGATGAATTTCTGTGGCCCCGCAGAAGACAGCGTTGCTGTTTAGGCTTCTGAAAAAGGCAGTAGTTTTTCAGCTCCTTAAAATAAAATTGAATGGGAAATTTTAACTACATAATGTAGGAGGAAATGACAGTGTAACTGTAATACTTAACGATGAATGAGATCAACACTGTCTGTTCTTGTTTTCCAGCTAAATGCATTGAAATTCTGCAGTTTGGAAATGGATTTGTTATGGATGTCTGCTTATCCTTCTTGCCTGGCAGCAATGGTAAGTACAGCTGCACATACTGAATATCAATGCAGCAAATGTAAAATCGAAGAAATGCCCCAAATAGATTTTTCATTTGACTGACTCCAGATGCTTGTGCCATATTTCTTGTTTTCTATGGAACCAGCCTAAGCTGGTGATTCTGTCTAAAGATTTTCACTGAACTCTTCTTAGCAATTAGAAAAATACTGGCTGATTACAGTGTCTTCAAAATGGTGCTCAAAATGGAGTGCTTTAAACTTTTGAGACAGAGAGCTTAAACGGAGGGTAACAGGACTATAAGTGAACGGGATGGGATGATGCTGTTAGTTTCACACATTCCTTGTGGTGCTGCTGCATATGTTCTTGTTTGGATTGAAGGGCAAGATCCAGAAAAAGAATCTGCAGGCCTGCATCAAAAAATTGCAGATTAACAAGCAGTATTTATCTCCGGTTTGTTCTTCAATGTGAAAAAAATGAGATGCTGAACAAGTTTAACCTGTTCGGTATAGTTTGTATAGTTTTCTATTAACAGAAGTGTTCAGACATTGTAGCCTGCCACAGACAAGTTCTTCTGTCGAAAAGTCTGCACACCGCCCCCCCCCCCCCCCCCCCCCCCCCCAAATGTATCCTCAAGCCAGATACATATGTTGAATTAGGTTTGTGTTTAAGTATCATTACAGCCTTTCGCCTGGGTGGAGCAACTGCCAGGCTCCCAAGAGGCCAAGTACTGAGGCTTCTTAACTGTATCTAGCTTTCAGTTATTCACTGCATGTGTTCCACATTGGTGTGTTCTTTGAATGTATGCCTTCAGAGCAGTTACACAGAAGCTTATTTTATTCTTCAGCTTACGATAATTATGGGAGATATAAAAACTCTAACAAGATGTGTTGTGTTATTTGGAAATGCTAATGTCCGTTTCCAGAGTGTGCTTGATATCAAAAGCAGCATCTTCACCACTAAGGAACTTTAAACCTCTCTCTCTATTTTTCCTGTAAATATACTAACAGGTGGTAGTTGGGCTGAAGTTAAAAAGCTTGAGGGTAAATTAAAATCACTACCTTCAGCGTGAATTTTTGTTACAAGTAAAGTTTGTCTGCTGTGCTGGTTTGAGTATAAAATTCATATTGCAAAGCAATAGATTATTTTTTTTCATTTATGATACTGTACAGGCAAGAAATTCTCACTGTAACGCTCTGTTACATCTGCATCTGTTTAATGTTGGAATCACGTTTTATATAAGAGAAGTGACCATTCATTTTAGAAACACCTTAAATGAAGATTATCGTATTAATTCTTAAAACTAAATGGTTCTGTAAACAAAAATGATTGGAGTGCTTGAACTTGTTTACATGTTGGAGTAGCAAGCATTTTGTTTTGCTGTGAAAATCTCTGAGTCCCCAAAACTCAGCGTTGCTTAAAGTTGCATTCGGAACAGGACAGTCCTTCCTTCTGGCCTCTTCCCATCCCAATTCAAGTTACTTATGCAAACCAACACAGTGCTCATAACCTGAAAAAGAATACTTTACTTTTCTGAAGAGCTAAAATTATTTTCAAATAAGTTATTACTTGTGTAGGTTTTGTACAGAGTTTTTAAAATCTATACATTATGTTTTTAATGCCTGTTCCAGTATGAATAATCTGTGCTGGTGAAATTGTTGAGGAACAGTTTAGATTTTGAACCATAAATATATAATTAGAAATGTTTCCTCTAGAAATCTATAAGGGAGCTTTTAATACAGCATAGCCATGTTCTGTGTTTTCTCCTTAAACCTGACATAGTAATCCATATAACTGAAAAGTTTTTTTGTACAGAGGAGTATGTTAATTTGGAAATCTAAATAAAATATCTTAAAATGTATTATTAAAAATCTCACTGTTGATCATTTTGTCAGAAATATTAATCTGTGATGGCAATTCGGAATTTTAATGAGCCTCAGGGGAAAATGATCTGTGATAACTAGGAGTTGCTCTGAAATCTTTATGAAGGCTGTGTTGGCAGCTGTATTAAGATTTAAAGAAGCTTTTCTCTTGAGGTCAATCTTCAGTTCTTAAGTCAGGAATTAAATACATAATTACTTTCTGAAAGTTGTAAACTACTGAACTAGAAGCATATACAGTAACCTCTAATTTCACCAAGCAAAGAAATTTAAAACTCACATTGCGAATTGATTCGTATGTAATGGATGCTTTAACTTTCAAAAGACACTGAAGTTCATGATACCTAGTTTTTTAACAGGTTGTCCTTGGAAATAAATGATAGGGGGAAAAAAAAAGCACCATTTTTTATGAAGAAGTCCAAAAGGAGAAAGCCAATAGACTTGATAAAATCCTGAACTATTATTTGCAGCTGGAGCGTAGCTTAAGCACTTTACTGGCAGCCTCTTAGTTAAAGTTTCTTTGCAGTTGTTTTCTGTGTCTTGAAGAAGAGCTTCATACTGTTTGGTTGCTTTTTGCCTTGCAGTGTCTGCAGAAACTCTGCTTCTAAAATGCTGGGAATAGGATTTACTATTTTACAGATCTTGATCAGCTCTTCTGTCACGTACTGTGATTCTTCCTACCACCTGGATAATAGGGGTACCGTAGCCTGGCCTCTGACAGTAAGAATTTTATCCTCAGAACAGATTTGCAACACATCAAAAAAGCATGGGCAAAATTTTAAAAAACTCTGCTGATCCCACTCTACCCATTGCAATTGGACCACAGTTTCCAACTATTTTTTTCCATTTTCCTTTGCAGGACTATATCTCAATCAGATCCAAATTCTAATACTCTAGAGCATTTGTGAAAAACTATATACTAGTCTGTTTTTGCCAGTTATATATTTGTTGATAGAACTTTTTGAGTGAATGTATTTGCATTTGTCTGATACAGCAACTAGATCATAATTTTCTTCTTGCTTTTATTAGTCAAACTTTTATTCCATTGAGTAAGTGTGTAAATACTATAGTGGCCCATAAAATGTATTTCTCAGGAAAGGATACCAGCTCCAAGAACATACATTGTATTGTAGTTTGTGGAAGAAAACCTCACTCTTGCCCAATTTCTGTGGACCTGAAGACCAGGTTTTCTTTCAAAATAGTTCACTGCCTCCAGTCCAAAGCAGTCCTTTTTGGCAAAGCAAGGAGGGGATGGAGGTGAAAAGTGACTTAAAGGCTGGAGCGAAGCAGCAAGTGGTGAAGGTGTAAGAATATGAAATGTGACTTAACATGTGAGAGGAACAGCAGATAACTAGGCGCAGATTTGGTACGGGCAGAAAGAGGAAGTTAGTATAGAGCATAAACTTATAAATACTCAAGTTGATTTTTGGTCTATCCATAGTAAAAATAAAATTATCTCTATAAAGCGATGGCTTTTTTTAAAAAATGAAGGAGCTGATTTTAGCGAAAGCTAGTTGTTTTTTTTCCTACCCAGACTTGAGAAGTGCAGATGTCTAGCCCTGATAACTTATTTTTTCATAATTCTGTAATTAACTCCTTTTCATTTTACAATTTCGGTCCCTAGCAGTACTACTTCAACCTTATGACCCAGACAGAGTGGAGTAAGGGTCAGCTGTTCTTCCCTGTCATCTTCTGTGGGAGAGATGAAGTAATACACTTCTCTGGTTTTGTCCTTAGACATAACTTTGTCTGGTTTGATTCAATTGACTTACCTTTTTTTGCACACTTTTCTAGATAGCTGGCCAAAGTGAATTACTACTCCAGACTTGAGTGTGTGTATAATAAAGTTAATTGCTTTCATATCATTGTGTACAGTGGGTGTTGGTCTGTCTCCCTTTTTTGGTCTGTCTGTCTTATTTGCTGTATAATAATTATGCTAATTCCATCTGTATGTGTTTCAGTTAATTTAGGGACTTGAACTGTATTAGTTCAGAGTATTTTCTTTTGCTTCTTGCTCTTTTTGTATTTAGAACAAATGCCTGTTGACGCCAATAAAATAATTAATAAAAAATCTCTAATACTTGGAACTTCCTACAGATATGTGAACTTGAAGGAAATATTTAAGATGCTAAAGAGTAGTTTCTAGATATTCTTTATGTGCCAAAGTAACTTCTGAATTTTGTGGTCTTGAGATACTAGTTTGTTTCAAATAGTATTAGGTGTCTAACTGAGAAAACATAAAAAGTGTTATGCTTATCAGTCTATTAATATGTTTATTGATACTATATTGATTTTTATACAGTTTATATAATTTTTTTATATCCTAGAATATTAGAGTTTGTAACCTGAGTAGTGAAGACTTATTTCTTTTTTCCTTTCCAGTACCAATACTGGCTTGTGGTGGTGATGACTGCAAAATAAGTTTGTTTATACAGCAGAATAGTCAGGTAATTACAGATCTTGTCTCTTGCTCACAACATTACTCAGTTCTTCTGCTTCTTTTCTTTTTGTATGTGCTGCTGATATTTTTTGAGCTTTTTCAATAACTACTGTCTGTCTCTAGATAGCCATCACATACAACTGCCTCTGTTCAAATAGTTCATCCATTTTTCTGAGTAGTGACGAAGTGCACATACAGAATGTTGAAGTTGAATTCAGTTCATAGAAGTTAGTCTTTCTTACTTTATCCCTGTGTGAATATAGCCTGTGTTTCTATTCCCAATGATATAAACCAGCTATGACTGTCATTCTTCATTGAGTATCTATGCATTGAATGGTTCATAGAGGAATTATGTTAATTCTAGTCTACAAATTCTTATAAGTGATACGATTTCTATCTGAAATTACATGTTTCTTGCTAAGTAAGCTGTTGGTGGTGAATGCTTCTGAATGGCAAAAGAAGTATTTGAAGGAGTATCTGATCTTCTGAAAGCGCACACACTTTTCACATATTATTTGGAAGCTGGCAATCTTTAGTTTTTTTGTACAGATAAATATTCCTTTGGAGCAATAGAAAGAGATTCTGTCCTTTCTTGCATCTGTTCAGAAGTTTTGTTAGACTCTAAAGCATGTGTTGAATGACTGTTTTCCAAAACAGAAGTCAATGTTACTTCTTTCTGTCTAGCACTCCCTTAGACAAAAACTTCAAACCCCGAACACTTCCCAGTTCACCAATGAACTACCATTCAGGAACCCCCATTGAAACTGACATGTGTAGGAACCACTTACTCTTCTGGATTTGTTCAGACATAGTCCCCTTAGAGATTAATGAATAGATACTCGTCTTTGTGTTTTGAGAGAGATAAAAGCTACTTTATGGATAATTTTGCCTGTTCATGTTGCCATATACAATAATAAGATTTTTTGTTGTCAATAAAGTAAATACTTCATCCTTTATCTGCGATGTTCGTTGATTTCTTGACCACGAAGAATGGTTGCTTTCTTAGCTTTTTTTTTTTTTTTGCCTCCCCCTCCCATCCCAGCTCATGAGTTAAATCAGTTTAATGACGTTCTCTGGGAATTAGCAATGGCAGAATGCCACTCGTGATTCTCAGTGTGCTAAAGAAAGACTTTTATCTCGGGGTCTGCGCAGCTGATTTTCCTTGTTCGAAATCTGGAACTTGTTTTCTTGTATTGTTCAGATTAATGTATAATATGCAGTTTGACTGCCAAAAATATTAAGATATATGTAACTTATTTTTCAGTTGTTGACCAAACTTCTGAGTATAACAGCATTCTTAGCCATTCTTAAATGCAGTCAGTCTGTGGAGGATAAGGGAAGGTAGCTGGAAACAGCAAGATCCATCTTCAGCTTTGTAAGCATGTTTATGGTGCTGTCTATTTTCTGGAGGTAGGAGACTTTATTCATACAACGGACAAGGAATTTACTCTTACTTTACATTTGTTATTTTTCACGCCTTCAATTTTAGGAAGTATTTTCACCAGCTGTCATGGCAGAGTTGGTCTCTTCAGAGTCTCTTTTTCAAATGAGGTGGGACTTCTGGTTGATGTCTATCTTAACTTTCCAGAACACCTCTTTTAACTGAGTAGACTGTACAGACCTCAAAGAGAAGAGCCCAAATTTGATTCCATGTGGAATCCATGTGGAAGTGCCTGTGTAGTGTATTACAGCTATTAACAGAATGAAACGTCCTTGTAAGCTTTCTGACATAAATTCCTTCCTAGCTGTTAAAGGGAGATTCTCTTTTTTTAGTCAGGTTCTCTCACATCTGCTGACACCTTTTTATTATGGCTTCTCTAGTACCTTTTAAAAGTATTTGAAGGAAGTGATACTGTTATCCTGCTATTTTTTACTAGAACTTGTCACAGAAGAGTAATTAGAATCTAAACTTCTCTGTCATTCCATCAGTGGTGAAAGTCTGTAGCTCTGTTCTGATAATTGTGATTCTTGGAAACTTCTTTTAGTTAACATCCTAAAAAAGTAGTAGAATGTAAGTTCATAATGGGACATTCTAATGAAACTTGGAGGACACTGTTATACTCTTGAGGGAGGAGGATGAGGCATCTTCAGTTAACTGATTCAGGCAGCCTTTTGATAAACTTATTGATTTTACAGTTGAAATACATTTATTCATAAAACCTGGCTTGGTTTTGGAAGTTGATTGGGCAGGCTTCAAATCCTTATTAAGACTTTCTACCCATAGGTCCTTTACTGTGCTAAGCAGTAGAGAGAAAATGGGCTTTTTGCTTTTCTGAGTTCTTGAAAGAGGGTATTGATTAATAAAAGCACCCAGGGGAAAATCTTTCAGAAACTGTTACATGTCTTCCTGCTTGAGATATTACAGGCTTATGGAGGTGAAGTAAGTAAACCACAGGATCAAAATAGAGCTTTAAACCAAAATTTTTCTATGTTGAGCTTGTTTTCTGTGAGATTTTGTGGTGCGTATTTGACTGTGTTTCCCCCAAATAATTTGGCCTAATTGGTAAGCGGCACACTTAAAGATAATTCAGGCTTTTTCTAATTCAATGAGATTAACAACTGAATAGTGTCCAGTAGAGAAAAACTGAGAAGACCTCTGTTGCCAAATTTGCCGAACAATACTATCAGCCTGGTCCTGAAGGACGTATACCCAGTGTGTGGGCAGAGTTAGTTGCTCAGAGTGTGCTGGGCATATCCACAGAGAACCTGGCTTCATTAGTTCTGCTACCTACAAAACAGCTTTATTTTTTGCCTAAAGGAAAAAAGACCAGATTGCTGCTATGCAAAAATGTTCAGAAATTAGTTAAAAGGCATGGGTAAGCCTGTGAAGTGAGTTGGACCATGAGGTTTTGTTAAATTTAACTGTTGGTACTGTAACTTCTTAGGTATTCAGTGAGGACCAAGGGGAAAACTGAAATAGAGAAGGAAAAATAGCAGAAAATAGAAACAAAAGAATGACAGGTCAAAATACTTCTAAATATAACCTAGACAATAATAAAAATTTTGACTGTATCATCTAAAAATGATGACCATGTGTGTCTGCAAGAAGCTTTAAATTGATGTAGTTTTAGAACAGAATACATCTGAAGAAACTGAATGTGTGATACCGAGAGACAAAGAAAATGGCAAAAACATAAAAAAAAAAGCCAAGCAGAAGACATAACAGCAACACTGCTCCTTGCTTAGCTTCAGTGGACAATCTTTATTTTTATGGAAAACAGTATGTTGAAAATCTTGAGCGAATGCTTGTTCTATAGCACAAAAGAACTGCATGCTTGACTTAAGGTGAAGTAGAGCATAAAAGCCTATTTGGGAAATGACTTGGAAACCTGGGGTGGTATTGATAAGCTCAAAGTGATTAGTTTTACTCTAAAGACAAAACAAATGTCTGCTTTTCTTAATAGTTCTCTTTGATGTGAGAGGATGAGGGTAATTTTTTTTAAAAAAGCAAACCAACACCTTGAAGTTAAAAATGGGAAAATGATTAGATGTGTGTGTTTAGATTAATATTAAAGTCAAGTTTCAGGAGAAATGCACACTGTTTAACATGAAAGGAATCATAAAAGACAAGAATGTTAACAACAGTTCAGCCTGAACCAATCTTTCAGTTGGGAATAAATTTACCAACTAACCTTGGTGAGTGTAGAATACAGAGCATTATGTCAGAGGTTGTGTAAATGAAATAAAACACCTATATATTCGTTCTTATCTGAAATATTAATTGCTAAAAATATATATTTTTTAATGTCTTACTGGAAACATGTAGTCTTCAGAAAAACCTTTAGGTCACTATTTGATTTTGCTTCCTGGCTGTTCCTGCCTTTATTTACACATAACCAGTTGGGTCTTTAACATAAATGTCTATCTGGAACGCCACATCCAAAAGTTCCGTTGAGTGCAGGAGTGACTAGCAAAATGAGGCTTAGGTGGCTGTGAGAACACATGCTTAAAACCAAAACTTTCTGATTTGGAAGTCTCTATTAAGCTACTCTGGTGATGTTACAGAATGATCTCTGTGATAAATGAAGACTGCAAATGTAGAATGAGAAGCTCAGCAACTTCTTTGGTGGGGAGGGGGTTTTGGAGAATATCAGGGATGTTGTGCCAAAGAGAGAAACACTGATCAGTGAGTATGGGTTTTTTCGTACTCATTTTTCATACTCATACAGATTTTTTCTTTGAGTGAGTTACTGTTGCTCACCACCTCTTCTGAAGCCAAAGGTATTTTGAGAAAGAGCAGCAACACAATGAGAAAGGTGCTTTTTTTTGCCCCCTCCCCCAAAGGGAAAGAGACCTCCTTGCAGACTTGTGCTGATAGCAGAGGCTGTCGTTTAATCTTAACTCTTAGTAGGCCTAGGTAAGGGATTTAGCAGAATATAATGCCAGAAAAAATGTGGTATTCATACTAAACTACACTAACATTTTAACTGCAGTGGTTATTTCAGACATTTTAAGTCAACTTGGGATCAAAAAGTGTCATGGAAGTTGGGCTTTTTCTGGGCAAAGAAAAATAGAAATTGTTTAAATGCTTAGTAAATACAAGTAAACACTTGTATCTTAATTGAATCAAAATAAAATGGCAGTATTATATATGTTACAAATGTAAATATACTACTAATGAAAATTCTTAAAAGGGAATCCAGACTTGTTTACATTCCTGTGTTTTTGAGCCTGTGTTCATACAGTTTTCCATCAGCAGGTAACAGTTCTTGATATATATCTTCTTGGAAACTTAGTCAATAAACTTAAGAAACACAGAATATTTCTAGCCCCATAAATACTTCTTATTAATAGTATTATATTACAAATATAATATGCTTTTGAATAGTATTTTTGAAGTAATGAATGAAATAATTCCAAAACATCTCCTCTTCTTTTTACATTGGATTTTACCCATATTAATTTTCCATATCATCTGCAGTTGCATCCACTTCACACATGTAATAGAAATTGCTTACCATGTCATGTTTGCAGGATGTTATTCTTTGTGTACCATTATAAGTCTGATAAATTTAAAAATTTAATCTGTGTCATAGAGAGACTGTAGCCTCTTGAAGGTGAGCACCTTGAGTTCTCATTCTTTCCTGCCCATATATGGGAAGTACCGTAATGTGATACATGTTTACCCAGTGGTGGCAAAACTCAAAAGGCCTATTCAGAATACATCAATAAATTACGATCCTTAGTTGCAACTTATTTTTCCAGTTTCAAATAATAGAAGCTGTAAATATAAAAGACTTGAAAATCCAAGGCTTATTGTTGATGTCTGTGGTAATTTAAGTGCATATCTATGATATAACAGGAATTTCTATTCAGTTTCAGAAAACATTAATACTCCCTGGCCACGAAGATTGGATAAGAGGCGTTGAATGGGCAGTCTGTGGTCAGTATGAAGGATTAGTAAAGTGAAATACTGGTTTAATGACAGTACTACTGTTTTATCCTTCCAACTTTGATGCACTGTAGTGCCTAAGCACTTGTGGTTGTGATTTTTTTTTTTTTTTTTTTCTGAGATGCTGGTACAAATATTAAAAATCAAGATAGAACTTTGTGTGCTGTTAAAACGTTAAGAATTGTTGAACCTATACTACAGTTACATTTAGTTACCAAAATTATGGCTACAGTTAGTTTGATATGAAACACTCACATACGTCATTTTGTCTTGCTCACTTCAAGTATGTTTACCTGACTGGTACCTAAATGCAAATTAATAGGAGTTTTCAATATGCAAATATCTGTATCCGAATGAGGAAGAGTTAGCTGCTTTTTCAAAGGTGGGGAAAGAGGGAAAAATAGTACTTTCTTCTCCCCACCCCTTTCTAAGTAATAGGAGATTAAGAAGAGGACTTACTCAGATATTACCTAATCAAAAAGTTCTAGCAATGCCAAAAATAAAATAGAAGGAATTAGAGGATGCTACAATCCTGAAGAAAGAAAAGGAGGACATGAGTTTTTGAAGAGTATTGAGGCTGTCAGAATTTTGAAAGCAAAGGCCACAAGTAGTAGGGAAGTATATATACAATATCTACAGTATTTATCATGTCTTCCATGTCTTATAAATAGAGAAATGTGCATAGTCAGTGGGTTATAAACTAGCAGAGAGTTTGAAATAGTAGTGTGAGTTGATGTTAAAATAAAAAAGCAGTTTATGATACTGTGTACAATAGGAAAAATTAGGGTAATGCTGTAGTGCATGTTTGAAAATATGGTATGTTAGTCATGGCAGTGATTGCAATAAAGAAGCAATGAAAACGTGGCTCTAATGATTTTTAAAAATTTTTTTTAAACCAAATAGGTGAAGACCTTTTCTTAGCAAGCTGTGCTCAGGATTGTTTGATAAGAATTTGGAAAGTGTGTACAAAATCAAAGCAACTTCCAGAAACTGAAGATGATTCCATAAGATTGAAAGAGAATTTTTTTACTGTCAAAAGTAGGTAACAGCTGTAAGATTCTTGCACACAGCTCTTCACTTGTGTATTTGTTGATGGTTTCAGGGAACCTAACAGGGTGGTTACCATCTAATTTGGTTTGTTGCTTGCATTAAAAGATTACTAGACCAGTTTGACTGCATTGGTTTTATTCAGGTGTTAGAAAAAGTGTAGTTTTTGTTAAAACGGTGACTATGTTAAGTTAATGATGTGTTACAAAAAGTGGTAAAGCAGTGAGAGCTTAGTATCAACAAGTATTGTTACACATACGCCAAATGCAGTACAAGGGAGATACATTTGTCTGTGGGAGGTAAGCTGTTGTGCAGTTCTTCTCCAGTTTAATAGTATACCTTTAATTTTTTTTTCAAATTAAATGCATTAAGAGGTGCTTACTATTACTTAAACCTTAGGACAGTACTGGAGAGAACAGATAACTATGTGCAGGCTTTTTATGGTTATTATACTGTTTGAGCACTGTAATATCAGAGGCTCACAATGCTGACATTGTGGGGTAGATTATTAGGCAACTTAGGTAATATAATGAAGTTTGTATGATGTTACTTCTAAAAAGTGCTCGTGATACTTGCTGCAAACCTGGATTTGCTCTTTGTAGTATTTTAATGCTTGTATTTACAGTCATTTGGAGATGTAAATGTGCTTAAGAGTATGGGTAGAGCTAATGTCAGAGCATTTATTTCAAAACTGCTTGAAAGTTCTCCAGGAATTCTGTGATGCCACTCTGAGGCAACAGGCTGACCTATTAGCATCAGTCTGGTACTGAGGACTTGTGGTAAAGTAGGTTTTCAAGGGGCTTGTTCAGTGTCAATAGGCTGTTGAGATATTGGTGGATGATGGAAGTGGTTGATTTTTTTTTTCACTGAAGATACCAGAAATGACCTGGTCTTTCTTGGCTTTTTGAAAGAAATGTGGTTTTCTTTGATTTGTGGTAGATACTGATACAACATATGCAATTACTTTGGAATCGGTGTTGGCTGGTCATGAAAACTGGGTGTATGCAGTTCACTGGCAACCTTCGTTTTCCAAAGGTAAAAAGATACCACTTAGCAGTTAATTAAGTCATATGTCTTCATATTGTGTTTGCATGTTCTCGTCACCGTGGTCTATGAAAATGTTTTAATTCTGCAAATAATGTTTTATAAGTAAAAGGATATTCCCTTTTACTCATGTTTTCTTTAACGAATGAAATAAAATAACTAAGCTGTACAGTTTTTATTGTAATCGATTTGTTGTTTATGGAATACAAATTAGTTTGTTTAATCAGTATGAATTAGTAGCTCTAATAGTTTACCTTCATACATGTATTTGAAATGTCTGTTCTTCGGAAGGTAAGCATTAACCCAAGAGCAGTCCTCTCTTGGAGTAGAAAGGAACAAATAGCAACATTCAGAAGATTAATCTTCAATCTTCTGTGCAGTAATATGACGTGCCAGGGATTCCTTGGGTATGTTTTCTCTGGCATGTAGCTTTAGGACAATAATGCAGGCTTTAATTGAAAAAACTTATTTACAGTTTAATTTTGCATTTTGCTCAAGTCTTTACCTTTCTAAATCCGTATATCCTGACAGCCTGGTTTGTAGTACTGATCTGCTGGTGTGTGTCTGCCTGGCATATAAAGGAAGGAGATTCTTGATTTGACATACTTGCCCAATCAGAATGCTCTTGTGTATTTGTATTGGCAAAGGTGCCTTTATTTGTGAGATGTTTTAGGGTTACTGATGGCAGGTGACTTCACCAGTGCAAAGCACAGCTTTGCCAGTGTATATACAGTACTTGAACGGTAGAGTGCAATTAGAATGTCAAAATACCTGTAGTGAAAGACAACAGGACTTGTTTTAGAAATATTGGCTTAGCTACCTGTTCTTTAACTTTGGTGGTTTTTTTTTAGACACCAATAAAAGACAATTAAAGCAATGTTTAGGCACAATATAGGCATATTAAGTCTTGCACTGCAATTTGAAAAACTGTCCTTTAAACCATGAATTTTTCCAGGCATCTTACATCATGCTTCTGCATGTGTGCAGCTGCTTTTGTGACATGGCCTGCTCAGTCTTGGGTTCTCAAAATAGATTTTTTTTCTTCAGTAGAGGCAGATTGATCTGAGAGACGTATTCTCAGTGCAGAAGGTAGAAGGTCTGGTGCTGACATGAGATACCACCTCATGAGATGCCCACCAATATCTCTATTCTCAAGAAGGGTTCCTCAGTGGTTCTACAGGTTTTGCAACTGGGTGATGAACCAATTCCCTCTTCCCGGTTCTGGCTGTGTTGGCTGGTTGTCTGGAGTGTTTCCCTGCATTTTTGGGGAGCAGTCCATACTACTGTATGTATTACAAGGTGCTACAGTCTTTTGAGGTCTGTAGTGAATCTAACCCTTAATTTGGAAAAGGCCCAGTGAATACTGGCATAGATTTACAGTTTAAAACAAAACAATCTCTCTCATCAAAATTTATTTGAGGAATAGAACCGAGAGCTGCTGTGCAGTCCTTGAAGCCCTGGCTTTTCCTCCAAGTTACATTTGTTTCAATATCAATTTGGACTGAATAAACAGTAGAATATGGTTGTTCTCATGTATGTGTTTTACATTTCCTTTGTGAGATTATGGCTGAAAAATACAATACCTCCTAATGAATGCCTGGCAAGAACATAGAGCCTGTTAAGTCTGGCATTTAAGTACTGCATTGCACATCTCTGATGCTGAACAATTTTCTTAGTGTGTCTGGATTTCAAAATGACCCAATTCTTTTAGGAAGCATTTGCGTAGGTTGTAGGGTAATCGTTTTCCTTGTACTGTAGATGGCAGCATGCAACAACCAATGAGGATATTGTCTGCGTCAATGGACAAAACTGTGATCGTATGGGAACCTGATAAGGAATCTGGAGTCTGGTTGGAACAGGTAAGTGTCAGTCTTTCTCACAATACATACTGTGTTCAAGTTGTGTTTCCAGCATCATCTGTGTACTGTAGAGAAGAGAAACTGTAAAATGCTGGGAAAGACAAAAGCATTTTCTTGCAAAAATACTCATTCTGATGCCATGTTGTGAGTAAAATTATATTTTCAAAAAATTATGTGATACAGTATGATTTTTATTGCTTCTGTGCTCTCTTATTACCATAGTGGGGAGATTCTAAGGGGAGTCTGTGCTTAACAGTCATTCATAGTATAGCAGGCCAGGTAACACGCTGCGTACTGCTGGTGAGAAGAGGAAGAAACCCTCCTGAATTATTTGTAATTAATCTTTGTGGGAGTGTGCATTCAAGCATATACCACAGAGCAGCTGACAGGCAATTCACAAGCCTGGTTTTGCTCACAGTAACTTGTTCATGGGCTGTGTCATTAGGTTTTTCTTCCATTTGAGCTGGATGCTTGCATTTCACTGTAGTATTTTGAACACAGTTCTAATGCGGATCATCCTAAATAAACAGGTAGTACAACTAGATTTATCTAGTGATTCGGTAGATGCCTTTGTTTTCAGTTGACCTGCTTTTCAAAACTGCAGTGTTTTGACTGAAATTTTTTGTGTTGGGTTATGCCAACCATTGTTTATGATCTTTCCTGTCACAAAGAAAGTTCTAATCCTCTCGGGTGAAAAAGAGAGTATTACAGTAGTGTATTTAATTTACCCCTGTTCCATTGAAAGGTTCTTGTGCCTTTCTACTTGAAGTAGAAATTAGTTCATAGTAGGGTGATCACATAGAGATGCCATTTGTTGTCCCTAGTTATAATGCTTAGTTGTGGCTTGATTTGCAAGCTTCTAAAAATGGGTTGTGCAGTAAAGCTTGTTGCAAGTTTTTATTCTTCCTTTCAACATTCTGTTTGCATTGTTTAGACCTCAGATGTGCAGTTTGCAGTTCAAATCAGACATGTTTAACTGCAACAATCGCTTTTGCATTGAGGGAGGGTAGCTGAGCTGAAAGCCTGCAGGGAGGAAGGGTGCAAGGTAAATATCCTGTTTTTTCTCTCCCATTTTGATACAATAAACAAGAAGTCTTCACAAAATCATTCCCCTCCTCAGAGGCGAGACTAGAATTCTGCCTCTAGCATTGCATATGAAAGTCACTTCCTTATGGATGGTATTTTTTTGGATGAGTGGTAATAAATAAAATGGACGTACTAGTCCACGCTGCCATTTAGAATGAAGTATCAATTAATTTCATTGTGATCTTAAAAGCAACAGTATAATAATGGGGGAATTTTTAAAGAGTTCGGCTTGAAAGGAATTGTGGTCTTATCTCTTGAATAAAACCTGAAAATGTAACTTCAATAATCTTTTAATGTAATTAAAACCTTGGAAGAGCACTAGAGCAACTATGAGGTATATGTGTATGCGTGCATACATACATGCAAAATCACAAGGGAAGCACAAAACAGAGGCCACAGAAGGAATGTGGAGCAAATCGCAGGGATTCATGGAGAAACAGGGAAGTGGAAATAAGGTAGTGAATCTTGGAAATTAAGTGGGCGGAAGAGTAACTGGAACTATTGTTTCTTTGGACCATTTTTCCATTTTGTGCAACAGAGCAGTAGCAAGGCAACAGATGACAGGAAACTGTTGCATCCAACAAGCTGGACTGAAACACATAAATACTGTACTGTATCTCATTTACTGTACTGTTTTCTTTCTCTTGGGGGATTGAGCAAGATCTTATCCTGAGATGTTTATGAAGGGAGGCTCAGTTAAAGTGGTACGCAGCTTGAATGCCCATATTTTAGTGCTTAACTTTGCAATTAAAATATTCTTTAAATGTATTTTTGTGTGTAATACGAACTCTTGCTTACAGCTTAATTTTCACCTCATAAGATTAGGATGAGTTTATACGAATGGAAGGCTCTTTTCATGTATATTTCACTTCTGATCATTCATTCAGGTACGGGTAGGTGAAGTGGGTGGCAATACCCTTGGATTTTTTGACTGCCAGTTTAGTCCAGATGGTTCAATGATAATTGCTCATGCTTTTCATGGAGCACTACACCTTTGGAAGCAGGCTACAGTTAATAAGGTATGCTGGGTTTTTATTAGTAGTAGTACTTAAAAGAATGACTTACATGTCACTTGAAGTATTTTCTGTTGTTAATAGGAAAGTGTAACAGTACAATTTAAAATTAATTATTGAAATAGTCCTTCTCTGAATATAAAATTCTGTAGGAGGCTTCTGCAAAGAAGGGAGATTGCAGTCTGCCAGTCTCTAAAGCTGGTTGCTTCTCTGTGGGAACCATAAAGTCAGTAGATTAGTCTGAACTCCTTTGTGGTTGTGCTTTGCTCAGAAGTGGCAGCTGAACCAGTAAGCTGTTTCTTTTAAGCTAGAGCAATAAAACAGTATTTGTGTCTCTTCAGACACTGAGTTCTAATAATCTGCGATTTTCAAATGACTTTTTTTTTTTTTGCTTTCTTAATAAGGACATTGATACTTTTATTTTGGTTAGAATATGCTAATCAGTCACTTGAAAACTCTTTACTTCTTTGGTGACTTCAATAGAAAGAATGGACTCCACAAGTTGTGATTTCAGGACATTTTAACACTGTAGAGGATGTAAAGTGGGATCCAGAAGGAGAATTTATCATCAGTGTTGGTTCTGACCAAACTACTAGACTCTTCGCTCCATGGAAAAGAAAACAAGAGACACAGGTACGATCTTCAAAGATTTTGTGAGCTTGTTAAAGATGTCTTGTCTTTCTTGAGTTTGGAACAAGTCATCTGAACTTGTAACTCAAACCTTACATTTCCCCAAGCGAGATCTGTTCAAAACTGTTTGTGTAAATGCTTGGCTTGATCGTTCAGTGTGCGCTGTTTTCACTTTAAAAATACTAGTGGCAGAGTTCTAATAATCATGTAGCATGATTGTTGTTTAATCCTGAGTCCATTTCTGAGTTAGGTTAGTGTTCTCCCAGGGTCTTGAAAACCAGGCTCTGCAGTAATTCAGGAGGAGCAATATGTGGCTGATTCTAATAATTATCTGTTGCCCTTGTTTAACACCTGGCTAAGCACTGCTGCAGGTAAGCATAAAGAAACCTAACTTTGGTTGTGTTTTTCACACAAGCTTAATCTAAGCGAAGTTCTCACTGTATTTTTTACGCTATGTTGTTTATCACTCTGTTTTGCTGGAATGAGTATCTGGACTATATGAGTGCAGTTTGTACCTGTGCAAGCAACTTTTCAGGAAGAATTATTCCTGAATAACTTTATGTGTTCCAAAATAAGTCTAAATTTTGGTGTGGGAAAACTTGTCTAGGAATGCACAAGTTCCTTTTTATACTTGCTCATGCATTTCTCTCATCTACAAATACAGCTTTTTCTGGCAGAACAGGACTAATGTTCTGTTCAGGAAACTGGCAGAAACTAGACTGATTGAAGTCATATAAGGCCTGTGCAAGCTGTGCCGTTAGTTGGGGGAGGCAAAGGGTGGCTATTACAACTGTCTCACCAAAGCTTCTGTTGTTTTGAGAGGGTGAATTGAGCAGCAATTCCTTGATTTCCTTCTTCCAGGTCACACGGAAGTGGTGGCAATTCCAGCTCGGGTGCTAAGCTTTGCCTTGTCTTGTAGGAAGGTCATGTCCAATTTGCTTCCCTGCCTTTTCCCCTAACCTCCAGTCTGGAGGGTGGAAAAGATATGGAGGGAAAGTCTTAAGACTAGCAAATGATGAAAACTGGCAACATTCAAAAGAGTTGTCGGTATCATGTTCTGTGACCTACTGAAATACCACTCTTTATTATGTTTGCTGCTTGCTAATTTTTTATCCTGTTTTCTGAAAAACTAATCTTTGTATGATTTACCTGTACAGCTTTCCTGCTGCCCCTGAAACTTTTGAATTAATTGATTAGCAGAGCGATTGCTGTCTTCATACCTAAGTTTGGTGCTTACTGTATTAGTGTACTTCCCCTTCCTTTTCTGCCACAGAGCATCCACCAGGCTAGTTCAGGTGTAAATCAAAGCAGCATCAACACTTGCTGCTGCATGGGGTGTGGGAGAAAGCTATAGTATCCTGTTAGTGGGTTGAGATAGAAATGGGTCATTTGAAGGGATGTGTTCAGGACTTCTGAACCCTGAAAACCAGGTGCTTAGTTCTGCTGCTCATGAGCTTAGGTAACATAAGCTTTTAAAAAGCCTTACTTTCTTTAGCATCTGAAAAATTACGACAGGTCACATCTGATGTTTGTCTTAACAGCACACAATGGATGGTTCAGATGTCTGTGAAGAGTTAGTATTACAGCTCAATGTTCATGTTTTTCCTCTATAAAAAGAGAACTAAGTGTTAAATGCAAATAATTATCCCTTCTTAAAATCTCAAATTTTGATATTTTACTGGGTTCAAATATCAGAAAGGGATAACAGTCAGCTTCAATTTGTCATGCAGATTTGCAGCCTGATTTTTCTGGAAGAAGCTCATTGAATGACTTATGTAGCCCTCTTTCGTCTGTTTTGGGGTTTGAGTTTTTTGTTTTTTTCATTCCTGTTATGTACTGTGTTCTAAAGTATGCAAAGATGCACCTAGTAAAGGGTAAGTGGGGTTTCTTGCTAGCTTGTTTGTTTTTAAAGAATTAGTGCTTTTTCCTGATTGGAAGATAATCAAGCTATTGTGAAAACATGAGATTTTGTACAATCTCTCAAATATCCCCTTCAGGTTCTGTCAGAATCTTTGACATACTTAGTTGAATTTTTA
Source organism: Falco biarmicus (assembly GCF_023638135.1). Taxonomy (NCBI): domain Eukaryota; kingdom Metazoa; phylum Chordata; class Aves; order Falconiformes; family Falconidae; genus Falco; species Falco biarmicus. The sequence continues at coordinate 72,235,998 of NC_079290.1, forward strand.
GTGTGATATGTTCAGTTCAAAGTCAGTACAGTGCCTTCCCTTATGTTTGTATGGTATCTAATACAATGTAAGTTCTGTCTTGGCTGCAATTTTCCAGGCGTTGTAATACTATTCTAATACAATTCTAATTGATTGAATTAATTCTAATTCTGCTAGCTGTTGACTCAAAAGTGCAGGCTGTATTTTTCCAGCTCAAGTATCATGTAGGAGTAGTAGGAAATAACACTTACTAAAAATGTTTTAATGAAAGTGTATTTGCTAGAAAACATTTTTTTTTAAGAATCAGTTTTTTCATATGTGGAATAAATTAGATTTTTAGAAAAGCAATTTGAATAACTTCATTTTTTTGCGAATATTCTTTGCTTAGTCTGACTATATAACTTGTCTAATATCTGGTTAGCTGTTAATTCTGGTTTTCATGGATTAGTACTTGAAGCATGGATATGAATATTTCAGGAAACTAGAAAAAAAAAAAAGTAATGTTTCAGATGAAAACACTTCTAAAATCATCAGCATTTTCCAGATGTTTTTCCTATAAGAAGCTGTTCTGATTTTGTCAGTTTTTTGCAAAGCTTCTATTAAATGCTCTCACTAAAATCAAGTATTTACAGAAAGGGGGGAAGTAGGAATCTGTAGCCTGCTGACAGCAGTGCTGCTGTGCTTTTGTGAAAGACAGATGAAGGAAGCAAGTTAATTGTTGCTACCTTTTATAGATCTTTCAGAGCTACAGTTCTGAAAGCAGCAAGTAGCATATACTCCTTCTATTGCTTAAGCAAATTATGTCCTATTCCTGACTATCTAGCATAAAGAAGTCGCAATAAACGCAATGTGCCATTACTAACAAAGGTAAGCAAATACCTTAAACATACCTGTGCAGGGACATAGTTTACTAATTACAGGAATTGTTTGGTGGAAAAATAGGATTTAACTGATGTATGCTCACATACGTCAGTTGTATGAATGTCAGTAGAAGCTATTAGCTTTCCTTTTTGTTAAGATCAGCAAGCAGAGTATTAGTACTGTATTGGAACTCAAAATCTTGCTGCCTCTCTGGTTAAGAATGGTGTTTTACTGTGTGTGTGTTCGTTTAGGTAACCTGGCATGAAATTGCAAGGCCTCAAGTACACGGATACGACATGCGTTGTTTGGCAATGATTGGCAGGTTTCAGTTTGTGTCAGGAGCAGATGAAAAAGTGCTTCGAGTTTTTCGTGCTCCCAAGAATTTTATAGAAAATTTCAGTAACATCACTGGTATTCCACTGGAGAAGCTGTGCTCCCATGTAAGTGTGCTAAAGCAATGCTAAGTGAAGACAGCCTCTTTCATGTAAATAAATGCTTTAGAAAATGTCAAATTGCGCTAAACTCCATAAAAATTCTTTTAATAGTTCTGACACCTTAACTTTGGTTTTTTCCTTTCCCTTCTATTTGTTTCCATGTGTGTTGTTTCATATGTATTTTTATGGTGATGTCTTATAAAACATGTTGTATTTGAAACTGGAGACCTGGTGTCAGAAGGTTGCAGAGAGTGTAGGTAAATTTTAAGTAAGTCAGACCAAGCAGACTACTGTACACATGTGTTGATTTGAAAGCAAACAATAAGCCTGGAAGTGTGCTTCCCCTTAATTTAAGGGTATAGTGGTCTTATTTAGATGTAATTATTGTTTTGTGTTGGGTTGTTTTAATTGTATGCTTGGAAATAGCATAACGCTTTCAGCACTATTGTTAGTTGTTAAATATTTATAAATATGTACTTGCTCATTCTTTATTTCCTGTTGGCATTGGAATTTTCTTGAGGCCTTCATATTCCAGTTCTTAGTTGTGGATAAGTATATTTTCCTATTCTGTGGAAAGATAAGACTGCAGAGTTGCTGTCCCTTGTTTGCTCCCTGTTTACTTTACGTTCTAATTCTGTTTTTCTCTGCATTTTGTAGAGCAGACCTCATTTAGGATAGTTGCCTCTGTACAGCGCCTTGCATGCTCTTTGCATTTCTGGCTCAAAAGCAGTGTTTTCTGTGCAGCTTCTCAGAGGTGGATTAGCCTTTCTGTTTCATTCAGCAATTGAAATATCTGGGAAAAAATCTATTCATTTTTGATAGCAAGAAGTTACATAAGTAGCTGTTTAGTGATTTAATTCCATAAGACTTCATAAGCACTTCCATTAATGATATTGTACAAATAATATTGTGCTTTTATAATGCTGGCAGATGTCATTATTTTACCTTTTGTAGACTTCCCTTATCAGCTTTTCCTCTGAATGCTATTTTTTGATTCATGATACCACAAAATGTTTCACATGGGCTTTGTTTAAAGAGGAAGGCTTTATGAGCTCTGATGATACAGCTACTCTTATATAGCTTTATTGCAATTGTTTTCTGTGAATGCTATTTTTCATTAAAGTGGGTAAGCTTTTTCTTAATTTAGCTCAAGCACCTTCCCAAAAGAAGTACTTAAAACCAAAAAAGCCAGCTTTATATTCAAAAAAGGTTGAGTAGGATTATATTCAGTTCAAATCCATGGGATCGTATTATACTTTGGGTTATAATGAAGAACCATTTTTGATTTAGACATGTGCGTGTCTCCTAAATTTTCTCATCAAATAATGAACATCTTAGATAAATAACAGTATTTTAAGCTGTCAGCTAAATTATTAATCCAGTTCTCTAAAACAGTCTTTCTTTGAACTTCTCAGAGACCATAAGGAAGGGGGTTTACAGCTATTAAATCTAATCTTTTTCCATCTCTGCATAAAGGGCCCCAAGTTCACTTACCCTTTCTAAATTTTGGATTAACCCCAGCCAGCAACTAAATACCACTCAGCCACTCGCTCACTTCCCTTTGTCCTGCTCCCCAGTAGGATGTGTAGGAGAATCAGAAAAAGGTAAAACTCGTGGGTTGAGATAGGAACAATTTAATCATTGAAATAAAGTAAAATATAGTAATAATAATAACAGTAACAACAATTGTAATGGAGAGAGAGGAGTAAAACCAAAGAGAAACAAATCATGCAAAATACAATTGCTCACCGCCTGCTGACCAATGGCCAGCTGTCCCTGAGCAGCAATGGGCAGGCCCCAGCCAGCTCCCCCCAGTTTATATACTGAGCATGACATTCTATTGTCTGGAACATCCCTTGGCCAGTTGGGGTCAGCTGTCATGGTTCTGCTCCCTCCTGGCTTCTTTTGCACCTCCTCAGTGGCAGAGCATGGGAAACCAAAAGTCCTTGACTAAGGGCAAGCACTGCTTAGCAGCAACTAAAATATCTGCGTGTCATCGACATTGTTCTCATACTAAATCCAAATCACAGCACTGTACCAGCTACAAAGAAAATTAGCTCTATCCCAGCTGAAACCAGGACAGTATCTGGCCCTTATTCCATACCATGTATGTCTTTTCAATACACCATCAGCTTTTCTGTCTTTTGATAAAAACAGTTATCGTTCCCCTTAGTCTATGGATCATCCCTCTTCAAAAGTCTGTTGAGTTCATTTAGTCCATGATGTTGGGCTCCATCTGTCGTAACAGTCTTTCAGGGCAGCAAAGATGGTGGGTGGTGTTGGCTTATTGCATGTTGAAGACAGTTCTGATCCCGTCACTGCTGTGCTGGTCTGGTTTCATCAAAGCTCATTCTTGATTGAAAGGGAGCGGGGTTCAAATCCCCAAATCTGGAGTGGCAGAGATGGATGCCACAAGGTGCCCACTGTGGTGATTGGCATATAGCCACCATAGAAGTGATAATACATGGTGTTACATAGCAATTAACATCATACAACTTAATTCATTGGCTATTCTCACCCCAAATCAAATCACCTTGAGGCACACACTGGACTTTCCATCCCCCCATGTTACCCACCAAGTGCACCCAGGTCCTTGAGCAAAAGTAATCCTACACAAGGGTTTACTTTTGCCCGAGGCAGAAATAACTCAGACTGTTTTCCCGAACATAATTTTTATGTGCACTACAGGAACTTTAACCCCTTCTACAGTATTTAAAAGTTTTGATTGGGAAGGGCCAGCCCAACTGGCAGATCCTGTAGTGTTGACTAACCAGATGGCTTTTGCTAAATGTGTATCCCAATGTTTGAAGGTCCCACCACCCGTTGCTCTCTGTGTAGTCTTTAACAGCCCATTGTACTGTTTGATTTTTCTGGAGCTGGTGCATGATGGGAGATGTGATACACCCACTTGATGCCATATTCTTTGGCACAAGCATCTATGAGATTGTTTTGGCAAAAGTCCTGTTGTCTGACTCTGTTCTTTCTGGCATACTGTGCCACCGCAAGGCTTGCTTTTCAGGGCCCAGGACAGTGTTCCGGGCAGTGGCATGTAGCACAGGATGTTTCCAGCCACCTGGTGGTTGCTTCCACCATTGTGAGCACATGGTGCTCACCTTGGCAGGTTTGTGGGAGCAGTCAACCTGCCAAGCCTCACCGTATTTGTTTCAGTCATTGTCCTCCGTACCAGCTAGGCTGTAACTGCTTGGCTTGCTCAATTGCAGTGCGTGCTTCACATTCATGAATAACCTGTACGATAGTGTCCATGGTCAAGTCTACCCCTTCATCAACAGCCCGTCTATGTTTGTTGCGTCTTGTCCCTAATGGCCTGAGGTGTTATGGGCCCACCATGCTCTAAATAGTTCACTCTTATGTTGCCAGTCCAGATCTACATGAGCCACTTCAGTCTTAGCAGCCTGATCCTACCTGTTGGTTGTTTTGATGTTGTTCAGTGGCCCAACTCTGGGTACATGAGCATCTACGTGACGTATCTTCACAACTAGATTCTTCACCCAGGTAGAAATCTCTTGCCACAATGTGGCAACCCAGGTGGGTTTACCTCTCTGCTGCCAGTTACTCTGCTTCCATTGCTGCAGCCACCCCCACAGGGCATTTGCCACCATCCATACATCAGCATACAGGGGTAAACTATTGTCCATTTTTCTCGTTCAGCCATGTCTAAAGCCAGCTGGATAGCTTTCACCTCTGCAAACTGACTCGATTCACCTTCTCCTTCAGTGGTTTCTGCGATTTGTGGGGGACTCCATACAGCTGCCTTCCGTCTCCTGTGCTTTCCTACAAAACAGCAGGACCTATCAGTAAACAAGGCATATTGCTTCTCATTTTCTGGCAATGTTTTATACAGTGGGGCCTCTTCAGCATGTGTCACCTCTTCCTCTGGTGACATTCCAAAATCTTTGCCTTCTTGCCAGTCCATGATAACTTCCAAGATTCCTGGACAACTGGGATTTCCGATTTGAGCTCATTGTGTGATCAGTGCAACCTGCTTACGCCATGTAGCATCAGCTTTGTGATGTGTAGAGGAAACTTTGAACATCCAACCCAGCACCAGCAACCAGGGTGCCAGGTGGAGCTGCTCTTCAGTACCCCTTCATAAACTGCTAATATCTTTTTTCAGTTGGAGTATAGCAGGTCTTAGATCCTCTGTATCCCCAACTCCAAAAGCCTGAGGTTGATCTCGAGTCTCCCCTGGCACTTTCTGCTGGAGGCTCCAGGTAGGGCCGTTCTTCCTGGCTGCGGTGTAGAGGACAATTTTTACATCTTGCCCTGTCTGGCCTGGCCCTAGGGCTACTGCTTGAACTGTTGCTTGTTCTAATTTGTTCAAATGCTTGTTGTTGCTCAGGGCCCCATTTGAAATCATTTTTCTTCCGGGTCACTTGATGAGAGGGCTTATAATCACACTGTAATTTGGAATGTGCGTTCTCCAAAAATGCACAAGCCTGAGAAAGCTTGTGTTTCTTTCTTACTGGTTGGTGGAAACATTGTTGTTACTTTGTAGACAAACTGGATCTTCTCTGCAGGTCCCTTGACTTTGCTTCGTTTTATGGCCAAACCAGCTTTCAGAAGGATTTGGACTATTCTCTTTCTCAAAAACTGCTGCTGTATTGCCCCATATGATGATATCAATATACTGCAGCTGTTCTGGATCTTCAGCCTATTCAAGTGCAACCTGGATCAGTCCATGGCAGATGGTAGGGCTGTGTTTCCATGTCTGGGGTAGTCGGTTCTGGGTGTATTGGGTGCTCCTGCAAGTGAAAGCAAATTGTGGCCTGCACTCTGCAGCCAAAGAGATTGAGAAAAACGCATTTGCAGTATCAATGGTGACATACTACTTGGCTGCCTTTGCTTCCAGTTCATATTGAAGTTCCAGCATGTCTGGTATGGCAACACTTAGCAGTGGTGTGACTTCATTCGGGCTGTGATTATCTGCTCTTAGTCTCCATTCTCTGTTAGGCTTTTGCACTGGCCATATGTGGCTGTTAAAGAGTGAGCACGTCCTGCTGATCACTCCTTGGCTTTCCAGTTGATGAATCAGCTTATGGATGGGAATCAGGGAGTCTCAGTTGGTGTGATACTGCTGCTAGTGCAACGTTGTGATAGCGATTGGCACCTGTTCTTTGACTTTCAGCAACCCCAGAACAGAAGGGTCCTCCAAGAGGCTGGGCAAAGCAGACAGCTGCTTAATTTCCTTTGTCTCCAAGGCAGCTATACTGAAAGGCCACCGGTACCCTTTGGGGTCTCCTGAGGTAGTCTGTGCCAAGGATGGATGGAGCCTCTGGGCCAGTCACAATGGGGAGCTTTTGCCACTCGTTTTCAGTCAGGTTTACTTCTGCCTCTGATACAGTTAGCTGTTGGGATCCCCCTGTCACTCCAGAAATACAAATGGGTTCTGCCCCTTTATAGTTTGATGGCATTAGGGTACGCTATGCATTGGTATCTGTGGGTCTGACATGCCAGGCCATCGGATCCACAGAGTCTGTCCCTCTCCTCCACCTGGCTGGAGGCAGGGCCCCTCTAGTACTGGTTATACGATTCTCCACCAGGGTAGTGAGCAGTGCAGAGTGGCTGTAGAGTGGAGCAGCCCTGCCCACTTTTTGTGAAAACACATTAGAATTCCTTTTCATAAGATCAGGAGTAAGATCAGCCCTTCCACTTTGTCTGGGACACTGCCCACTGGAGACTGGAGCAGCAACTTTCCTAGAAGAACCCCCATTTGTGAGTGGTTTTCTTGCAATTTAGGTACCTGTACCTCAAGTGCCAAGGTAGGTTTTCCATCCCACTTCCTTATGTCCTTTCCGTGGTCCCACATGTAAAACAACAGGGTACCCCATGGTGTGTACCCTCTCTATTCTCCCTCTCGAGCAGAAGGGCACTTCCTGTTAATAGCCGAGATGCAGGTCCATACTGGTGGGGAGTAGAATCTATCCTCATCAAGTTGCTGAACCAGTTCCTCCACAACCAAGGTGAGGGAGGCAGGGATGTTATCTTCATATTCGTGGAGCTGGCAAGCCAGTTCATCCACGTTCAGTGCCGCTTCATCTCTCCAGCTCATGACTGTCAATGAGTTGGCATATGACGGTGGTGCGTTCTGTACAAATTTCTGCCGCGTGGTTCGTGTGCATTGGGCTTCGTCAGGATCTGTGGGTAACTGTGTGTTGTTTGGGTCATAATAAATAATCTCTAGCATAATAATCTCAGGTACTGGATACCTCTCTATTGTGGTCTGCTTGGCTGGGCGATGTATAACATCTTCCTTGTAGGGATACTCTTTCAGGCTGGACAGGAGTTGCCCCCAGAGGCTGAGGACTTGTGGCCCTTTTCCAATTGCCTTGTTAATGCCCCGTTCTCTAGACAGTGATCCCAGCTGCTTGGCTTCCTTACCCTCTGATTCCAAATTATTAGCCCTATTATCCCAGCATCGAAGCAGCCAGGTGATAATGTGCTCACCTGGATGATGACTAAAATCTTTTCGCACAACCTACAGCATGCAGGGCAAGGCTTTGAGTGGTTACCTCTTGTTCTGCCTCTTCCTCCTGTTCCTGTAATGGCCCTGTTTCATCCTCCTCTACTGAACGAGCCGTCTTTTGTGTTGATTTGTTCTGATGTATAGGGACGACTGATACTGACGCAGGCTGGTCCTCTGGTTCAGCTGTGTCACCCGTCACCAGGGTGTGAGAAGTTGTAGTGCCACTTGCTGGATTTTGAGTAGCTGCAGTGCCTGCTGCTGAAGTTTGAACAGCTGTAGTGCTTGTCGTGGGGATTGAAGCAGCTGTTAGTGCCTTTCGTGGCAGCTGGAATACCTGCAGCGAGTTGATTAGTTCTCAACAAGGCCAGAATATTGACCAGGACGTTCAGCGTTCCTAGAAATAGGATCAATGCCAGAAATATGCTGGTTTCAACGGCCCAAGGATATTCAAAATTTTCCAGAGTCATAAAAACGCTTCTGTAATTAGCCTGTGGGAGAAGGGAAAGGTACGGGAAGATGTCTCCCCCTTAGCTTAGCTCCGCAAGGAAAAGCCAAAGGTGCAATGATCCATAGTCCCCGCGAGATGGCACCCGTAGCCCAGAGGCGATGACAGTCCTGCGTGCGCAGTCCGTGATCAACGATCACAGCGTATCACAAGCCACCACTACACAGTACAGTAAAACGAGGACGTTGGTCCAGGCCCGAAGGACCTTTTTGCTGGACCAAAACAGCAATCATATGCTGCAAGTAAGGTGTGACATAACACAACTCCAAGACCAATCCGAGAGCAAATAAATTGACATTATGGCCACTGATTATTAAAGCAATACAATAAATACTTGTACCAAACTTGTTTTAACACACTGTAGTCAGATCTATCATTATCTCAACCCTTCTAGCCCCATGTTGTGCACCCTTTTTGGTCTGTCATGGACTGTCATGGTTTAACCCCAGCTGGCAGCTAAGTACCACGCAGCTGCTTGCTCACTCCCCCCTACCCTGCTCCCTACTGGGATGGGGAGGAGAAGTGGAAAAATGTAGAACTTATAGGTTAAGAACATTTTAATGGTTCAAATAAAGTAAAATATTATTACTACTATTGTTGTTATTATTATAATAAATGTAATGGGAAGAGAGAGAGGGAGGAATAAAAACCAAGAGAAACAAGTGATGCACAATACCCACTGACCAATGCCCAGCCAGTCCCTGAGCAGCGATCGACAGGCACTGACGCACTGCCCCCAGTTCATATACCGAGCATGATGGTCTGTGGTATGGAATGTCCCTTTGGCCAGTTGAGGTCAGCTGTCCTGGCTCTGCTCCTTCCTGGCTCCTCACTGGCAGAGCATGGGAAACCAAAAGTCCTTGACTAAGGGCAAGCACTGCTTAGCAGCAACTAAAACATCTGTGTGTCATCAACATGGTTCTCATACTAAATCCAAAACACAGCACTGTATCAGCTACAAAGAAAATTAGCTCTATCCCAGCTGAAACCAGGACATTCCCCCCATACCTTTATGGAAGTATTTTCTGTCTGGTGATTTATTTGCCTTTTTTTTGCTGCTCTAAGCAGGCAGGTAGTCCAGCGCTATCTCTCTGCTATGTACTGAGTTGTGTTTGAAGCTGTGGGCACAGGCACTCATCCTCTATCCCCTTTTCCAAAATGCTGCTTTATTATTTCACCCCAGAACAGACTACTTCCCGATCCTTTTGTGTTAAAATCTGCAGTGCTCTCAGTTAATCCATTAAGTATGTATATCCTAGAATAAACAAAACTGGAAGAAAACCTGTAATTAGGAATGAAGGTGCATGCTGTATAGCAAAGCCCTTGAGCTGAGCCCTTAGAAATGCTTTTTTTTTTTTTTTTTTTGGCAGAGTACTGGTCTTCATTTTGTATAGGATATATTCTGGATGAGTTGGGAGTTTTTCAAAGTGCCTTCTACACTTCTCTAGAAAAATCACTCTCAGGGATTCTTTAAACTGTGGCCTTTGAAATTTGAACGTACATGATAATTTGTGTGTAACCTTTTTTTTTTTTTTTTTTCCCCTAGTCATCTGATCTTCCAGAAGGTGCAACTGTGCCAGCTTTGGGATTGTCCAATAAAGCTGTTTTTGAAGGTAAAATGAGAAATAATGGTGGTGGGTTTTGTGTGGAAACTTTTAAACGATTGCTTTTGTGTACATCTTTTTGTTAGATCTCTCATTGTAAGCTTGACTGCAAGTTTAGAATCTAGAAATAAAAATGTGCAAAGTGTTTAATTCTCTGGTAGCACCTAAATATGGTGCTTGAAAATAAAAAGAAAGCGCACCTGAGGGTCTAATCCCCTAATGTCTTGTGCAAACCCAAAATGCTCTTTCCCTGCTTTCCTGTTGTGTCCCACACCCCTGTGGGAAGTAACCTTGCTCAGTCTGCACAGTGCTCCTGAGAGCCTCTCCTGTGGACTGATCTTTATGAATTTCACATGGGTGCTGGTGTTCATTGCTCTACTGTGATGGGTTTGGGAGTAGCCAGGGCAGGATATTATTAGAATACTCCCACCTGGTGCTGTTCCTTTGCTCACTACCCACTCTCTCCCACCCTAAGACTGATGACTTAAAGCCAAAAAGATAGTATTGAATCAAGTATGGTGAAAACTAGGTTCAGAGTTGTTACAGGAAGACTACCTGTTGCTCCTTGTGGTTGCTCTGTAAAACACCTTGACCTCCAAAGCTACATTCTGGAGTCCTTTTCACACTCTTGTCAAATGTTAGTACCCTTGTAGAAGCTTATAGAAGAAATGCTGCTTTGAGGAGGATAAGTCACATTTTCAGTTCCAGTGAAAGTAGCCATGAACCTCCAGGTAAATGGTGTTTTGTGAAAGTGTTTAGGAAGGAAGAATTAGTTAGCCAGTAGTAACTAATGTTCTGTCTGTAAAGGCTGGTGAGGCACCAGATGAATTTCTTGGAGAGGTGATGGGGATTGCATTATGTGGGAACAAGGAAGGAGGGACAAACATCTGTCTAGAATGATAAACATAACTGAGTATTATCTTGAGACTGGAGATCGGACTGGTAGTCTGATATTTCATGAAGTCTCTTGTAAAAATGCACTTATACTAGAATCTACAAACTAGGTCAGACCTGTTTTTTCTCTGCTTAAAGCTTTATCAGAAGGTGTGAATTAAAAAAGGAAGCATTTTAATAAGCTTTGTCCCCAGGGTCTTCAATGGCAATATAGCTAAATTTTCCTAAATCTTCTGTGAGAGAAAAATAGTTGTAACTGAAGTAACACATAAAATATGGCAAAAATGGCAAAAACTTTTTTTCTGCTTTCTCATGAGTCCTTCTGCTGAGACAGGGAGCAGGACTTCCTTCTCCTAGAGTATTATCACACAGAGAATAACCAATTTCCATTGATTTCATGTGGCACACCCAGAAGCAGCACTACAAGTAGAAAAGCTGTCAAATTTTCCAATGTTGTCCGCTGTGCGGTCAGCACCGATGGCTTAGGTTAAAGCCCCACAGACCTCTCTTGTTGCTTAGTCTGGTGAGCGATGATCAGATAGCAGTCTCAAACTAGACAAATGTTGCTAATTTCATTTTCAAGGGGAGAGGATACAGGATGAATGGGAAGATAGTCTTTCTGAACCTGCTTTTTTAAACTGCTGTATTTGGAATGTGTATATGGCAATAAATTAGATTCTGCCTGAGAGCAACTGTTCCCCAGCTCTGTACCTTTTTCTTAAAATAATACCTTCAAAATGAAGGACAGAGTTGAGTTTTAACTTAAAATTAACTGAAGTAGTTTCAGTTACTTCTGGTACTTTTGCTTAAAGCTAAAGGCTGAGCCCTTGGCAGTTTTGCTGAAATTTGAAAATCATAGATACAGTTCTGCAAGTATGGCTTTTCATTTAGGTGTCTATATTAAATTTAGGAATTCATCACTTGCATCTGAGATTCTTACCTTAAACATTTTCAAATACAGAACGAAAGATTTAACATCGGGGAAGCACAGGTTCAACTCCTGGTGACTGCTTCTTTCAGGTAAATCAAAGTCTCTTCAAGAATCTCTGAAAGAGACTGTGCTGATGGAGAGAGGTCAGCCTCAAAATGAATTTAGTCCAAAAGTTAGATTATTTTTTTAAATTTCCTTTTCTCATTCTCATGTGCATTAGAATAACTAGATTCTAATATTAGTGTAACTCTGGAAGCAGAGAAACCTAATTTAAATTACTTACATTATAAAAACAATAGAGGTTTGTTACTTGTATGATAAGTGTTCATATTTTCCCTTCTGCCAAGTATATTCTCTCTAGCTAATGAAGTCCTTGCTTTGAACAGGAGATATGGCTGTTCAGCAAGCTGAGGATGAAGAAACATTTAATTCCATTTCAAATCAGTATCCTGAGGTTTATTTCCAACCCTTGATCCTTACAGGTATGAGATTAGTTTCTGTTGTAGGAAATAGAGAATGAGGTTCATTGGATATAAACTTGAAGTATTGTTTAACTGATTTTTAGATTATTTAGTACCAAATTTGAATATGTTGTACAAATGTCTTTTAGAACCTCCCCCAGAGGATCACTTGCTGCAGAACACCTTGTGGCCTGAAATTCAGAAATTGTAAGATTTATTTTTATTTTTCAATTAATTTGCAAAATTTCTAGAAAGCTATTGCAGCATATTAATGTAGTCTAATCTTGTAATTCTTCCTGTTTTACTACCTGATTTGACTTTGTGTGCAGTATTTCTTGTAAAATAAATAAATTGTATATATAAAAATTAGGAAATGATGCAGAAAATGGCAGTCAGAATTGATGTGCCACAAAATTTTATTTCCTAGTTGTTTCTGTACCAGTGAAATATGTATGTTTTTTAGCATAAGCTTATTATTTTGAATCTGTAATGATCAGACTTTCGTTGTCCCTTTTGATGTTTGTCTTTTGAAGGTCTGTTTAGGGCACCAATCCTTGGTTTTTTTCTGTTTGTTCCAAGAGAATAATAAGGTTTCTGGTTTGCTGTAAGAAACTGTGGCATGTTTTCATGGTCTTATCTGTGCTCTGGAATGTGATGGGCCTGTCTTTCCGTGCTGCAGCCTTTGTTTATGTCTGTCTGCTGAACACATCTGCTTAAAACCTTGCCTATACTGAAGGTCTCTCTGTGTAGAGAGTTTTCTGCTTCTTTCCACTTCATAGCACAGACTTGCAGATTAAGTTTGTCTTTCTGTTATGGAAGTAAAGGCTGAGGCATCAAAGGAGGAGCTTCCCCCTAAAGCCTAACAGATCTGTAAGACGCAATAGATGGAAGCGGCAGCAGAAATACGGTGTCTAGTGGTAAAGCAAAGTGATGACTGTTGAGTAAGATGGTTATAAACCCCGTTTGGCTACTGAACGCTGACAGAGTGGGTTGTGGGTTGCAAAGGCAATAGAGTTACATGGCCATGACAATAATTGTTTTGAGGTTGCAGGATTTTAGAATTCTTCAGCTGTGCTTTGTTCCTTCTTTTCTGAGATTGACAGCAATTTACAAATGAAGGTTGTCACCCTGTTTGTTCCCTAAGGATCCCGGTAACATTAGGCTACACTTTTACAATCTTCAAAGTTTTAGTTTTAGTCTTCAAAGTAGCACAAATAAGTTAATCATCTCAAGCTTTTATGTTTGGGGGTTTTTTTATCTGAATCTCCTGAAGGAGTGGTCTCAGGCAGGAAGAAGGAGGATATTGAGCCTTTGCTGCTGATTACAGCTACCTTTATACGTTCCCAATTTTGTGACTTCAGTTGGAGGGCAGGAAATAAAAAGCTTTGGGAAAACAGTTTTCAGGTTGCTTTAATTCGACTGAGTGGGAGGTTTTGTGAGAGCTCATCTGTACCTTCAACTGGGCAGTTAATCTTCTCTGAATGCTTTTAAGCTCTTTTACTGTGCTTGCATTCAAAAGTGTTTCTAGGAGGGAAGCCAGTGGATGTTAGACTGTATCAGCATATTTTGTAGTTTCTGTTAGGTTAACTGGTTCTCCTGAGCATGCTATGGCTGCTGATGCACCCGCTCACATAAGTAGTTTGATGAGGATTCTTTAAGTAGTGAAAAGGAGTCAAGGCCAAAATTTTTGTTTGCCTTTGACGTTTCTTGAAGTTTAGTGAGAAATTAATCTTGGATATTCTGCTACAGGAGTACTGCCTATCTGCTTTTATATCCTGCATTCATTAAAATAACTGCATTTTATTATGATCTTCAGGGGAGTTATCTCAGAATCTTTTTCTGGTTTTAGAGACACTGCTAATGATAGGTATTCTTTTATGCAAGGGCAACAAGATGTAAAGCATTCACAGAATTTCAGGGGTTTTGCTCAGGATAATCTTGAAAGAAGTAACATGAAATTGCATAATGTAGATTTCAAGTTGCCATAGCAGCAGAAAAACAGTGTGAGGAGCTGACTTGCTAAAAATAGCTTGTTTGTCATTGACATTTGTATATTCCCAGCTCTAACCTGACACCAAATTTTGAAGGATTAGTGTTGGGTTTTGCAAATTGTTTGCTTGAGTAGGTTTTAGTATGAAGAACTTGCTGATTTTTTTACATAATCTAATAATTTTAAAATAAAAATATGATAAATCCTGTGAGAGTATGCTAATCTTTATTTATGCACTTGGAAAATTACCATAGAGAGTTTATATGCAGCAGGCTGAGATTAAAGCCTGAGTGTTGACATAAAAATATATGTTTATATGTATGTGCATTTCATAAAATACACCTGGAAGTTTTGAGAGATCCTTTTTGACACTAGAAAATTACTGTAATCATTTGTCTGGACACTTTGAAAGTCTGTTCACCTGTATATAAAAGAGATGCTATGAATTGTACATTGCTAAGACAAAATCACTTGTGTTTGAAAATGTCACTTCATTATTCATTCATGCAATTGCTTTGCTCCGTTTGAATGTATTTTTGGTGGTGTACTACATAATGAAGGGATCAGATTCTGTGTATGGGGGCAGGGGAAGGGGTTGTACTGGAGCTTCTGTACTTGCAAGGCTCGTCCACGCTTGTGAACAGCATCTCCTATTGCCACTAATTCTGCTCTCTTTACTGGAGACAGCATTGGGCTATACAGGTTGTCAGTCTGACCTGTGATAGTCCTGCTCATGTGTCTTTGCAAAATACATTGTTTTAGGTTTTATTTTAACTTAAAGAGAAAAATTACATTTTAATGCTTCTATTTAGCAAGAACGAAGTTGCATGCAGAAGCTCAAAATGTTTCTTTCAAGTGTCTTTCAGTACTGCATTTAGGAGATAAAACTATAGTAACCAAGGACTTGTTTTACAGGTTGTTCCACAGGTTATTTTTCTTTCATTGAATTTCAGGACATTTGTATTTTTCATGGAATAAATACTCTTCAGTTTTATAAAATTGACTTTCAATGTTTTTTACTACAAAATAGTCTCCAGGAATGTGCTTTAAAAGTAAGCATTATGATAAAACTCCTGCTGGTGGCAGATTAAGAGGAAGACACACCGTAGTACCTTCATCATTACAAGATATAATCAAATTTGCAAATTAACATTCCAGTTAAGCGCAGCCACCAGTCCCTCTCCCCCCTGAAGGCCCAGGCACAATTACTCTGCATGAAAAGCCAGTGCATCCCCAGACGTGAGTGTGGGAGGCTGCCTATGGAATATGCCCAGCAGCGACTCTTCTGGGCTCCATTCAACAGATACAGACAGTAATTTGTCATTTAAGCAGATGGCTCTTTTGGCTGCAGGTGAAATCCTATGAACATCAACCTCATATCAGAGCTTATTTACAACACTGCTGACTGAAGGAGTTTATTAAGAGAACTGCCCATCTCTTCAGAGCTAGGAATCAAAGGAACACACACCACCACCACCTCCACCCCACCCCACCCCCCCAGTCTCCGCCAATGTTATTTAGCTGATATTTGCCCACTGTTTATAGATTGCATCTCCCATTTTACTTCCAGTCTGTTTTGTGACTGATTTTAGTTTGTGTTAGTCTGTGTGGTATTTCTGCTTATTAGTTAAATCCCAGTCTGGATATGTAAGCTTGAATTCCAGCAGATCTCATGCAAAGTTTGATTAAAAATGTGTTTCTGGAGAAAGCTAGAAGTTTTGGATTTTCTTACCATGTTGTTTTCCTTTTCCAACGTGATTCTTGCTCTCTAGTTCAGAAATCTTCTTTCAGTACTTCACAGAATAGGCATCCTTTAGCTGGATGTTTGTGGTATATTTCTTTGGTGATTTTCAAATATGTGGCTTCTCACTTTTATTGGTAGTGTTAAAATGGCTTTACAAGAGAATAAGAATACATTAAATGCTACTTTAGTCTGCTTAATTAATCATTAGTATAGCTTCTGCAGTGCTGATGCTTTAGGACTATGGAATTTGCTGGAGGGATTGTTCTGTAGTCAGTTCCTAAATGTGAAACAATTTATGCAGGTGTTTAAATTGAATGCTGAGCATTATTAGGAATTATTTGGGGTATAATACTGAAACACTGGTGAGAAGTTCCTGGCAGATACCTTTCATGTTTGCAAAGGGATTTAAAAAGAACCTTGATGCACACTGCAGAAATGCCTATGATGTGTTAAATATCTTTTCACGTTTATTTCAGATATGGACACGGATATGAAATTTTCTGTGTTGCTTGCAATAATTCAAGCACTGTAATTGCCTCAGCGTGTAAGGTAAGGAAAGATTCTAGCACCATCTAGTGAAAAGTACCACCAGATTTTAGGGCTGATGGAGCATGAGTTGGAATTCAGTTTGGGCTGAATTCTGTTCTTTCACTTAAACATGAAAGATTTTGTGTAGATGACAGTTGTATAGGTGACAGTTGCCTTGCAAAGGTGAGAGTGAATGCATACAAGTTATTATTCATAAATTATGTATGATCCATTTGAAGATATTTGTAAGATAAATTCTAACAAATCTAGGTATAAAACCTTTTATTACTGGTATATTGTTAGCATTAGTAGAAAGTAGTGAAACAATCTTGAAACTTCCTCGACAAAAGCTGACTCTGACTTGATTGCAAGCCTTTAAACAAGCCTCCTAACATCTTAGTATTTTGAAACATGTATCTTTTATATTTGCTTTCATTAATTCTCACTGGTATTTTTTGCATCAACACAGGCTTCCAAAAAAGAACATGCAGCAATTATTTTGTGGAGCACTGCTTCTTGGAAGAAACTGCAGAGTTTGTCATATCACAATCTGACTGTTACTCAGCTGGCATTTTCTCCTAATGACAAATTTTTATTAGCGGTTTCTAGAGACAGGAATTGGTCACTGTGGAGGAAACAAGACTCATCAGAGTCAGGTAAGATATGTGAAGTGGGTATACACATTTGAAGACTTTGCAGTTTGTTCAATATTTTTGGCTTCAAAATATTTGAAAGAGAATTGCTGAAATATTTTAATGGACATTGTCCTTACAACTTTTAAGAATCAATAGTGTTGTAGACTCTTGTGGCTTTAAGAAGTGCAATTGATGGTGTACAGGAAAGCTAGAATGGGAATTAAAACGTGGAGGAGAATATAATCAGGCCTTAAATGCTATTAATTGATGGATGTAATGAAGTCTGCTGTTCATCCTCCTGTCTTCTGTTTATGGTTGTATGTTTCAGATTTACATGCTGGAGTGTAATGTCTGAACTGCAGACTGGTATTCTGTCAAGAAAAAGCTTAATCTCAGTGTTCTATGCAGGCAGGGCTGGAAGGTTCATTGCTACACCCATGTCTTGGAGCTGCCTTGTCCCTGTTTGCAGGGCATGACACTGAGACTCTTGACAGGATTAATCTCTATCTTTGATGTGGCTTTCTGATAATCCTGCACAATTGATTAATTTGGCTAGGACTGGCTCTGTCTCGAAAAGGAGCCGATAGTAAAGATACAGTTGACTTTCTCAATTAGACTTTGAGCCTTGCAAAATCATGAGGAGATTGCTGTTGAACCCTTTAACGGATTCCTAGAACAGATGTTCGTACTGAAAACAATTGTCGTTGCACTGTTGGCTTAATAACACATAAACACTACTGGTCTCTATAGAGTTTTCCTCGAGACTTGGCAGTGAGTTTTAGCCCCTTCAGACAGTGTCTGGTTGTATCCTGCCTTGAGATTTCTGTTCTGTTCAGACTTCTGTTCTAAAGCCTGGCATATTGTCAAAGCAGTTACACAGTGTTTCAGGATAAGAAGTATGAATTCCCATAGGAAGTAGAAGAAATCCTCTTTTCATCTGTTTGTCAATAACTTTTCTGTCTATGGAGAACATCATTATCAGTGTACAGCAAACCTGCTGGTATTGGCATCCCAAGAATTGGTTATTCAAAGTCCATGCTCCGACATGACAGCCTTTTCTACTTAGGAAAAGCATTCCCATTTACTGATCTGCTGATCAGATTTACTGCCTGATTGTATGCATACTGAAATGGTAGCCTGTCTCTTTGGGAACAGATGAATCTTTACAATTAGATCGTTTTGATTGGAGCTCTTGGGGCTTTACTGGTAAATAGGAACTGTAGTGAAATTATTGGGGGTACATCTACACATGGTAAGCATTGCACTATACTAAAACTTCTGAAGTCAGCGTTCTTATGAAAAACTTGTATAGGTCTTATACTTGGACTTGTAAATTCTCCTGAAACAGCTACGTGCATAAAAGATAAAACAATTACTGCTGTTTTAGTTCTCTATGGGCTGACTGATGTAGTCTTAAACAGGTAGTAAGTATCACTGTGATAAATGTTGGGGAGAAAAATATTTATGTGGTGCTAAGTATTCCCAAGTGCTTTAAAGATGAGTGGAATAATGTCCGAGTATTCCTGGAGTTCTTACCTAGAGCTAAGTAAAACCATTACTTTTAATATGTAAAGTAGTTGAAGCAAGGGTTTTCCTCTGTATGCTTTATTCCAGGACCACCAGTCTTCAGTTGCTGTGCATACACAGACAAAAATACAGCTGTTCATAGTAGAATCATTTGGTCTTGCGATTGGACACCAGATAGCAAGTATTTTATTACTGGCAGTCGGGACAAAAAGGTAATTAACATGAAAGGAATTTTAAAAGCCTAGAATTATTTAAATGTATTTTAGATTAGCAAATACTGTGTTCTAATGAGTCCGTATTCTATAAATACACAAAAAGCTTACTGTGTGTATTACCACAGATATCAGTGAGACTTTCATATGCTAAATAAAGTGTTTGAATATGTATGTACAAGACTGTGGTCGGCCAGTTGGATTTTCTCCCATTCTTTTTTCATACTGTAAGACAAGCACCTAACTCCCAGGGGTCTCTTAAGTTTTTCTTTAACTTTCATAACAGAATCAGGTTTTGTCATCAGTATTGTTAATGAAATCAGACAGACTGTCTAAAAAATTGAATCTTTGTAGATAGATATTTTTTAGTATTTTCAACATCACTTTGTTCTGTGCTCTGGAAGTATTTTAACTAAGTTATTCCTTATGTTTTTGTAAATGCATTTACAGAAAGATTGAAGTGAAAAATCCTAGATGATTCTCTTTCTTACAGGTCATTATCTGGGGCCAGTGCAATTTATCTGTGACTACTGAAGGGGATGTGTTGGATTCAATCAAGCCCTGTTCAACAGTACTGGATGCTGGGGATGCTGTTACTGCAGTTAGTATCAGCCATGTCCTTACTCCCGATGGAAGGTATTGCTGGTTCTCTGTAATGCTGTTGTGTTTAATTTAAAATCAGTATGTTTTCCCCTTTAGAGTTTTCTGTGGCTAAACAGCACCTAAAATCTACCTGTCAATCATTTTGACCATTCTTTGACTACTTTTTTCTTTCATAGCCGCCTTTTCAGGTGCATAGGGAATTCTCCAAACAGTGTAACAAGGAAAAAAGAAAAAGGGGGGTACAGGGGGGCATGAACATACTGGAAACACATTCGTTCTTTTAACAATATTGACTAATCTGATGTAATAACCTTATTTTTTTCCTAACCCAATATATTTTGCAGGTTTCTGCTTTGCTCATTTTTTATGAAGTAGCTTTGATTTAAATTGTGATTATTATTTTTTTTCCCTCATGGAAAAGTAAATATTGATTTGAAGGGGCAAGGTACAACACAGTGTTTGAGTGCTGGTTCTTTCTGGCTTGCATTAGAGCCAGCTTCACTGAGCTGCCTGCTGTAATCTCTTTCAGAACTAATGCAGTTATTCTCTTGACAGATATATCGTCGCAGTAGGCTTAGAGAATGGGAAGATTATCTTGTACACATGGAAGCAGAGTGGGCAAGAACCAGCACTGGCTGATTGGACCACATGTGTTGAGATGCATAACAGGTACGTCTTTTGAAGGAAGTTAGAAGCAAGGAAATATTATTCTTGAGACTAACAGTGCTGGAGTTCTGTTCTTATAGTATAAAATCATATGAAACTGGTTTATTTGTATATCAGAAATTGTTAACCTTTTAGGAAAAGGTTGGTCCCTGACAGTCTTAAGATGTGTTTAAGCAAAACCTGGAAATAAAAATATTGGTTATTTAAATTTACTAAAAACCCCAACAGACTCCAAAGAAAACCAGGAGGGGTAGGCTTAAATCCCCAAATACTTAATGCTATGCATATGCTTTGAGAATTATTAGCCTTTGTTGCTCCCGCTTCAAAAAAAAAAAAAAAAGCAAGCTTTAGAACCCTTAGCCATAAAATAAGATGATAGAAGACACTGAAGAGGGGAGGAAAGAATCACTGTATACATCAGCAAAACATTTTGGAGTGGATTACAGCAAGCTTTCAAGAGCAGCTTCTAGCAGAAACCAAAGGAATAACAAGCTATACGTGGTTCTGCTGCGGCGACAGCTAGAGAAACTCTCTGTAGAGAGACTTCGGATGTTTCACTGGAAGCACTCTCCTAGATGCTTCTTTCACATACTGGCATTGGTAGTACCAGAAGTGAAAGCTGATGGTGGCTTTGGCCTGTGTGTGCTTGAAGTGCATCGGAAAGAGACACTAGATAACAGGAAATCGCTGGCTAAAGGCCAGAAATCTGTCATATCTCAGTAATTGAGATGCTAGACCTGCAGCTTAATGCGTTAAAACTTGAAATCAATAGCTGTTTAAATTATTGATGAGTGAGAGGATAAAACGTCATTAGAGTTAATGACCCTACTTATTTTAAGATCTTAATACCTGCTGGTTGCCACAAGTCAGTTTTTTCTCAGTTGGTAGTGTTAACGGAAGAGTACTAATTATATAAATGTTGATGTTTACATTCACATGCCCAACTGTGTTTGACATTTTGCAGTTATGTATGGATTTCTTTTTGTTGCAGCCAAAGTCATGCTCTTGCTGTGAAGCGTTTATGTTGGAGACGTCATGCGGGTAGAGCTGGACATAATGATCAGAACAGCAGCGAGTGGTTGCAGCTTGCAAGTTGTGGAGCTGATCACTGTGTTAAGATATTCAATGTCAACAGATTTGCTCTTTAGCAAAGACAGCAGGCCTGTCTGTGCAAAACATTTTATTTCAGTTTTTAGCTATTTTGATTGTTGAATTTTCTGTTTTCTGCTGTGGAAAGTGAAATATCTGACATATTAAAGCAACTTGTGGTAGTTTGCAATATCAAATATTTTTGTAATTCTGCAGTTCCAAGAATATGAAGTATTTTATATGTTTTGGTTGGTGACTGTCCTGGAACTGAGGGATGGGAGGTGGTGTAAGGCTTGGGAGAAGGATAAAGAGACAGCTTTGTTCATTGTGACTCCAAGGGTAGGTGGAAAGCTACCAGTACTTGGGTTCTTCTGTGCTTGTGATTGCAAGTGGAGTATTGAATTGTTTTGAACTCCTTATTCCTATCAAACTTACCTGCCAGCTGGCATGCCAGTGCTGGCATGGTGTGTTTAAGCGTGTGCAGTTAACCAGAGATCAAATATACAACTTTCTCTGATGGCCTTCTGAATGTGTATTACAACCCTGGTACAAGTCTTAGACCACCTTACTTTAGAAGGAGTAGTTTGTGTTTGCATGCTTGGACAGGCCTGTTGGTTTGTTTTTATTCCTTCTTTCTGCTGTGCAGAGTGCGGGGCTCATGCTTCTTGGTTTCATGGGTCTTAAAGCCTAACTCACAGACCACGTAAATCTTCTGGTGTCTCCTCTGTGTACTGGTGAGCCTACTCTGAGCAGAGTGCCGTAGAAGAGCCACCTATTTCTTCCTGTGTTTGAGTGCTGTCCTGTACAGTTTGGGCTGGAAAAGCTTCCAAGTATCACTAGGCAGGAGCTAAGTGGCGGCAGCCATCCCTTATTGTTGCCTTTGGGCTCCTCCTGACTTTTGAGTGCTCTGTATCTGTTCTGGTGAAAAGAGGTTAACTTAGTTGTCCCATAGTGTTGTAATTTATATAGAAAGGTAATAGATGGTGAATACTTCAGAAAGAAGCTTTTACATCAGCAGGTCTGTATCTGATTCCAAAGTCTAATTTAGAAATTACTGAACTTTGGGAATGAAATTATTTTTGTTCCAGAACCACTTGCTACCCAAATTGGTAGTGCAGAAGTAATGGGAATGGGGTTTAACTTTTTTAGTGTGTTGCATATTTAGATGAAGAGTACAGTTCTTTCAGAGTGGGCTGAACTTTTTTCAGAATAATTATAGGTTTTTTTAAAGGTTTTATATATTTCAGCTTTTTATTTTCAATTCTGGTTTTCAGCACTAAAAAAATAATTTAAAAAAATTAATTAGGGGAAGAAAACCCCAACTTCCTAATAAAGATGCTTTGCTACATTTTGCTTGTGGTACCCAGTGCTTTCCTTACATGTGTGCTTTAAGAATTTGAGTAGTGTATTTTACTTGTCTGGGAATTTTTAAACCACCATAGACTGTATCCTGGCAAAAGAAAGACATGGCTTATCACTCATGAGGTTTCAAAAAGCTGCCAGAAGTGGAACTTTATTCCATGTCATGATTGTAATTTGGTGTCTTACCTACAATCTGATGACAATACCAGATAATACTTTCCAATACTAGTACATCTTGCCATGCGGCCGCTCTTGTGTATAAGCAAAAGTGAAATGTCATAATAGTTGTCCCTCTCTTTTATTTTGTTAAATGCTATCATTCGGCAAGCACCAGGTATTACATGATTTAGTAATCCATTCCATTGCTCCTGGGACTTCTGTGACTCAATCACGGTAAAGAATATACCTCATTGTTACAACTTTAAATACATCAGATTAGGCTGTTATTCTCTGAAGTCTAAATGTTTGTAATAGGCACTTTTTATTTTCAATTAAGTTAGAGGTTGTCAAGAGACACCTTGACACATAATTAATATTTTTTTTATGCATGAAGTTACCTTTGTTCACATATTACTTAGCTATGCATTTAGTGGGCGTGACTTTTACATATGCCTTTATAGGACATGGACCTGTTGGAGTGAGTCCAGAGGAGGCCACGAGGATGATCAGAGGGCTGGAGCACCTCTCATGTGATAACAGGCTGAGAGAGTTGGGGTTGTTCAGCCTGGAGAAAAGACTCCAGGGGAACCTTATAGCAGCCTTCCACTACCTAAAGCGGGCCAACAGGAAAGCTGAAGAGGGACTTTTTGCAAGGGCATGTAGTGATAGGACAAGAGGGGTAATGGCTTTAAGCTGAAAGAGGGTGGATTTAGATGAGATATTAGGAAGAAATTCTTTACTGTGAGGGTGGCAAGACACTGGACCGTGTTACCCAGGGAAGCTGTGGATGCCCCATCATTAGAAGTGTCCAAGGCCAGGTTGGATGGGGCTTTGAGCAACCTGATCTGGTGGGAGGTGTCCTTGCCCATGGCATGGGGGTTGGAACTAGGTGGTATTCAACGTCTCTTCAAACCCAAACCATTCTATGATTCTAAGATTGTCTCAGTAAATCCACTGAAGTCTTTTCAAACCAGCATGTAAATCAGCACCAGGTAACAAGTCAGAGACTGATTTCATCATCTCAACTAATATCAGAAAATTATTTGGATCAATTTAAGTGTGAGAGCAAGGAAAAATCAGTGTAATTATAGTGGTCATTCTGGGGGTAGCATTGGCTACCTTTTAAACAGCAAAATAGTAATTCTTTAAGATTATTATAATGAGTCCTTAGAAAATTTGGGGTTTTGTTCAGTTTCTTTCATCTAAAAAATGGAGAAGAGCAAGCATTTCCCAGACGTTTATTCAGTCTACTTCATTATTTTTTTATTGGTTTTATAAATGCTGCTGGAATCAAATGCCTTCTTGCTATTTTTCCTTTGTTTTGCCCTCAGAACTGTCTTAATTAGTTTTTATTTGAAAGACTTTACTGTTAATTTTGTCCAATGAATGACTATTGCTTTTATTTTCTTCCATGCGCTTTTCTTTTGTATATACTTACTCAGAGAGACTCTATTTAATTCATAGTATATATAGTGCATACATTCATGTACAATTTCAGATGTTTTTTAAAAAAATCTAAAAATTAAGCTTTCAGTCATATTTACCTGACTGACCTGACAGTAGTCCTGTTTACCTACCAAAATGTCTAACTGCCTGTATGTATCCATTTTTATTTCTACATTTTATTCTATGCTTCCCTGGTGCTTGGTCATTGCTGTTCTCTCTTGCAAAGTGCCATGCCTCTTTCCATTCCTACCCATCTTTTTGTTTGGGTTTTTTTTTTTTTTTTTCTAAAAGTGTGATTATTTTTCATGGCCTTCCCTAAGTGAGAACTAGTTTCGCTCAGGTGTATCTTGGAAGATGGAGTTAGCCTCTCTACTTTGCAAGTTGTTTGTATCATCCTCTTTATAGCAGATAGTTCAATGTCATACGATAAAAACAAAGTTGAGGGAAGTGTAATCTTTCCTGTTTCTCCCCATTTATCTTCCAGACTGTCAAATAAGCCCTGCCAACACCAGTCTTAGGAAGCTCCAACCTTGCATGACATAGCCTCTGATATTGCATTTGTTTACCCTTGACAATGCGATGCGAGATCACATCCAATGGTCAGGGGTAAAAACTTGCTGTCTGGAATCATGACGGTCCCAGCCTCACACTACCCTTTCCTGCCAGTCCTAAGGTGAGGTGTAAGGACAGGCTGCCCAGGGATGCTGCAGAGTCTCTTTCTCTGGAGATATTCAAAACCCACCTGGATGTGACTCTGTGCCACCTGCTCTGGGTGACCCTGCTTTAGCAGGGGTTTGCTCTGGATGATCTCCAGAGGTCCCTTCCAACCCTGATCGTTCTGTGATTTTGTGGCAGTATTCCAGTGATGAAAGCCCAGAGGCAAATGGTACA
Source organism: Falco biarmicus (assembly GCF_023638135.1). NCBI lineage: Eukaryota > Metazoa > Chordata > Aves > Falconiformes > Falconidae > Falco > Falco biarmicus. The sequence continues at coordinate 72,261,003 of NC_079290.1, forward strand.
CATCAAAATGCACCTGTCTACAGCAGCCTAATCCTCTGCATGAATTTTCTAACTCCAGTAGTGTCACATATTTCTGAGTTTCTGTCTTTGTTTCTGTTACAGGTTTGGACAAGGGCAGTGTGTTTACTTTAAACCTCTCTGATCTAGCAGGATACAAAGCTGATGCAGCATCTTCTATAAACAGAGGCTCTCCATAGCACTATTTGCGCTTTACTGTCCAGGTTTTTTAGCCAACCTTTGCATCCAAAATGCGCAGAACTGGGTCTATGCAGGTTGAGAGAGCTAAGCTGCTTAGCGCCTCTGCAGCCCTTGAGTGCTACTTTCTGAGGTACCATGGGCCGATTGGCATATGTGCTCATGTACCTTACTGCTAAATAATAGCATACATTTAATTAAATGTTGCTATAAGCACTGATGCAGATGAGGCCTTGTTTCCCACAGATTTGGGCTCCTTGGAGGTTGTGGGTTTTCATTAGTTCCTGTGCTAAGTTACATTTTAGAGCTTTTACGTGTGGATTTTCGTCTCCAGCGTGTGGGCCCAAGGTGCAGCTTCTTGTCTCGACACCGATGGAATTTTTTTCTTCTATTTCAAGCCTATAAAATCTGTGGCTTTTTACCTTTGAACATGCTACCTTTCAGACAGCCCCAAGTTGAAACAACCTGTTTGATTAAAATAATGCTTAAGGATGTGTGCTCATGTGTGTAAACTGAGAGACAAGACTGGTGTGCTTTTACAAGACCAGGGAAAAAACTATTTACAAATATCTAACTAAAGCTCTGACAGAACACCAACACTCACCTGATATTTTGCCCTTATGTAATTAATGGTTTAATTGTCTTTGTTTTAATAATGATCTTTACTGATAAATAAAAAGCTTGTATGATACCAGAAGAAAAACAACACAGAAGATCCAGCTTTAAAATGGGTTTATTGTTTCGTCCATGTGGTTGCTATTGAAAAATATCACAATAGTGGTATCAGGTTTTATCCCAAAATCTCAGTTCCAGGGAGAAAATTGCTTCCTACGCTGCAGTTGGTAAGTTTCCAATGTATTTATTTTTTATTTGAAAAAACGAGCTGTTGCATCTTTCTGCATCAACTATAGCCATAAATACATTTCAAAAGCCTGTAATCTTCCCAGTCTGAATCTCTGTGGCATTTGCTCTCAAATACTACACACCATAGTGTTTATTTCAACTCCAGTTTTCATTGTAAAGTTATATTGCTGCTTTATCTCCCCCTACCTGATTCAAAGGCAGTGTAAAGGAGCTGGTGCCATTAGCCTCTCCAAGGTGTCCCTTTGAAGACTTGCTGGAAGGGGAAGGAGAGTGTCATGTTCTGCAGCGGGAAATCTCAATTCTGGCATGTTTATGTGGACAAAAAAAAAATCCATTTATCGCAGAGCAAAGATGTTTAAAGACTTCTTTAAGCTTATAAATTAAAGTGCTAGTATACAGGAAAGACAAGCGGAGAAAACAATTTGTAGTTTCTCTGGGGCCTTTTCCTTTGGTTTAGTGAACATGTAGGAGCCCTTACACATCTGCTACTGAAAGTGAAGCTTTAGAATTATATAAAGATCAAAACTTAAAAGACTTGACACTAGTCAAGTGCATAACTGAAAATTGTTTTAACTCATTATGAAACATGCGTTAGAAGACGGTGTAATAAACTGTAGTCTTTTGGACTAGTCTGATATAATGCTTTAAGAAATGAGCTGTTGGCAATGTATGTGCTGCTCTGTCATTCTCTGCTTGTACAGCGCCATGGAGAACAAATGTGAGGTATTTGTTCCTTGTTGAGAATGGGGTTGAAAAAACTGATGGGCTAAACTCAAATTTTGTGAGGAATATTCTAATAACCTTTTGATATATTTGAGGTAAAGCCATCCCATCAATATTTTAGATGCACACTATCAAAAGTATTTTATTGGCTTTACACTTGTTCTGAGACTTCAAGGCCAAGGGTATGAACAGTTTTATGTTGTCAGACTTAAAGGAGTAGGATTGTCTCGTTTTACAGTAAAGGCATCTGAAAATGCAAGTAAGAAATGGCATTGGTCTTGTTTATAATCTGAGTTCTATAACCAGAATCAAATGGTTATTGAGATTGTGCAAAGCCATCTTAAATCTGTCAGTCCAGGCTGTAGGCATCCTCAAGTCTGTGTTGGGCTGAAAAAGGTGTGCTAACACTGACCTTAGTGGTGAGGACATGTGGACTCCACTGGGATCTGGAGGACAAAATGAGCTGCTCGTGTAAATGGAAGATGAGCGATGCTGACATTCAGCCCTAGGAACGCCTGCCTGGGCTCCATGTGGCAGGCTGTCTAAACACTGCTGGCAGTGGCCAGCTATCAGTTCTGCCTGTTTCTTCAGTTATGAAATGGGAAAGAAGGAGCAGGTTCCACATCATGCTAAGCCTTAAAAAAAAAAAAAAAGGTATATTCTTCTGCTGTCATCTGTCTTGTGGGCTGAGACTTCAGAACTAGAAGCTGGTGAAAATTCCAAGGAAGTAAATTATTGAGCTCTCAGCTATTGAAAACATCACTTTGGCAACTGAGTAATCTCTGTTTTCCCAAATATTTAACGGGGGGGGAAAATAAGAATGCTGTGAGGCTCACTGCCGATTGCAGTTATTGCAGAGATGAGGGAAGAGGAGGAAACAGCTGTGTCCTCATTTAGACTCAAATCTCACTTTAAAGAAGAAGTGGCTGTTGCAAATAAGGAAACTTTAAAATAACTGAAATGGGCAGCAAAAATATTGCTTCTCTGTTTTAAGGAGCATCTGGAGCTGTACAAAGGATGAGACAAAATCTCTGACAGTACAAAAATCAGAATTTGCCTTTAGTGCGTTAGGAAGCTGTTGGAGGTGGGAGTTGTCGAGCGTGGTTTAGCCATGCTGTACTCACCAGGATCTACAGTGGCGGTTTAGAGGTGTCGGGGCGGTGTGTTTACCCCATGACTTTCCCAGCCCTTGATCCTCCAACCATTCCCACTTCTGCCCTGTGTACTGGCACATCTTTGTGCAGCTGTGGGACCTTCCTTCAGACACTGCCCTTCCCTAGCCAGGGACTGCCATTGTGCCTGTGCCAGCCACCAGGTTCCCCTTATCCTGCTCCTCCTTTTTCTGGTAGAAAGCCTGGAGGGCTATGGGCTCCCTTTGCAGTTCCCTGATACACTCAAACACAGCTCCTGTTCTTACCTAGTGCGGCCAGCTCTGGTGACTGTATTTGAGTAGCTTATACTCAATGGCATTTTCAAACTTTGCTAGCAGCATCATTTTATTTTTTGCAGTAAGTCATCTGTTCTGTAATGCAATACATGATCTCTTGCTCTTTCTGGAAGGAATTTAGGGTAGACCATATGACAAACCCTGATGCTGTACCGTAATAGCGGGGTCAGCCCCAGTACCCTGGGGTAGCTGTACCAACTGGGCATGCCCTGGACTTGAAGTCCTCTAAGAGAGCTGCTCCATGTATTTGGTATTTGTGTGATTCAGCCAACATTACTGCTGCACAGACAAGAGGAGAGGAGGTGTTATGCCTGAGGTAATTGCCATGTTACGGTAGCGTCACCCTTATATAGACTCCAGCTGATCCCAACTGAAATAACAAGGGATGCAGCAACCAGATTTTTTACTGCAGAGAAGCTATTTCTCCTTGAGTCAAGAGCTTGTGCAAACAAGAATGCCTGATCTTGTGGGTTTTTTTCTAAGCTTTCTCTCTTTACTCACCCACTCTTCTAAGAAGGCGTTTTGCCACCTTACTCCCTTCTCCATTCTTGCAAGGCCCTAAATCCTCATATAATCAATCCCTATTTTATCAACATCCTCTTCTCTCTTCCTGTTGTTCCTGTAAGATAACCCTATGCTTTTTGATACATGATCCTAAGAGAGTTTATATGTATTGAGTATAACATCCTCTTGGTATTTTCTGTTCCGCCTTCTATGCCTCTGTGCCTGATTCTTCCTTTGCTGGATTTTGGGCTCTTGGTATTTACATAGGCTGTCCAGTCTCATTACCTCCTTTTTCCCTGACTGAGAATTACTGGCATATGTGTGAGCAGCGTACCCTCCCTCCCTTGCTAATGCATAAGTTGTCTACCTGCCACTGGGGGGAATTTTTCTCCTCTACAAAAATGAATTGACTGCAGTCTCCCCAAGGGAAGCTCTCCTAGCACTTTTCAAGATGAAGCAACCATTATGTTTGCCTTTCCATTTCATAATCTTGGACAGTCTTCATCCTAGGAGTTTTCATATAAAGATGTACCTCTTTGAGAGAATATCTGTACTCCACCGACACACTTTTTAGAGCACAGGAGCTTTCTGCTGTTTAGCCTGTTTGTTTCGACATGGCAAGCAGTCCTGTATAGGGCAATTGCCTATCAAGTCTCCAGGTGCTACAAGGCTTCACCACCATCCATGGAGAGCACCGAGCTGTGCCCCGTGTTTCTCTTTCTCTGCCGAAGACATTCAGCCAGGGAGGCTGAAAAAGCTGCAGTGCAAGGAGTCACCTGAGATGCCTGTATGTTGCTCTGTGTAGGTCTTCAGGGTGGGCCTGTCCAACCCACAGTGACCCTAAAGGTGCGATGTAGGAACCTGCCATGGGTGCTTCGGTCAAACTTCTGCTTCTAAGGTGTGTGCATACAGTCTCTGTATCGCAGGTGTTGCTGGGCCTTCAGTAACAGTCCCAGTTCACTAAGCCAATGGGATTAGCTGGGGTGGGAGCTCCTCTACAGCTTGTGAGCATTGATTCAGGCTGGTAGACCATCTCTATTGTCATAACTACATAAAATATAGTCTGGTAAAGCCAATTAGAAGGTATAAATGTTGGTGCCTAGCTACTATTAGGCAAAGGCCAGCTTCAACCTTTTCTGCCCATCAAAAAGAATTTGGGTATATTTTATCATGTAAAAAGTATTATCGTAACTCAAAGCAGGAGTTATGTCTAGGATGTGAAATTCTGTGGTTCCTGTTAATTGCTCAAAAGTGCATTTCTGTAGGTTAGCAGTATGGAAAATTGTTAGCACAGAGCTTTTGTTAGCTGGAATAAAAACAGATCGTGCTTCACAGAGCAATAGGATCACAGTGATTTTTAAAACTGGAAGGCAGCTCAGGAACTCTCTAGTCCAAACTGCTCCAGGTGGGGCTGCCTAGAGCTTCCTTCAGTCTGGTCTTGATAATCTCAAAGGATGGAGACGGTGCAGCATCTCTGAGCAACCTGTTTCACTGCTGATTGTCTTCATGGTGAAAAAGTTTCTTCTTATATCGACTCTGAACCTCTCTTGTTTCAGCTTATGCCCTCCTATCTTCTTGCAGCTCACCGTCATGAACTTGGGCTCCGTCTCCTTCATGGCCTCTTCCTGAGTATCAGAAGGCTGCTAGCAGGTGCCTTCAAAGCCCTCTCTTCAGCAGGCTGAACCACCGTGTCCCTCTGCCTCCCCTCACAGGGCAACTGCTCCCTCACCACCTTGGTGAACCTCTGCTGCTCTTGCTCCAGTTTAGCAACATCTTTCCTGTATTGGGGGACCAAAACTGGACCAGTACACAGTCTCATTACAATAGACCAGTCTAAAGTCTATTGTACGGTTTCCTCCCCTATGAAGCCTGAGTCTATAAAGCTTTCTACTTCAAACTAGCCTTATCATGTCCTTTTCCTATAATATTCTTTTGCATGCACTTGACTCTCTTTGGTGGCAAATGGAATGCTGAGGCTGACAGCTGCAGATTTTAGCACGTGTGTCTGCAGAGCTGGGGCCTTTCCTGGTGAGCTGCTGCACATTGTACTCCAATATCTCCATGAGATGTTAACTCAGACATCACTCCGATCATGTGGCAACGCTACTTCTGGGAACAAAGAGCCTTCTTCATGCTAGTTAAGTGTCCTTGCACTGTGTTTCCACCACTGGCGAGGTGGAAATGACAGAAGAAAGATATGACGGTTTGGCTGGGGCTGGAAACTGCCTGTCTCTTGCCTCCATCCAAGCCCAGGGCATCTGCCCACCAGGAGCACAGCACCCAGCGCAGGTGGGTGTCCAGAGCCCACAGCAGAGCTGCAATCCACGTTCGCCATTTCCCTGAGACCTGGGGTGGCCAGTGCAGCCATTAATTTAGGTAATCTAGAGCTGACCATGATACACACAGGAACTATCATACTGGTGGTAAATCCAAAGCCTCTCACCCCTAAAAATTCTGTATTAAAGAAGTATTTATTTTGTATCTCAGAGAAAATGAAATGGATGCTATTTTAAATGCCTAGACTGTGTCATTTAATTGAAAAATCAGTTTATTGCTTCCATATGCCTAGGACCACCAGGTGGCAATATAAGAAAAAGGATAAGTGCGTGTCTCCAGCACCTGCCGTGTATACCCAAAAAATCAAAATAAATGACAAATATATTCGAAGACAGGTATTTGGTCTCCTCAGAGTTGTTTATATGCAATGTTTCAGCGATGAGCATTTCTCATAATGAAATGCTGATTTTGAAAATATTCTTTCTTCTGTTTTGGTCCTGTAGTTGGGAGTCTGTCTGTACAACTTCAGAAAATGGTGAGTGCCTCCTAACCACACAGGGTCTTACTGTCTCTTATGTACATTCTCCCTGACCCCAACATCTCAATCTGAAGAGGATATAAAAACCTTGAAATTTTCTTATGTTACCTTGTTAAAGTGTAAAATGGGACTTATTTTCCTGCATCTGTTTTACTGTCTGTTTTTTGCATTCTGAAAGGTTGTCTAACCACGTGGATGCCCCAGGAAGGGTTTAAGCTCATGAAGTCCCATGCACCTCCTGAAGGCAGCTGTGATTTGTAAGTGAAGAGTTACCATATTGGATCATATGATGAAACTCTTCCAGACTCCGGTGACTTATTTCAGGAACATATTAAGCCAGAGGAAGCATCCCTGTGCCTATTAGCTATTGATGAATTTCCTTTTCCTTCTACGAGTTTGTCCAATTGCTTTCTGAATCTAGGCAAACCTGTAATTCCCCTGGTGCTAGACGGGAAGAATTCCCCAGGTTAAGTCTGTGCCAGTAAGCAGATGCATCTCTTCTTTGTTTTGAATGTTTAATGCCGCCTTGTTGTATTAGAAAAGAAAAGGATTAGTTGCTTTTCACTGTCTCCATGTCATTCCTGATTTTACGAACCTCTAGCATATCCCCTACCCATGGGTTTCTTATCCAGTCCAAATTGTCCTGCTGTAATTGAGTGTCCCTTTTATGGCAGCCATACTCTTCCTGTCATCTGACTTACTGCCTCTTCCCCAGCGCTACCATATTTCTACCAGTAAAGAAGTATTTGTTACTCTTTTTGTACCTTTTCATTTATTAATATTTGTCTGGAAGTGCCTAGTCAACTAAACTGTCTATTTAAAGTACTGGCAAATCATTCTCTTTTTTGTTTTGAAACAAGTCAAAACATTCTTATTTGAAGCATTTAAGGCTTTAGATGCTGTCTTTTGGGTATTTGTGATAGAATGTAGTTTCTTGTCCTTGGACTGTTTTGTTCTTTCCTCATTTAAGTCATAAATTGATTTTTCTAATATGATTCTGGTCTGCAGCGACAAGTTGCAGAGGCTTCAGAATGGCCGCACGGGGTGGAACGGTTAGCACTTGCTGTTAAAGGATAAACCTAATACTAAAATAACAGGGTAGCTGCAACCCCAGACTGAAGGTACTGGCAGTGTATGTTGCGGATGTCAGTGCAGCAGCTGACATTATGCCTCCTGCGTCTTTGCAGGTCTGTCGAATCAGTCAGTCACGGTGGTGAGAATTTCCTTTATTGGCTCAGTAAAAATAGAGGAGGCTGGTGAGTGACTTCTGTGGGTCGGTGAGAGCCTTCCCAGCCACGACAGGAGAGGGGTTCTCACACTGCGTGGAAGACCTCCCAACAGATGTGTCGGGTGCCAGGAACCTTTTCCAATCAACCCTGCCAACAAAATTAGTAGAGAGGAAAAAGTCTCCATAGGATTTTACAGATTATAAAACAAAAACTGATATCATTGATTTTTTTAAGTCCAGAGGAAAGTGCTGTAGCTGTTCAGCTTGTCTTTTTACGTAACATCGGAGGGAATTATTGTACCCTGCTGAGTTACTGAGCAGTGCAGTGACTCGTGGTTTGGTTTGTTTTTTTTCTCCATGGCAGCACCTTGTTAACCAGGAAGATCTTTTAAAAAGTAAACGAAGTTTGAAACACCTCCTTGTTTGTCCACAACTCACTCACTATAATGCAGCTAAAAGAAGTTCTCCAAAAGCAAGGAAAGCCTCGCAAGGTTGTGCTGTTTATTTTAGAGACTTGCTCTGTTATGGTGGTGGTGGGGTTGACTGGTCATCTGTAAGACACCAAAACGTGGTCTACTAACCATTAAGAGAAGTCATGTAAAAAGGTAGTACCCACTTGTCTCCATACATCTTGAGGAAACAAATTAAAGTTTGGCTTTGATATGCCTCTAAGAGGAAACATATGTTAGAAAAACATTGCCCAGAATTGTCCCTGTCCCCTCCTCCCCCAGTGGCTGTTTTATTGGGGGTGGGAACTGGTGTCCCAGACACAGGCGAAGAGCCAGCCCAAACCAGGCAAAACTGCCTGATCCCAGCCTGAGCACGACTTCAGTGTGGCAGAACCACAACAAAGGAAGATGTCACAGAGTCTTGAGATTTGCCCAAGGGCTCGGTGGTTGCAAAACCCCTGTCCCACCTGGGAGCAGACTGTGCTCTGCTGTGGCGATGACGATGATGTGTGTGTGGAGCCTGTTCTGCACCTTGTGCTTCTGTGTGGGGGTGGGAGAAAGGTGAACATATGCTTTTGAAGAAGCTCTCGTATGTTTTCTTCTAAAGGTGCCATATGCGCGCTCTGAGTCACTGGGACATAGCTTACCCTGTGACAGCAGTAGCTCTTGACAGCACTGCTGGTGCGGCGGCTCAGAGGTCAGTATGGAAGCTGACATGCTTTTGGATCCGAGATTCATATTCTGCACCAGCCCATCAGCTAGCGGTGGTGACAAGTCCAGTTGTAGGGGCTTGGGCTTGTTCTTCTTTGGGGTCTTTTCCTTACAGACAGCTTCCTTGTACTGTAGGCTGGTGGAAACCCTTTTTTAAGCATGTACAATATTTTGTCAACAGGGTAGCATCTGAAACTGGCCAGAGTTACGGCTTTGACTGTGATGCTGTTCCCGTGTTCAAATCTCAAAGCAGTTTAAAGTGTCTCGTGGCAGTGTGTCTGCAGACAGGCAATTCACCTCGGCTTCAGAAAGCACACCATGTCCCGGGCAGGCGGTCTCTTTTTTTCTCATCGGCTGTTGGCTAATATAAACAATATTCACCTCCCAAGTGGCACAGATATGCAAATGAACCTTTCATAGGATAATGGCCATATGAAGCTTTGCTAGCAGGCATTCACGACATGTGGAGGCATGTTGGTGCCAGATGCTTGCAGGGTTTTGGCTGTGCTATTCTCTTTTCCATTAGGATAGCGAGTACCAGGCTATTTTGGGAGATCCACTGCAGGCCCAGATCAATGATTGGTGCTTCTTTAAAAGCTTCAGGCAACAGTGCTCTCCAGGTTGCCACAGGATTAGCTGGCCCCTACACGGTGCCATTCTGTCTCCAGAAGCCCTTGGCTTGTCTAGCTGCTATGAAGTGTTTTATGAACACCGAACCAATGTCGTGTTGCAAGATCTCCGAGATGTGATAGTGTTTCATGACACAAACAGAAGAATTTATCATTCTTAGTGAAACCTTCTGGGGAATTGCTTTGTGATGGGATGAGCAAAGCTCTAAAAAAATCATCAGATTCTTTTGTTTTTTCAAACTAGAGTAAAAACTTGTATCACTGTCTATAGTCTTTTATAATGAGGTAAAAGCTAGTTATACCAGTATATGTGGAACTGTACAATTTTTACTTCTTTGTGAGGTCAAAATACTGCCTGATATATTGAAGTCTGTTGCTTTATCAGATATAGGAAAACATCAATCTGCTTTCCCTTTTTCTTCTTTGAGGCTTAAAGCTCACCTAAAATAGCTGAATTCAGTTTATAGCTTGGCCAGCAGCAGCTGTACAAGTGAGATGGTTCTGGAGCTGGTGACTAAGCCAAATAGTCTTTGCTTGCATTCAAGACACTTCAAAAAGTGACAAGGTCCCACCCTAACCATGGAAACCCAGCACTTCCATTTCCATCCCACCACCATAAATGTTGCAGGGCAGCAGCCATGGCAGGGTGAGACAGCTCATTGATTTGGGAGACCAGAAGCAGGAACTGCATCCAAATGCCCACTGCACAGACCTTCCCCTAATGCCCAGTGTTGTATACTGGGAGCGGGAAAGCAGTAGCAATTGCAATGCAGGGTCGTCCATATGGACTTCCCTGGGGGGGGGGGGGGGGGGGGGGATGCCTCCCAGGACATCTCTGACGTGCAGCAAGTTTGTTGTCAGGAGGACAAGCACAGCACTTCTCATCAACTATCTTACTATTTGAGTGGCCACAAATGAGTTGTCCTGGATTTCACCTTGACATTTTGCTCTGAGTGAAATGGAATTACAAGAGGCAGCAGGGACAGCCAGGAAGCCAAAATGTGCCATGGATGGCACAGTGGTTTTCAGTGTCCAAAGCTATCTGGAGCTTTGGACTTTTCTTCATTCTGCTTACTGCAGAGCTAAGGCTCGCAGGCTAAGGCTGACAAAAAAATTCCCTACACAGGGAAGAGATCTGTGCTACATGACCCTTTCACTGCTAAGATTCCTGTCCTAAAACCTCTGCCCATGGAGCTGGAGAGCCAGTGCTTTGCCTGTTTGTATGTGGGATTGTTAGGGGCAAAGAAGAGCCCTGAGTGGCCTCTCCCTAACCCACTGGTGTGTCCCGCTGTTGGGCGGCCAGCCTGCTGCCGCTTGTCCAGCGGTTGAGTCCTTCACAAGTGCACTGCAAATATGAGTTTTTTTGTGATTACTGTTACCCATTCATACCTCACAATGCTGCTTTTCACTAGATCATTTGCTCTGTAGATGTCTATTTGAAATAGACCAGAATTGACCTTAAGTAGACAATGTTTGAAGGGCCTTCACTTGCATTTCTGACAATGCGTGCAATTATTCCAGCACCAGCATGACTGTTTCATTTGTCAAATGCTGATCTGATTTATCTCTACTGAAAAGCAGTATGGCTGATGACAGTCAGCTTCAACAGCTTTTCCTGACTGCCTATTATTGTCCTCAACCAGATTAATCTTCTGTTTTCTTTGTTAAAAATATAGAAGGGGAAGAAGAAGTTGTTTTAGTGATCAGTATTGGACTATTGAGCATAGCCAGAATTTAGTCTGCCATCAGGAAGGCAGAACTGCAGCTTTCGTTTTTGGTAGTGACTCACTGCATAAGTTAAGCAGGATGGTCCCCGAGGCTTAGACTTTTCATGCACTCTGCATCATGTTAGAAACATTAAAATATTAACAGACTTTGATCCCAGTGCAGCCTGATGCTTGCTCAGCTCTGTTTTCAAGCTAGAATGCACTCCATCATTGGATTCTGTAGTAAACTTCAGAAAACTTAGCCTGAAAGCCAGAGCATCGCTATTCAGCAGCATCTAAACTCAGTCTTCAATTATTTAAAAGCCACTCTGAGTGCCTCTTTGGAGTCGTGTTACAGATATTTGTTGGTACTACATTTTTTCATTAAAAGACACATCTCGCTGGCCCTCACCAGTTCTTGTGAATGAGAGCATTACCATTTCTATGCAGCAATCTCCATTCCCCCTAACACCTTGAAACTATCCATATCCTTCTCGTGTTTATGTCAGGAGGATGAGACCTTAAATATCTTAAAGGCATTACTAGGTAGCTAGTGGTTCTCACACAAAACCACCGAGATCAAGTTTCAGGAAGGAAAAAAAAAAAAAAAAAAAAAAAAAAAGAGGTGGTTGAAGGAATATAACTTTTTCTCTCCCTGAATATTTCAACAGGAGCATTACTGGCCAGCTACCAAACCTTGCTCTTTCTCACATGTGCTTCTACGTCTCAGCCCTTCTTCTAGGGACCTCGGTGGTGGCTGCAGCAAGCAAGTGCCTGTGCAAGGAAGACAAATTAAATCTCTGCCAGCTCTGCCTCCTGCACTGAGCTGCCAGTTCAGCACTGACGGTGTTTTCTTCACAGGCTCCCGCAGCTCGGTTGCGTAAGGCTGTCAATCCCAACCAGATCTGGAGGGCCCAGAGAAAACTGGCTGCATGCAATAGTAGCAGCCTTAGCATTGCTATTACCGGACAAGTGGGTAGTGAAAAGCTAGAAAGCAAAGGGAGAGGTACTGGCCCGTGTTCCATTATTCTTTTAAATCTTCCCCTTCTCATCCCCCCACTCGAGGTTGATTGAGCTGTGCCTGAGGAGGTTTGGAGTATTTCTGAAATTTGCTTCATTTTGAAAAGGTCTTCTGAAAATTTTCCGCCAGTTACGGCCGTGCGAAATCACACATCAGAAAGAGCTTTGGTGTTGCAAAACAGCATGCCCATCATCTCTGCATTTCTCTCTCTGAATGTCTTCCAGAATTTCTCCTTTAAACTTCAGCATTGCCCTCACCCAGTCTTAATTGTTGCTTCTTTTTGATCTTTGCTCAGCAATATTTTTCAGACAGTTTCACCAGAGGAAGCTGAAGTATCACCTAGGGGTGATGGAGAAGGGGACATCTGGGACAGGCACATATGAGGAAACAGCTCCCACTAATGTTTGGGGGTCCTCGAGTGACCAGTAGCTCTGGACTTGTACTTTCTTCAGAGTGACAGCTATTTTCACTCACTGGTGTGCATTTCCAGGTCATCAGACAGACAGTAAGAAGCCCTCCTCACCATGGACTGGCTGTGAATTGAAAGAAAATGAAATAATAATCAAAATAGGCAACTCTGAGTCTTTTGTGGGCAATCAGGTTACTAGCAAGTGGCTTTGGTGACCCTGACGTTGTGAGCCACTGAAGCTGGCTGGATAATTAAGGAAGGAAGGAGATGTAGAGGGTAATGCATGCAGACCTCCGGGAGGCTGAATTGCATACAGATCAACTTTGCTTTATTTGTCTTTTTTCCTTCAGAAACATTCAGTGTGTCGCTAGACTTCTGTTTCTCGGTTTCCCTCAGACAATATCCCTGTTCCTCCAACAGATTTCTGCTTCAGTAGAGGGACTATCTGATTGCAATTTCAAAACACTTTATATACTTATTTTCTAAGTGATTATAAGATGCTTTATTTAAAAACGATGACTTCCTTACTGTTGGTCTTACAGACTTGAAGGTATTCTCAAAGGACACCTCCTACCTGAAGAGGGATGAACAAGCAAGTTAAAATTGCCTGAACAAACCAAGTAACATTAATCAAATATAAAACAGACCTTAGCAATTAGGCTAAGGAAAAAGCACCTGAAAGAATAAGATGGCATTCTTGCTGGTTAAGCAGCTAGTCTGCGTTCAATTCCTGGCCATGTGAAAAAGTGTATTTTCCAGCCTTGCTTGGTTTTATTAGTAACTAAACAAAACCAGAGGCGACAAAGCCATGTTCCTGTCATGGGCAGAGTAATGCTAATGGCAGTAGATGAATGAAACCAAAGAGACCTGGCCCAGGCTGGCAGCACAACTTGCTACATACACACCGTATTTTGCTGACAAGGGTCCTTGACACCTGGGATAATTCCAGAAAGGGCCAGGTGTAAGTGCCCAGTGGATGAGCGGTACGTGGAGTGCATCAGACATTTAAATGCAGCACCAGGGTGATCAGGAAAAGGATAAAGCTGCAATGCAGAGTGTGCGTAAGGGAAGCTGTGGCTCGGGTGCTTCAGAGTCTGGCTGCGAGGGTGCCAGCCACCACTTGTCCGTGTTTGGCCAGTAATATGCCTGCCCACCTGCCACCTACCTAGGTGAAGAAAACCTGAGGATGATTCAGGTACCGAGCTGAAATTGGCAGGTCTGAGGGTCCCTGGCTACGGGGAGAGACAGACCGAGAGGAAAGAGAACAGATGTAGCTGCCACAAGGCCCAGTGCGCGGCTTAAACCTCTTCCCCAGGCACAGCTTTTCACAGTGCTTTCCCCACAGGGCCTCTCTCTCTCTGGTGAAGTCGAGTTGCCTTTGCTCCCCTGGAGATGGCAAAGCGCCTGTGGGTTAATGAGTTGCACCTGCTGCTGAAATGAAGCTGTAATTATCCTGCATTTCTATGCAGAGTTGGGTTGTCTGGCTGCAGGGTGGCTGTGGAGGTGTTGTTGCATTTCTGGGGAGGCTGCTGCAGGCTTTGAAAGAGGAAAAAGTCTTGTTAAATCCACTGGGTAAAGCTACCAGAGGGCAGGTTAAAAGCCGTGTGTTCATTAGGAGTACCGAATGTGTTGGGTGTTCTTGCTGAATGACTTTCTGTGCCTAAGTGTTGACTGGAAAGTCACTTGTGCATCTAAGGAGCCCAACGGAAACTGTGAAATTGGATTTTGAAAAGAACTGCAGCAATGAATCTGGACAATTCAGTGATGCTGAGAATGGCAGGAGTGGACAGAAGGAATGTATCTTGGCAATGCTGTCTGATTTCTTCTGGAATTAGGATAGTTGTTTAAAGTCCCTGTGTAATATAGCGTGACAGACAGCAAAGATCACAGAAATTGGTATAGAGGAGTGGATTAGCAAATTATTTGTAAACCAATATAGTGTACCTTTCTAAACTACCTTTTACGCAAAGAGTGGCCTAAACTGTTAAGAAAAAATAAATCAATATAACTGCAAAATTAAATGACAAAGAAAGTTTACTGCTAGGAGAGTGTCCTATTTTTGGCTTATAAGTGGATATACCCTGACTGCTGCTGCTGTGTGTTTTATCTGTCCTTCAAAACAGCAGATGAATGAGCATTTCCAGAAACACTGTTAACTAACAGGGGAAAGAAGCTGAATATTGACGTTACAAAACAATTAATGCTCTTGTAGGAAAGTACAAAAATGTTTCCATTTAGAGGATGAAACAAGTACCTGGATTTTATTTGACGTAAACCAATGTGTTGGGTGTGTGCTTACGAGTTCCTAGTAGGCAATGTTAGACATGAAGCTGAAATCCCAGACGTGCAAGGTGAAAAGCATTGGTTGCATTTCCACACTGCTCAGGAGGCATCTTCTTTCCTTCTTCCCTTGTGCTTAGAGAGAGGAGAAACTGTCCTGGATCCCAGCCTGGGAGGTAATGTTGTGGAAATAAACCTGCCTCTCACTGGGACAGCTGGTGCTGAGGGAGAGGAGCAGCCCAGCACCAGGCACTTCTGAGCAAGGCGGGAAGGTGAGCAGAGGCAGAGACTAAGAGCTAGTGAGAAACTGGCTGTGACCTTCTCTAAAACTCTCCATTTGTGGTAGGGCTAGAGGTGATTGATAGAAATCAGCTCAAAGTGAGGCTTTTAAATACTTGAAACTGACCCCAGCAGGCTGGCACGAAGCCACGCATGGGCTCCCAGTCCAAGTGAGGAGGGCAGGAGCAATGTGGTGAGGGATCAGATGTAGGACCAGTAACCACTGCCCTTATTTTTCAAAAGAAGTCTTTCCTGACAGAATTTTGTTCTATGTAATCTGAGAGTGGTTTTATCTGAGAGAGTGGTTAATCTGAGAGAGCCTTTACCTGAGAGTGGTTACTGATGGTTATTGTGGATGTACTGAATTTAACCATCAGCTGGTCTTGGTGACACTGGTGGTATCCCTGTGCTTTGCTGCCCATGCTGTTGCCCAAGCACAAGGAGTACGGATGCTATGTGGAGCTGCTGTGCTATCAGCAATTCCTCCCTCCTCAGCAATGCTGAGGCAAAATTTCAGTGCCAAGAGGCAATGAGATTGTCTTGTTCTCCAACAATAAAATCAATCAGCAGGCTCCTCTAGGGTCTCATCACCACCTTGCTGCTTACACTGCATAAACCACTTTTTAGTATTTTTACTTCTTTATTCTGTCTTGCTGCATTATATGTAACAATTCTGGTTAATTCTCCATTAAAAATGGAGAAGTAAGGAGGTAAGATGCTTTTGCATACCACCTAGACAGCTACAGATTCACCTATGAGCCCACTTCTCCTCTGATCAGCTATGCCACAGTAAAAGTCCTTGATAATCAATGTGAAATCGCATCAGCATTATCATCCAAGCAGCAAGCTTATGTCCATTTAGGCAGAAACAATTGTTTTCCTGAAAGACTGTAGAAATGCTGATTAGAATCCTATATCTGAATCACTCTGCACCAAATGAATTGGTTTGTTTTTCTTTAAAAATGTACAAACGGCTGAAGTATGCCAGGAATCTTGCTTCCATAATCTGTAGTCAGGGATCAGAGCTGGCGATGGCTGTACCTTTGCTACAAGTGAATGAGAAACATAGTGGTTAAATTTTATTAGGGTCACTTGTAACGTTTCATTTTCACAGCCAGTTTGGTTGGCAGAATATTTGATTACATATTTTTTGCATAATGAAGCAATGGAAATCCACAGCAGTCCTCCTCGATAAAAGGCAGTGGGATGATACATGTTTTAAAGAGTCTGCATGGGCTCTCCTGTAAGCGTGAGGCTCGGGAAGGGAGGCTTTTTCTGCTGTCAAAGCCCATGGAGCAGAGCTGGGCCTTTTCAAAACTGTGACAGCCCTCTAAGTAAGGAGAGATGTGAGCTAAGGTGATGTGAGGGCTGCAGAAAAAAACTCACCAAACACCCTAAAATGCAAATGTGCAAAGACATGCAAGAGCCGGTCCTCTGAAACAGAGCAGGCGGGATCCACCTCTTTTGCTGGTGGAACAAGAATGGATTTACATCTCACTTGTGCAGTCCTCTGGGGCAGGACTCAGAGCTAAACAAAGGCATCCTCTGCACGACAGAGGAAATCACCACCATTTTATGTAAGAGCTAAGTTTTAATCTTTGATGCAGAGGACTTGCCTGCACTGTATCCCAGCCCACAGCCCGGTCGGTCTGGGCTGTACATCCCTGGGGAGATGCAGCATCCGAGGCCAGCGTGCCTCAGCGAAAGCATCTTGCTTGGCACTCTGAGTCTTTGGGTGGGGGAAGCAGAAAGCCAGCAGGTTGTATAAATTCACAAAAAATGAGTATACTGGAATTGCAGCACTTCTATTTCTTCCTTCTGAGCGTGGGCATAAAAAAAAAAAAATACATTTTCAGTAGGCCCAGAGTGGGTGTGTGAGAGAGTGGAGTGTTTGCTCCCCATTCCCACCATCTGGAAAAGGGTGGACGTTTCAGGGGAAAGGATCCTGACAGCAGAGTTCATCTTTGATTAGCACATCACGGAGAAGTCGCACATTGAGTTGCCCAGTCTTAAGTGATTGCAGGAGAGGTTATGGAAGAAATAGACAAAATGAGTATTGCCTGACCACCAGGCCTGGAAGATACTCACCCAGGTCTCCTAAAGGAGAATGTAAGGATGCAAGAGCTCATTTGCATGCAGCAGTGTGCAACCTCTTGTCTAAAACCAGTTTGCTGTTACAAGGCTGTTACAAGCACGATGCTTGTTTTTTAAAATCATTTCCAGGGGAAAAAGGGGAGACTGTAGGCTGGTAAATTTGACACTTGTGCTGGGAAAACTAATAGAAGCTATAAAAATAAGAGAATTAGTGGATAGGCAGTAAAAATGACAAACAGAAATGTTAGTGTGACTTTGTGCCAAAGTCCTGTCTCATAAACGTATCTGAGTTCCCTGAGGGTGGGTAAGGCTGGGCTGCTCAGTATAATCCTCTTGGATTTCCAAAAGATTTGTGAGGACCTGGGTTGCCTGAGAGTAAGGATAACTTCACCTCTGGTTGCCCTGAACTGTCAGTAAGAGATGGTGGGGCTGATGTGAGGGTGCAGCGAGTAAAGGAGAAGAGACCATGCAGAGGTGTGAGTGGTAGGGTGCAGGGAGGAAGGTGTAGTAGAGGAGGGACAGGCACTGCAGAGACAGGAATAATCCAGGCAACAGGACAAGGAAGGAAACTGAGGAAGGGAAAAATGGACGTGGAGAGGCAGCTGTGTGCTGACTTTTTTTTTTTAATTAGGAGAAGCTGAAAATACAGGGGGACGGTAGGAGTGGTGCTGACAGAGGCAGCCGACAGGGTCTGCTGGGGGGCATGTGCAGGTGCCACGCTGCAGGACATGGTCCTCTGCGGCGACTCGAGCAAGTACCCTTAACACAGCAGAGGCCTTGCCTCAACGTGATCTCCAGAGGTTCCCAGTGGAAGGATGAGAGCTAACGGGCACAAACTGAAATATGGGGAATTCCATTTATACATCAAGAGGATCTTCTTTATGGTGAGAGTGATCAAACACAGGTACAGGAGGTGCCAAGGAGGTTGTGGGGTCTGCCTTCTTAGAGATACTCAAAAGCCATCTGGACACATTCCTGGGCAACTGGCTCTAGATCGCCCTGCTTGAGCTATGGGTTTAGACTTGATGGCCTCCAGAGGTCCCTTCTCACCTCAGTTTTTCTGTGAAGAGGAGGATTGGGCTATTCCTTGTTTGTGAAGGAGCAAGGGGAAGAGGATAGAAAATGCTTTTTCTCCATCTGTCAACGTCTTTTTTTGTTTGTTTTTTCTGTGGTGGTTTTTGTTTTTTGGTTGTTTTTTTGTTTTTTTTTTTTTTTTTTTTAGGGGGCAGGACAGTGAAAGCAGCAACAGCAAGTCTGCTCTCTGCAGGCATGAGGAGTCCTTTGCTTTACCATGTCTGTGGTTTAATGACAGATGAAGGAAGGGACAGGCAGTAGCAATGACCATGATGGTGACAATGAAGGACAACAGGAAGCTGGGAGTGGTTGCCGTGGAGGTGGGTTTACCACCCCTCTAGTGCTGAGGGGACTGGTGGGGAAGGGTGTGCAGCCTTGCTGCTGCAGTGGCAGCCCCCACCCACAGAAACAGCAGTGCTGGCCCTGCCCCACTGAGAGACCTGGTCCTGGTGGAGGCAGCTGACAGGCTGGCACCCTGAGGGCATTTTAAGTCATTGTTTCTGAGATGGAGATCTCAAAATCCTGATGTTCTTTTGAGCGTTTCATTTATTCAGATACCCACTATGTACCTGTCCCCTTCCAGTTTGGGCTTGGATTAGAAACTGATGCCTAAACCAACAATCAGGCAAAAGGGGTGGTGAAAGAAGAAGAAAATGCCCTTCTCTGCTAGACAGAGATGAGGGAAGAGATGGAGAGGCACTACAGAGGTCCTAGATGGGGAAGAGGAAAGCCATACCTGGCTAGTCTGTACAGTTTCACCAGGTGTCAGCAGCGGCAGGGCGTGGGTCGGGTAGGGCTGGCCTTAGCAGTTCCTCTTTATACATGGTTAGAAGAATGTATCTGTGTTATTAAGGGGCCTCCCGTTTCCATGTGGGAAGTGCTCAGGACAGAAGCCACTTTGCTGGGGCCTCTTTTTGGTAAGGAAGGGAAACTGAACCTGGGTGGGTTGTCATCCCACAGCCGGGAGAGCGATGTGGGCGTTGGGGGGAAAGCTGAACACATGAGCAGTAACCCAGCCCTTTTCACTCCTTGCAGAGTCCAAACCCTTTCTGGATATCACCTCTCCCCTCTGTCCTGGGGTCTTTGCCTGGGAGGCTCGGGGCTGTTTGGGCTCAGGGCTGTGTCCCTGTTCATCACTTCTTAGTCCAGGTTGTGCCCAGTGTGCCTGGAGGTGGGCTAGGGTCCAGTACTGATTTAGTCAGTGACAGCAACCTGCTTGCCTGGGAGAAGCTGCTGCAGGAAAAAAGTCTCTTTAAGTGGCATCTTTCCTTTTGTTTTAAAAAGGAAGAGAGAGTTTGCACTCAGGGTCTCTGTGGCTTTCACAAGGAGCATAGTACAACCCATCTAAGGAATGACGGGGTTGCTGTGAAGGGTGGCCCAGCAATACGGAGCAGGGAAAGTAACTGCAGTGCAAGACTTGTGGCATGTGCGCTTCGTGATAACAGCAGCAGGTGCGGCCAAAGCAATCCTAGCTGGCGATGGACAGAGGAGTCAGATCATCAAGATTAGCAGCCTGGAGCACTGTGGGAAAATCCCTTTTGGGGGGGAACTGGAGAAAACCGGAACATAACAGACGTGTAGTATTACAGAAAGCTTGTTAGGGTAAAATACAGCTGTCGCTTTCAGGATGGTTGGCATGCACGGAGTCTGCTTTACCACAGCTCCCTAAGCAACACACCCTGCCAGCTCAGCACCTGCTGGTAGGGGTAACGGAGTGTGGAGTGGACTGGAGACCCAGCGGCCAGGCTCTGTTGTGCTCCCTGCAGGACTGGGAACTTGATGGTACCACACAGCTGACATAGTAGTCACCACATGAAGAATCTATGAGAAGATGCCCGCTGCTGAGCCAAACATTGTGGCGAAATTGCTTTCCTCGGATGAAATAATCTCACTGAAATACTAACGCACACCTCCATCTCAAAGCTGCCCACCTCCAAGGTCTACTGCACCTCACTAGGTATGTGATACTAATCGCTAACAACAATATGTACAGTTAGAGCCACTCAAGCTCTACCTAAATGTAAAGAAAATGGACTAGTTCTGGACTGAAATAAGTCCAAAGGGGCGGGGGGAATTGTTGTCTAAACTCCCAAACGACCACACTCTGATTTAGTGTTTAACTATATACAAATTGTGCATAAAGTTAGGCCAAGCTGACCCACCCTCCAAAGTTGTTACGAATGAAGGGACTTCTAATCAAGGGAGTTACCCTTCAGAAATAAGAAACAGAGAACAGATAGTGAAAAGAACACCATCATCTAAGTTATGCAGAAAGAAGCCTTCAAGTGAGGAAAGTTATGGCTGTAAGAGGACACAGGCTGATAAGGTGTTGCAATCCACTGACATCAACAGAAAATTAGCTGAAAATAGTACAAAGAGTATTATGGTAGTGGGAGATTGTGACCTCCGACTCAAATAGTTCCCCCAAAAGAGGGCAAAACCCTGCTTGAGGAGCATGTGTAGTTAGTAAAGAACTTCAGCACTGCTATCTGAGGATGTGTACTAATTTGCATTAGAAGCAAGAGACTTGTAACCAATCCTGTGTATGATAATGAATATGCAATACACTATGAAGTATAAAAAATGGACAAATGAGAGGAGAAGTTAGGGAAGACTCCATCGTAACTTGAGGGATCAGTCAATGGGCTGAAACCTGTCTTCTCCCCTATAGGGATGCCTATTGTGTAAGAACTTTATTCTGTGACTAACTCATGCTAGCTCTTATTAGGTGTATTGTTTTAATCTTGCTTTACAGTCAACATGCTATCACTGGCAATCTTCAAACCTTATTCTGTCACAAACTCGTATTTTCTATAATAAAAATCTTCAGCTGAAGTTCATTTTGTATAAACTTCCAGAGATCTGAGTGGTTGTTACAAGGGATTTGACTCAGTGATGCTGCCAGCCCCCGGGGGTCCCTGAAAAGGTTTGTCAAACCCTGCTCTGATACAGTGGGCTGTCAAAACGCAGGTAGTGGACGGGCTGGTTGGACACAAAGTTCTCGTCTTACTTGGGAAACTGACAGGCTGATCAAATATGAAGGGTTCGAGGATACCCCCCATTCTTAACATGACAAGCACCAAGTCTGATAAGACTTCCTTACCTAGCTGGGAAAGGCAATTTTACTCTGTGCAACAGTTTGATTTGTCCCTTACATGGATTTTTTTTTGTACTTAGGCATTAAAGTGAGAATTGATGTGACCAGGAGCAGGGCTGAAAGAGGACGTGGTCAAGGCTCTTACTGCTGTCCTCGAAGACGTGAATGTTCTGCGTTTTAGGATTGACTCAGGTTTTCCATACTGATGTGTTGTCTCCCCTGTTCTCCCTGTCCATTGTTCAAAGCTCATTTTGACAACACCACTTCTACATTCAGAAAGTACAATTTAATTTCCAGATTTCTAGGTGTAAGCTTTTAGTGAAGACCTCTCAGAAATGAACTAGCCCTACTTCTGCCAATCAGTACCCAATACAACTGTTAGTTACCTTGCCATTAGTCATTAGTTACCTTGTTTTTCCAAATGCGCTGTTTTTCCTTGTGTGAAGGAGCCCATCAGTTAAATTGTGATTAACCCCATGTTGTGCATTACATATTGACCTTGAGTTCATTTCATTTTGTTGCAAATTGAAGTACTCCAGAAAGCAGTTAAAGTTCTCAAATACTTTAAAGACCAGCTTTCTCTTGAGTCATTTGGTGACA
Source organism: Falco biarmicus (assembly GCF_023638135.1). Taxonomy (NCBI): domain Eukaryota; kingdom Metazoa; phylum Chordata; class Aves; order Falconiformes; family Falconidae; genus Falco; species Falco biarmicus. Next base: position 72,283,128 of record NC_079290.1, read on the forward strand.
ACTACAACTGCCTGAAGCATTAAAGCTGACATCTCCCAGCTTAGCTGAAGGAAGCTGAGACACATGGTATTTTAAACAGAAGGGACCTTGACCTTGGAAATAGCTTTTGTGCTCGTCCTCCAGGGACTGTACTTGTGCATCTGAAGGTTTTGCTGCAAAATTTCGAGGATGTGAAGGGTGGGATAGATCAGGAGAGGCTGATGGGTGAGACTTAGTGGGGTTCATGAATGGCTGATGATGGTTGATGTTAGCATATGTGTGGTTATTTTCTTCTTTTCTTATATTTTAGCTTTCAGCCCAGAGGTTTGGGTGACTTTTTAAATAACTGTTTTATGCACAGTTTAAAAGCAGACAACTTTGTCAGTAAGCCACTTAGCCAGAAACTTTCTTTAACTCTGTAGCTAAAGACACCATGTGGTATCTTGTTAGAAAGCCTAAACAAGAGTTGATAAGAGCTAGGTAGGATTGCCAACATCTTTGTATAAAAAGAACATATTTTCCTAAATTAGAAAGCTATCTAGAGACAGCGCTTCCTCCCTTTCTTGGGAGGGAGACCTCCTGCCTTAAGTTTTCAGAAATGACTGGTGATTTTTAGATACCTCTGTCTTGCATGTCTGACTACAGACTACTCTAAGAATCAAGTGGGTCTGAAAACTGAAATCCCTTAAATACATTTGGGCAGCCTCTTCAACTGGTTTTCTCGTAGCTGGTAGCTTTTGTCTTATACTGAATAAGTCGCTTTCTCCAGGTATGTGTTCTGTTCTTTGTTGCTAATTTTGTCTGCAGTTTTACTAGGTAATACGCCGCTTCTTGCCATGAGTTTCAAAAGTACTCAAAATAAAGATGACCCCCGTAAGTTTGCAAAAGCTATCCTGCTGCCTCCAGGAAGCTACCTTTCTAAAGGCTCAAGCAATCTGGTATACAGTCATCAGTGAAATGACAGTGGAGGTACAATCAAATAAAACAGCTTTAGCAACTCTAAGGCCTGGTTACCTGTCCTCCTGCTAAGGCAGCCTCTTGCTCTGAGGATGCCTAGCCTGCCAAAGCAGCCTCCTGCATGTACGCTCCTGCAGTGTTGTAATTGTGCAGAGAAAGCGTTGGCTGTGAAGGCATGACCTGAGCATCTCCTGCTAGCTAACACTTCTTGATTTGGAGGTGGTTAGGCTAGGGGGGAAACGTTTTGGAAAACAAAGGTTTTGGAAAACAAGGCACCAATTGACCTATAAGTCCCTCTGCCACATGGTGTTTCTCGTTTGTTAGTTTTACTAGATGTTTCTCATCCCCAGTGAAGTAGCTGGAACCATTGCATGATTCACCAGCAGCTATTGAAGAAATTAAATGTATATGCTGTTTTATCCATTGTGATAAGAGTTCTTTTAAAATACAAAAAGGGAAAACATCTGGGTTTACATATATCACAGCAAACATGAATGGATGTCTAAGGAAAAACTACTTCAGTAATTCATTCAGCTTTCGCTGTGTAGTCAGACTGTCTGTGGGGTCTGCCATCATGTAGAGCCCTCCCATCTGGCTCATCCTTTTGGTGTAGACTTCTGCTCTGTTCTCTGGATTTGGCCGCTCTAAGTATCTGTAGTGACAGAACCTAAAACTGGTATTTTCATGTAATTTAGAAATCTTCCAGCTGTCTGACAGACTGTTGCAGAGGTGAGAATATGTTATAGACCTACAAATACACAGTAGTCTTGTAATAACAACAGAAAACCTGTGTCAATTTTCTTCTCCCATTTGGCAAAACTCCAAGCATCTGCTGTCTAAGAACATCAACTTTTTGTAGCAAATTGGTATACTGAAACAGAATAGGTCCAATTTTCTCATTTCCTTAGTGACTGGAAAAAGCCCCCAAAAATTTCTACCAGACAGCAGAAGGTAATGAGAGCTATGAGGTCAGATTTATGTTTCTTATAACATGCTTCTGGTAATAATACAGAAATCTCATTAAATCTTATTTAAAAATAAAAAAAGAACCCTCAACCTATTTGTTTTTTCCTCCTTTAAAGTAAGTGAAAACTGGGACAGGCAGAGAACAGACCATCCGTGTTGCATTTTGCGACACGTTTGTTTGCAGGGTAATCCACATGCACTAGGGATACTCGTTGTATCCAGTGTTGGGGCTGGAAAGGTCTTGAGCTTCAAGGAAGGACAGTTTAAAAACTCTTTGGGCAGATGTAGCCATAGTCATCATCTGATCACCTGGTCTCTGGTCTTGAGGCAAGTTACTTCTGCTTACTGCTGTCTCCTCAGATTTTCTGATGCTGCAAGCAGGCGAGATTCTGTGCTGCACAACTGAGCTAGGAGGTCTGCTCTCCAGGCATCCGCACGGCAGGCAGAGGCAGCGGAAAGGTGGCACACTGCTCCTTAGGTGTCACAGCAATCTCTTGAGTTCATTGAAGAAATTTGTCGGAAGTCTTCAGCAGTGGAGGGGAAACAAATCAAGCTGGAAGCTGGCTAGTGGGGCAGAGGGGGAAAGGGGGCAGAAGAACATAAATTATGTGAATTTTCCATGTGGCAGCAGTGAAGCGGTTAAGGACAAAGAGTATGAAACCCTGGCTGATTGCTTAAGTGGTGCCTTTTGGGGACTGCAGCTGAGGTCAATAATCTAGGTGAACACCAGGCTTCAGAAAGCAGATAGTAACCGACACAAGTCTCACAGAAAGCAGATAGTAACAGACACAAGTCTCACTGCTTCCACCAGGTCAGACAAGTGGCAGAGTGACCTACCTGCTGGATTAGCAGTTGCTGCTGTCTGGGGACTCTGACCTTGCAGTAGCACCAAGATGTTCTGTTAAACCTTCCTTGAGGAAATGATGTGGGAGGCTTTTTGCACCTTTTAGCTGCAAGCTGAGGAGGAAATTGTTGGGAGTTGCCAAATCTGGTAGCCAGACAGAGGTGAGGCTGCTGCAGCTCTGTGTCCCCTGCCACAGCCAGCAGTGGGGCTGAGCAGGTACATCCTGCAGGCATGCAGGACACAAACACACACAGCTGGTTGCACAGCTTGGCATGGACAAAGAGCACAGCGCTTGCAAAAACACGGACAGCACCAGTGGCCTCATCCTGTTTCCCTTTCCGGCTGATCAGCATGACAGTGCTTTAGTGGAAAAAATATATGTACATAGCATGGACCCCTGCAGTAGCTGAGCTTAGAGACAGGCTGTCCAGACACGGACACCCGGGTCTTCCCAGTACCTGGCACCTGGATATATGAGACCCACAGCCCCTCCCCACCACTGGTGCTCAGGCATGCAGTTGCACGCTACGGGTCTCTCCAGCCACTGGCCTCAGACACTCAGTCAACCCAGAAGCTGGCCCTTGGGTCCTCTGCTCTCCAGCTGCCTCAGGCACAGACACAAACATGTAAAGGTGTCTCAGTCGACCCCCAGATGCCACTGTCTCTCCTTCAGCTGGTTTTGGGTTCCTGGTCCCTCTAGCAGCCTGTTCTCATGCTCTCTGGTCTCTCTGTTATCTGTCCCAGACTTCTGGCTGCAACACCTGGCTCCTAGGCTTCTTATGCTGCTCAACAGCTACTCTGGCTCCACATCTGGTAGTGATTACACAGCAGTATACACACCCATGCAGGCATGCCAGTTTCTCCAGTTGCTGGCATCATAGACAAATGGGTTCTGTGACTCATGATCCCCCATCCTGCATATTGACGTTGTGACATCCATGCGCACAGAGTGGAGAGCCCCTCACCCTGGCAAGTAGTTAGAAATGGAGTTTGATGAGAATAGAGGACAGGCTGCAGTAATCGGGCACAGGGCATTGCCAGAGATGTGTACTGAGTGATAACCTGTTTACACATAATCAGTTCCTTTTACCCCTTTCTTGACTTTTTTTCCCATGCTTATTCCTCTCAAACCACCTTGATCCCTTACTGTCCCTTCCTCTGGTCCTTCCTCTAAACAACCTGAAGTAAGCCTTGCAAAATCCCCAAGTGCTCTTCCCTTGCATCCTGCAAAGAATTCCACAACCTTAAGGCAGTAACTCCCTCTCAGTCTGTAAGGTGATCTGGAGAGCTTCTCCTACCAAACCTCATGTTGATGATGGGTTTCCCACGAGAACAGTGGGCTGAGCATCCTCCTGTGGTGGGTCTGGGAGTATCTGATTAAGATGTTGGGGTTTGGCTGCCTGTCATCACTCCTCTGCTCCTTTGTGTTGGTGGACACAGACCTTTGCTGATGTGAGTGCTCTCCAATGGTGCCTGGGCAGTAGCAGTGTCAGGGTGCTCTGTTTCCCTCACTGGGTTATTGGAGTTTCCCTGGCTGTCGTGGTGGGGATGATTCTTTAACTGTATAATCTAACAGAAATGACACAAATCCAGGCTCACCTCTGGTAAATCAGTTGCAAAGCTGAGTTTTGGTAGCAAAAAAATTTAATCTAGATAAGAGAACTCACAGAACTCTACTTTTGTAGGAAGGCTGCACATCCAGACTGTCCTTGCTGTTAAGGAGAGGTGAAGCTAATTAAAATTGCTCGGGGTTATTGCCAGCAAAATTATATGGAAGCACCGTATTCATTATTTAGTAAGCTTTGTACTCTAAACTTTACCACGTAACCTCACCATTATAAATCACAGTACATTCAAAGAGCAGCTAAAAGGGCTTGGGTTTTGCCATATGCTCATTTCTCATTCGTTTAATTCTTGACTCATGGAGCTATTTTTGTTTCACACTCCTAAATTAAAAATGAATTGGCCCAAGGATGTCAATTGGAAGTTAATGATTAAAAAACCAACAACAGAGTAGGGAAAATGTATAAAGGCAGGACAATGAAACCTATTGATGAAGTTAGCTATAAATCTTGGCATGTTGCATAGTAACAATACAGGAAATCCTAACTATTTGCTGGCGTGGTTCAATCCACATTACTGCTTTACCAAAGTAACAACAATTTACAAAAAGGAGCCCAGAACATCCTGTCAAAAATTACTTACCTGATAAATCAAAATAATATTTATGTAATATTTCTTGTAAGCTCATGAATATGGGTTATATCAACTCTGCACATGTTCTAAATTTTCTCTTCAATGTTCTAAATTTGTCAGCAGGGAGGTTTAATTCTGCAATAGAAAATGAAAGTGTGTGTACGTACGCAACTTGTCAATATGTCCAGAAAATAGTTTCTGATGTAATGCTTTGGTTGGGAAAAAAATGTGGAAACATTCTGTATTTCCTTATAATTTTCTGGAATACTAACTGCTTTTAATATATGCATCCATACATATGTTTTCCCCCTTCTCCAGACTGTTTTGTTTTGCAGTAAACCCTCACCCTGCTTTATGGTTTTCCATCTGGGAAACCATATGAAATAACCATGGTTCAATATTGAATCGTCTTTTCCCTCAGCAAGTAATGTTTTCTGTCTGGTGGCTGGTCTGACCAGCATAACAACTGGGGGAGGAGGGGTAAGTGCTGGAAAACTCACTGTCACCTTTTTTTGTAGGGTTTTTTTGTTTTGTTTTTACTATTTTGAGATGTTGCTCAGGTTGATCTACAAACCTAGCATAAAAATATTTTCTCTCAAGGAAAAAGAAGGGGTAAAACTTTAACATTCTTCTTCCTTCTTCATGTAGTCCCTTGTTCTCTTTTTTTAAAATTTTCATTTCTGGATACTTGCCCATGTTCAGAGTGTTGATTAAAAAATGATCATAATAAGGCAACAGTCTGCTCTGCCTTATATACGAGATGAACTTGTTTCCATAGAGTAAACCTAAGATGAATTTACGGTGGCATAAATACGAGTAATAATGGTGAATGCTGAGGCAGAAGCAGGAGCATGCTTCTCAGTGTTGTCAGTCTTTTTTATGATGATTTTAGCGAGCATTGAATCATTCAGTTTATGTAACTCTGAGGATATAGACTTGTTTGTGCAGAAAATACCTTGTATCTCACATGCACTAGTGAAGTCCATGCCCTCTTGCTCTCTGGTCCTAATGCTGGGGGATGGGAAAAGAGCAGCAAACACATGTTTTTTCGGGTGATTGCACAATTTGAGATGAAAGAAATATCACTTTTTCTTTGTTGCATTAGACACCAAGAAATTTTTGTAGGCTTTTGTGCATGCCTTTCCTGTGCCCTTCTGGGCCCTAAAGGTCAACAGTTCCAGATTTCCCCCAGAAGAGAAGGCTTGTGGTGAGCTGTTGGTCACCTAAATTCTTCACCAGGAGGAGTTCCTCCAGTCCTGGGTTGGCTTAGAGGGGTTATCCTATCTTCCTAAACAGTCTGTTTGGCCACTCTTCCTTGTTGCTGAACTAGTTACATGATGGTCACGGTGTTTTCTTAGACCTTTACTGTATACAGTTAAACCTTATAATTGCAGTCAGCTTCAGGCTAAAAAGAAGAACAAGCTAAGCAGTTCTTCCTAGCCCTTTAGTAATTCTGCAACCATAGGCAAACCCATCTCAGAACTGCCCAAAACACAACCCAGTTAAGTCCTGATAGCAGTCATCCACCAGTAAATGCAATTGTAGCCTGCCACTGGGAACAGCAACACTGATAAACTAGTTTTAGCTTACTTCTTTGACAGAAGTTTTTCTTAGGATTCATGCCATTTCACCTGCAAAAGAAGGGCTCAGCCAGTAGTCTGGCAAATTATTAGGTGTCCAGATGTGCTTGGCAGCTGTGAGGACAAGTTTGGCCACCAAAGAAGCCCAAAGAAAGGAAAGTGAATAGTCATATAAATGCATAAGAGACTTCTTAGGTACGGAAGCCACAAACTCTCACAAACAGGACTGCAGAAAAGCGAGGAGGATGCTAGGTAGATAGGGTAAGAAAGAATAATGTAATTTATGGGTAGCCAAATGGCTGCCTGGGAAGTGCAGAAGCAAGTTCGCAGATAGTGGGATGCTTCTATGCAGAAAGGTCTGTGTTCAGGGAAGTGCAACTCTGCCCACAGCAATTGCATCAGGAAAAGTGCCAGGAAGAAGGTATATATGACAGAGGACTGTCATCGGCAAAGAGGCATCCATTGTATGCTAAGCCAGTGATCTGTGTATTAGATATAAAGAAAACTACAGTACACAAAGCAGTGTGTTGCTTGATGTACCACAAATGTCAAAAAATATCTTTGCCAGTTAAGTAAATACATCCCTGGAAAATATATGATGGGCTACTCTACCCTTCTCGTGGCATAATGCTGTCTTACTGGGACATACGAGCTACTGATAGGAAGCTTCTCTGTCACAGAGGCAGGAACAGACACCTATCTTAGACCACCACAGTTTACACGGTGCAGCTTACAACATGGCATGTAAGTGGAGAAACATGGAGATGTATCCCCAAGAGGAGGGGCAGTTCCATAATGAATAAAATGCCCCTGGCCAAGGGTGCTTGTACACTCAGCATGGGAAGGCTGAGGGTAAAACCAGCTTCAGTGTCTCACCGTGCCAGCTATGTCAGGAAAGAAGAGAGCAGTCTCATGTGGTGTAGTAGAGGAATCTCATGATGGGAGTCAAGTGAGGCAGTGAAGTCTGAGGAAAGTACTTTTTAAATAATAAGCTGGTGACTAGGATTAACAGAGCTAAAAGATGGCTTAAAGCTTTGGGCTGAGGATCACTGATGACTGCTGCATATAATGAACTTCCTACCCCAGGGAGAGGGTGATGCGTACCAAAGGGCCAGTTTAAGACTGGAAAGGACTTTTGGAGGAACTAATGATCTCTGTAAATCTCTTTCCCTTTGTTTTGGTGTTAAACACTTTTTGAACTTCCATGATAAACATGAAGTTTTTAGTGTAAGTAACAAAAAACCCAACAAATCCTTTCTTCACCTTAGTTTTTCTTACTAAGTACAAACAGTATACTGCAAACACTGTTCCCCTATAGGAGTAGAAAAGAGAAAGTAGATGAATAGTATTTGCATGACTAGTGTAGTGCTAGTAGTGTAATCATAATGAGGGTAATATAACATCTACTTGAAACAGAGTAAAAGAATTGAGTATCAGTAAAGGAAAGAGAGAGAAATTAACGAGAAACATCTTTTCATCATTTTGAATATACCCAATTAAATTAAGTTGAGCAAGGTTGTCTAAATTCTGATACGTTCATAAACGTTTTCATGCATATCATGCTGAACTAGGTCCTGAAAGAAAGAAAAGTGCCTTCCTAGACTCTTTCTGTGTATGCAGCCAGAGCAGCAGAGTATTCATTAAAGCCATAAGTAAAGTGCATAACCAGAGATTTAATTCTTGAAATTGCATTTGGCTACAAAACTTTAAAAACCATGTGGAGAAGGCCTTTATGTAGAGTGTCCTACTGTAGCTTTAGAGTATGAGGAACTAAATTAATTCAGGGAATTTATTACTGCTTGCAGTTTGCCTGTGATGAGGGCTGGGACTGTGTTTTCTTTTCGGAGCTTGAATTTTAATCTATGTTAATATTCACATCAACAGGGTAAGTTAATGAGGCCCAAGCTCATTTTATTATCCTTTATCTGTCTGAAGCTCTAAGCTTCTACCCGCGCAGCCTGAGCTATGCACTCTGCATGCTGGATGAGGAGAAGCAGTTTGTACTTGAGCATTTGTACGGCACAGACGTGAGTGCTCTGTCGTTGGTGTTCTCCATATGGGAAAGTTCATTTTGTTTCTGTCTTGCTTGAAAACAAACAAACAGTAGATCAGCAACATGACCATATATATTTATATATGTATATATGTATATAAAAGGGGTAGAAAATAAGGGGTATGAAAAAATAATGCAAGCATGCCTGTGAGGTCTGAAATGGAGCTGAGTGCGCACTTCTTTGTAGAAGACAATGAGTGGTTGATGATTGCTGACGTACACTGGAAAAAAATAGAAAGCTTATTTAAAAGGAGACTGTATTAAAATAGGCACTTTTTAATTCTTGAAACTATTTTTGTCACATCTGGGACTCCTGAAGTAAGTGTTTGCTTCTAATGATTTCTCAAGTAAGGACTGACAGGCTTTGCAGAAGGATTTGAGCTTGTCAGATGTTCCACCATTGGTAAAAACTACACAAAGAACAATGGAAATAGCACATGGAGTTAAACTGTTAAAAAAGCTGAAAAGAAAAGGAGAGGGGTGTGTCCAACAGTGCAGCCTTTCTGCATGTTGCATTGCAGGGAAACGTTCGCAGAGGATCTGTCTGCTGAACATCCTGGCCACTGCCTGCCTAAGCGCTGAGCAGGTGCAGGAGGATGGAGAGGTTTCACCTTCGTGGTATATTTAAGACTCAGCCAGAAGAGTTTGTTAAAGTCTGGAAGCAGAGAGGAGTAATGAGTCTTGCTGCCTGGGGATCAGGCTAGAATAAAGTGCGAAGAAAACTTCTGTTGAGAGGAATTGGTGGACATCTAATGCAACTGCGCACATCCCATGAGAAAACAAATAACCCAATGCTCAACGCCGGGAGATGTGTTTGAATTCATCGCTTCACCACTCCTAATACTGAAATGCGGTGGCACAGACCCATTAAATGAACGTCTTCATATGACTTTCTACCCTCATTACAATTTTGCTTGTCCCTAATAGGAGTAGTTTTATATCAAATGCCAATATTGTAAGGAGCATAATGGGATGGGAGGAGTGGTAGGCTAACACAAAGCAAGAAATGTTCTATGGAGAAGTCACATCTGCTACTCCGAATTTCACAGTGAATTTGTTCACCTTCAAAAACTTACAAGCCTTTTTTTGTGGCGATGAGGGCAGCTTTAGTTAGCAGTGAGCAATCAAAGCCCAGCGGGTGGAGCAGTCAGGTTTAATCCCAGGTTGTGGCAACCTGAATCGGCCGCTCAAGGATAACGGAGGGCTGACTTTGTCCTCTAACTCAATGGTCAATTAAACCTGGGATACATTTACTGGATTTTGTTTTGAAATTGTTTTAATTTGTCCCAGCGAAATACCCCTGAAAGTTTTGAACTGTAGCAAGTACTGTTCTCATTTGTTTGCACGGAACATGTCGGAACAACTTATGCATTTTTTTCCGCTATGCTGAGCTTCACTATCATCATAAATTGCTTATTTAAGTTCAAATGTCAGTTAATTCTTAGGTAAATAAATTCTTGGGGTTTAGAACTGAAATGAAGCAGTACATATAGAATATCAGCTGAGGAGAGGGGGAGGGAAAAGACTTAAAGGTCCTCAAAGAATGGGGGCACTTATTAGAGAAACATTTCTTATTTCAACAGCAGTATGACAGATTTTCAGCTGTACTTTCAACTTGGAGAGTCTATAATCACAATGGGAAGTTCTGTGGAGGCCTCTAAAAACAGTAAAATGTGTATACATAGTGTGAGATATGCCCTCTCCCCACACCCTGACTAAGGCAGTCCAGTGAAAAAACATGTTTCTCTGTGTGTGTAAGAACCATTTTCTGTAAAATTTTCATAAGGATTGGTAATTTGCAAACTTCATGCTCCTGCAGCCCTCCAGTACTAACAAAAGCTACCGAAGTACTAAATTAAATTTCAGACTCTGAGCCTACTAGAAGCTGAGGTCAAAATTTGGAGGAAAGTCGCTCCCATTTTAGTTACCAGCAACACCAAGGTAGTTAGTGATAGTGTTGGCTTCAGTTCTGACAATTTTTACAGCTTCATTTGTACAGCTAGTTTTGTGGGATGACAGTGACTATCTTTTGCTAGGGGTGCTCATATCTGATGCTGACACTGATGTGTCTTCCTCAGAACTGATTGCAGCTGAGTTCCTTGTTCAGTTGCATCTTATGACTCTCGAGCCACCTTCTTGCATGTGTGTGTTCTTTGTTTTGGTATTTTTCCCCCTTTTCTCCCATTAGCTCTGCTACTTTGCTCAGAGTGTCTTTCAGTGACCTAAGTATAAACCAAAGAGGATTTCTTTCCTGTGTTTAGAGGTGAGGTGAGTTGTGCGGATTATGGAATTTTTAACCTTTAACCATTATCTATCTTGTCACCCTCCCTCCAGAGCCCTAGTGTGAAGCTCCTGTCCTTGCCCCCTCGTTATTGTTAGTGTCCCTCCACCTGCCACTCATCATAGGGAGAGTCAACAACTTTGGAAATGTGACTGCCTTTAAAATGAGCAACTAAGACTTTGCTTCCTTTTACCTTTCTTGAAGAGAAGCTGACCTATGCTCAGCCAGTCTGCTTTTCTCAGCAGGTCTTTTAGTAGGGGATAAAATGAAGGGTTGCTCTGGTTGGAGGAACAGTTTTGTTCTCTGGAGTAGCAACAGCTGTGCTGGTGCTGTGTTGTACAGATGTGTCCAAAGTAATAGGAACACAAGGTTTCCCAAAGAGGGATGTTTATATGCTGGAGAGGAATTTTTTCTTCTTACAAGGCTTGTGCAGCTTTGTATCACCTGTTGATAGACGACTTAATAATGTGGACTAATTATTATGTCAGCTAACTGACTTGCTGAGGATGTGAGGTTCCTCCCTCTTGTAGAACCGATGTCTCTACCCCTCTGCCTGCAGGGAGGGGTCCCTGGTGTTTGGAAATACTGGAGTACCCTAAGACCCGGCAGAGTAGGAGCCACTTGGGTAACTGCTATGAGTACAAAGCCATGCACGTATTTCCAGCCCACTCTTTTCCAGTTTTTCATTTCTGTTTCATGCTCCTTTTCCCGTAGGCCTAGGCAAACAGGGGGTGTTCAGTTGCGCAGGCTCATGGTTTTGCACTGTGTGGCAGGGAAAGGAGAATTAATTCTGAGCTGGGAATGGCTTGTGTGTTTATGTCCTCAGAACGGGTTTTGCACATAGATGCATGAAAAATTCCCAAAGCAGGAGGTAGCATGGGTGTCTCTGCCTTGGCCCTCATGGTGTTTTCCAGGCCATTAATGCTGAGCTGCTTGTGCCTGCTTGGTGTCCTGCCGTGGCCAGTGCTCTCAGCAACACACACACTATTTTCCAGTCAAACCAACTTGCCAGAATGGACAACTTCATGTCTGTGGGGCAGTTTGCTACCAGTGGCAGCTTCCCTATTCAAGCAGCCATCCCACACTGCTGACTGCAGTAATAGGTAGGTGGGTGATATGGTTAAAGCTGTAGGTTGTAAATGTGGTTGATACTTCTCTCAACTTAATTTGCACCCAGCGCATGTGGGTACAGGGCTCCTACTGCACAACCTCTTCTCAGGAGATAAAAATCCTCAGTTCTAGTTAAAGCCTGTGTTTGCCGACTCATGAAGGTGTCTGTCCTTTCTCCTGAACCTCAAGATCATCTGAGCTCCCTTCTGCTGTGCTTCTGCTAGTGAGCCAGCCCAGAGACTGCTTGCTGCTGGTACCTATAACTGGCACTCCCACCTCCTGCTCCTGTCCTCAGATCTATTTGATCTCTACTGAATTTAGCTTCTAAAGCTCAATAATTTGTTTAAAATCTTGTGTGGTGCTTGGCTTTGATGGCATCAGTAGCAGCCACTTTCTTGGGGCTGGTGAAGGACGTGCTCAGTGACTGGAGATGCCTCTTCCACCTTTCTTCTCCTGCCTGCTCTTCACTCTTTCCGTTCATTTGGCCCACCTCAGTGCCTCTTTACTAGGGGAGAGATTTTAAACCAGTTGCAATTTGCAAAGCTGGTGGCTCAAAATGCCTGCAGGCAAGAGAGGTCTGTGGCAACACTGACATGATGATACTGCCACCCAGGGTTGCCCTTGCCAGCAGCCCAACATGGGCTCCGGCCACCTCCTCCCCAACTCTTGCAGTGCAGCCCTAGACCCTCTGTTGCTCCTCTGCAATGTCATTTAGTGAGTAGTGGTGAATGCAGTAGCGCACTGGCAGAATCCCGATCAGCTCAAGAGACAGAGTGCTCTTGAAAGTGCACTCATGAATAGTATTCATGCGTATTAAATTAATGGCCGTAAGTACTGTTCACCATCTAAAGAGATGGAAAAGGCAGTCAGTAACTGAAGACCGAGCTCAGATAAAAATCATGATGTTTAAAGCCACGGTAACAAACCTGTCAGTATCCTCAGCCAGTGAGAAGAAAATCCCTGTTAAATAAGTCAGCGACAGGGAGAGTCAGTTCGTTGAACAGCACACTGGTCCATTCTTTGGGCTGTGGTATGAGGGCACAGAAAAGCCCTGCTGATATCCATAGGGTGCTGTGGAAGTGCTGGGACAGGTCTTGCTGGGCTGGCTTCCAGAGCTAAGCAAGCCTGAGCAGAAAGGAACAGAAACGCTAATCCGGTCTTGGGGAGAACAGGCACACCATGCTGGGTTTCGTAATGAACAAACAAGCTCTGAAAAGGCCAGAAAAATTTGATTATAAACCTTTAAGAAAAGGTGTTATATCTTTTAAAAGAAAGAGAAAGCTGAAAAAGTGCCTGTCTTGCTCTTGCCTTACCAACGTCTATTTTATTAATTATTTGAAAAAAGGGCTGCATTAGTAATCTTCCATGAATTCAGTAGCAATTTTGTGATTTTATAGGAAGTGTATTTGCTGTGACTGTGGAAACTCAACAGTTCAAGCAAACTTACTTCCCTGACCTCTCATTTTTTTTCTTGACCTCTTAGAGCAATGTTTTGCTTTGTTCTAGTTTCCCATTATTCTTGTGCAACTCTGAGCTGTTCACATCCTCCCAAAATTTCTGGTTGAATATACGTTTCACATTAAAGTAATTCTAGACTTTTTTTTCCTTTCTTGAATCAGCTTTGATGTATCTGAGTTTCTCCTGCCATCTGGTATTCTGCATTGAGAGCCACGATCCATGCTGTTAACTCCTTACTGGTATTTTCTCTTTTGCATGTGTTCGGTGGGACCACTAAGCTGCATCAGAAATCTGCAGAAAACACATTTCTGGTGGTTCTGAATTCCCTCTTCTTGGGCTTTATGTCATTTTGTGCTGCCTTGAGCGGGCATCTGTTAAAAAGCAAACAACTAAAAATGCTCTTTCCTCTAGCTGGCACCACGTTCCCACACTACTCCGGTTCTGGGGTGCAAAAGAACCCGGTTTAGGACACAAAACCCACCACATGCTGGTGGAGAAACTGCATGGAGAGGTTCAGTGTTTGCCTTCATGAAGCAATTGGTGATTATTCTCTGAAACTTCTCATTTGCTGAAGCAGAGACTTTACTATAGAGCTAGAAGATTCGCTCAACTTCAGTAATTTATGTGAAATAGTAAAATCTTTTTCTCCTGAATTCACACTCAGTGTGGTGCAGAAGAGAATAGTGGATGTATTACGTGTGGTTTGGATGTAAATGTTCAGCATATGTTTGATTATTTCCCCATTTGAAAAAGGGCTTAGACTACACTCATAAATACTGCAGTAATTGTATTTCAGGGCAGAAGCTTGTCTATCTATTTTCTCTAGATATGAACCCTCCAACTACTAGGATGCACATTTTGACTTTTTATTATAATGTGGTGTTGTAATAGTATTCCTCCTTCTCCAGGGAGGTTTTTATATATAGAATGTTTATATATACACACACACACACACACACATTAAAATGGTTTTGCTATGGGGGAAGCGAGCACTGAGTCCAAGAAGATAGGTTTTATATATTTTATTCATAAAAACAGATTTGCAACAATTTATTAAAAATTGATCTCATGCAGTATAAGGTTATACAAGAAATTCTTCATTTACATTTTATTCTGGCAGTTCCAGTCTAGTTTAAAGCATTTGTGCACTAACATCATTGGAAAATGGCATTGGGGCACAGCCTCTTCATAAATTTACAGTACATTTTTGCTGCAGTATAAAAGAACAGAAACATTAAATAGCTATATTCACTTGGTTGGTCTTGTTATCTGCAGTAAAGTAAAAAAAAAAAATGTTATGGGAGAAACTACAGTATCATTGAGACAAAGAATGTACTGCATGGTTTAAACCTAATAAACGTCACACAGTCAGTATTCACGAAGTTACAGACACACACACACTCACCTCCAATGGTCCAATACTTCTGATTTTTTTTTTCCTGCTAAGTTGGAATAATATTTCTACAGAGATCTTTGTGTATACATTATATACAATATTGTAATTTTCTCTTTTTAAAAATTAACATTCCTTTTAAAATAAACCAGGCCCTGATGATATTAATAAAGCAAGAGAATACTGTCAACACACATTGAGTGACAACGTCAGTGTTTAGTGCTTAAACAGAGTAATGAGTTCTATTTTATCTGTGTTTATACTTACATGTTTTTGTTCTAAAAGCTACAGATATTTCCATAACCTCTCTTACTGTATGTGCCAAGTGAAATATTTTGTGATGCTCCTGATTGTAAGATTCGGATACATATTCATGTTGGGTTTGGCCACTATGAGGTGTGTTTTATTTTTAATGGAGATTTATGCTAGCTTGTCAAAGCTGCGGTTAAGTCCCTCAGCTAATGAACCTCTTCAGCTGTGCTTCAGTCACTGCTGATTTCTAAACCTTTGTAGGAATGTCATTCCAAAGGTTCGGTCTGAGGTGCACAGGTGTTGGTCAAAGAAAACTGAGAGCCCAGTGGGAGCTTCATGTGTTTCCCCCGCTCCCCGCCCCCCCCCCCCCCCCCCCCCCCCTCGCCCCATACTCCTAGCAAACAGCCCTGGCAGTGAGGTGCCACGTTTCCAGTCCCTTGGAAAAGAAGCTGCATGTGTATCTCACCTGTGCCTGAGGGTTTGGCTCCAGTGCTGGTCCAGATAATATGCCACTACAGTTCCTCCTAATTACTTCGGTTCAGGGGATGGAGCTAATGTATAAAACCCATTGTTTTTTCACAGTCCTCTTCCGATTCAGATAAAATATTCTGTTGGTGAATTTGATTTGTCCTCTCTCTTATCCACTACCACTGTCACACACGCAGGTACAAAGCAAACAGTGTATATTCACATCTATGTGCTCTGCAGGTTTGCCTGCAGCAGCAAAGTGCTGTGCCCTACCCCTCCCCCCCCCAAGTCCACTACATTATTTTGATTGTAATTATGTGTGACATAATTCAAACAAACTATGAAAAACAATCCGTCCTGTGACATTAAGACTTTACTACCCATCTACTACTCAGCTTCTTGAGTTACCAGCCCTAGGACTTTTCCAGACAGTTTAGTACCTTATGGTTGGTGGTGTTTATTTTGAAATAGGTGCAGAAACTGCTAAAAATGAAACTGCAGATGGTCAGCAGTCACTACCATCATCCCTGGAGAAGGGTGAAGCACTCCGCTTCCAACTAGCAGCTCTCCAGCTGGTGACAACTCAGAGCTTGGAGCTTCAGCCTCTGCTTGGGTTTTATGTACAGCTGCAAGTTAGAGGTGACCCTGCTCACAGCACTGCAGAGTCTCAATGACACCCGATGAATCATTTCTCACAGTCCTCCTTTCCTATCAAACATCGTCCCTGAAATGAAAACAAGCAAGACTAACCAGTGCAGAATGTTTCCAGCAATTTAACACAACTCTTGTAAAAATGAGAAAATGAGTGTATCTATTTCAGTAAATATGGTATAGCTCAACCATTGTACTTTTCTTACATGGATACAGTATAGAATTGCATGTTCTCAGCAGCCACATAAAGCTCAGTGACATTTGAGTGGTTTGTTGGGTTTTTTTCCCTAGTGTCTTTTTTGCAAGATCCGTATTTCCCAGCCTCCTTGTTGCTAGTAGAAATTTGGGAAGAAACGTTTTTCAGTGACTTGTATGTGAAGAAATAAAAACTCCATGAATAAGGCTACAGATCAAACTCCTTGTGTCCTTCTCCTTTGCCTTCCCACACGAGTTACACGGGCACTCCTGTGATGAACGGCCTCAGCAGTAGCTCCTCCGTGGTAAGAGCCAATGTTACTTACATGTTTGTAGCAGAGTTCTAGGTCAGATGTTTAGTCCAGTCATTTGAGTACTTAAAAGCAGTTCAGGAAGCACTGATCTCCCTTTCCTACAGCCCCGAAACCATTACTCGGAAGGAGGGCGGCACGTGTCTGTGCCGAGGACTGGCACTGGGGCTTACACATGGACTGGCACAGCTAGCATCAACTCCTCCTATGGATGGCAGGTAGGCATGATGAAGAATCGGCAGCTGCAAAGACAGCCGACGCTGTATGCTGCGAGAGAGACAGAGAGGAGCGTTAGCCAAGAGGAAAATGTAATACATTACATGCTCGATGTGCTTGCAGGTTGTTGCAAGGATATTTTCTGTGCCTGCTGCTGTGATAGAGAGGGTTAATGCCAAGAGCATTACACTCGCTGCTGTAGAGCTATGCCACCACAGTGTTATTTCCCCTTGGGGAATTTTTCTGACAGGCTAGATACAACAAAGGAATCTAAGGATGCATTCTCAGCATCCCACAACCTTCTGAAATTCCCAGGCACTTTCAGCTTAATTGTCAGACTGCTGATACTAGAAAAAGGGAAAACCTTAAGTCTGCAATGAGGGCATATGGCTTAGCAACCCCCCACCCCTTGAAAAGTGATCTATTCCATTCAGAGCCCCGGCTGGCTAACTGCATAGACATGCATGAGATCACAGGCTGAGATTTAGCCATGCATCATTTAGCACAAGGATGTCAGAACTAAGGACAGCATTTTTGCAACTCCAGCTAAGGCAGACGCAGGTGTGTGGAGGAAGAGAATTCAGACTGATGGGTTTTTTCCAAGTAGTTCCTTTTTGCAGTTTAGGTCTGTGATTTTGAAGTGCTGGATGCTCTCAAGTTCCCACAAACAGTGCTTGGGACTGAGGAGTTGGCACGCTAAAAGCAGTCTAACCTACCACCCACACCAAAATTCAGTATTTAGGAACCCAGCATTCTTTATTCAATTTTCCAAGCAGATTGACGCCATGATTTGTTGGGGTTTTTTGTTTTGGTTTTGGTTTGTTTTTGAAAGGATACTAAACTGTGCTCACAGATATCCCAACTCACCACTTTTTGTGACGAGCATGGTGCCATAAGACAAGGGCTCTGCTACCCCCACGCTGAGGATATACTAGCACCTTTCACAAAATCAAAATCCAGCTGAGGTTTGTTAGAGATGTTTTCAGTGATTAAGATGTTACCATACCAGTATGGCTTCCCCATTTGAAGACATTCACTCTTGAAACACAGAAGCACTTTTTAAAGAGAAGGCAGATGTCAAAGTGACAGAGCTGAACCAAAGACTGGCTTTTTGATCCCAGGAGAAAAATGCCCATACAAAGCATTGTATCAGTACAATAGAGTTTCAAATTTGTGTTTCCCTGTTGACTGATACAATGACTGTGCATAGACAGGCCTTTATAAGAAGTATA
Source organism: Falco biarmicus (assembly GCF_023638135.1). NCBI lineage: Eukaryota > Metazoa > Chordata > Aves > Falconiformes > Falconidae > Falco > Falco biarmicus. The sequence continues at coordinate 72,301,270 of NC_079290.1, forward strand.
CATTTGAAAGCTTGCCTTTGGACAGCCTTTCTGATTCAAAAAACATTTCTTTTTTGCTTTGTGTTAGGAAGCGGAGACAGCTACCAAGGCATCCATTGCACTGTTTGGGGACCAAGCAGTATAGCTTTCAAATTCAAACGGAAAGAAATGTAATGCTGCTTCTCTTTGGTTTCTTCACTACAAATTCAGGCTTGTTTATACAGAGATGTAGCGCAAACATTTGTAGTCTGCCTAAGTCAGGAAACTCTTTCGCATTCCCCCTCCCCCAACCTCCCTTTAAAAGTTTGATGCAATATTAATCACAGTGTTGATGCATTGATCATTGTAGTGCTGGCAATGCATTTCTGGGTCTAAAGAAAATCCATTCATTGTTATTTTGCTACTGTGCCTGACAGTTTCTGGTGCTATCAATGAAATCATGCCTCGTTCCCAAGAAGTGCAGAGGTGGCATGGCTCGCTGCTTCCATGTGCTGAATCCTTATGAGCCTGACGCTGTGGATTGTCATTCTGTCTCTTGTTGCAGGGTCAAACGCAGAATTGCTTGCGCTTATTTTCCCACCAGTGGAAATGCTTACTTTGTTCTACTGTTACAGACTTCTCATTAAAGAGCTTTTTGAAGCTATTCCAAGAGAATCCAGTTGCATAATCCAGTGAATGGGATTTTTTTCCCACCCATTTAAGTGTTAGCCATACCATGGACAAAGCATGATTATTTGACTATGCCAATGGTGGCTGCAGTGGGTGGCAAATTTTCCTTTAACTGTACTTAAAGTTTACTTTCACTTGAAAACTTGGTTCCTGGAATTGGGGCAGAGGACTGTAGCCTGGAGACTCGCACACAATTAAGAGTTTAGGTAAAACTCTTAGGGAGGAACACAAAACAAAAAAAGTAAAAAAATCCAAACAAATGTGCCATTTTCTCCTTAACTGAAAGTAAATCTTGTACCTTACCTCACTCTCTGTAATTTTTTTTCTTTCTTCAATATCAGTGGTTTTTCCCTTCCCCCACTCCTACCACATTTTGTCAATGCTTTTGGGGTAACCCCTGATAGCAATACAGGCTGGGGGATGGAGGCATCAAGAGCAGCCCTGCTGAGGAGGACTTGGGGGTACTGGTGGGTGAGAAGCTGGATGTGAGCTGGGAATGTGTGCTCGCAGCCCAGAAAGCCAATTGAATCCTAGGTCACACCAAAAGAAGTGTGGTCAGCAGATCAAGGGAGGTGATTCTGCCCCTCTACTCTGCTCTCGTGAGGCCCCACCTGGAGCACTGCATCCAGCTCTGGAGCCCTCAGCACAGGAACGACATGGACCTGTTGGAGCAGGTCCAGAGGGGGGCCACAAAAATTATCAGAGGGATCAAACACCTCTCCTGTGAGGAAAGGCTGAGAAAGTTGGGTTGTTCAGCCTGCAGAAGGCTCCAGGCAGATGTTATTGCAGCCTTCCAGTACTTAAAGGGACTTATATAAAAGATGGGGACAAACTTTTTAGCAGGGCTCGTTGCGCTAGGACAATTGGTAATGGTTTTAAACTAGAAGTGAGTAGATTTAGATGAGATATAAGGAAGAATTTTTTACAATGAGGGTGGTGAAAAAAATGGGAACAGGTTGCCCAGAGAGGTGGTAGATGCCCAATCCCTGGAAACATCCAAGGTCAGGTTGGATGGGGCTCTGAGCAACCTGATCTAGCTGAAGATGGCCCTGCTCATTGCAGGGGGGCTGGACTGGATGATATTTAAAGGTCCCTTCCAACCCAAACCATTCTGTGATTATATAAATTTGTTTCAAGTTGTCCATACAATATATATAAGTCAAAGCATATATATATATATATATATATATACATATATATGGTCAAGTATGTTGGGGAGGGAATGGTTAGTATTAGTGGTTTTAGTCTTATAGGCAACCGCTGAAGGAGATGGAAAGAAAAGGTGGTGTACCACACACAGAGCAGCTACTCATCAGGTTACTGTGTTAGAATAGGGCATATATCTTCAGCTCTGTACAGAAATGCCATTTATTAGGGGTAATTAAAATAAGGTAAAAACTTGACTTCCAGTATCAATGTACATATGAATACAATACAATACACATGGGAATGCACGATGCTACAAAGGGAGCAGAGTCATGCAAAAAATATTTTGGTTCTGCTATAGAAAGCCACTGGTGAGATCTGTTGGTAAGCTGGGGGACTGAGACAACTGCTGCTACAGTGAAACATCTGAAGATCTGTGGGAGTGTGTAAACTGTGTCTAAGCATTCAGGGATCATTTCAGTTGATTCTTCAGCCCATTAATGTTGAGTTTTAGGAACTGCTGGGAAGCTGGAGAAATTCTAAAAGACTGCAGTAAAGCAAGATGTTGTACTAGTAAGTAAACCATTCTAAATCCACCTTATTTTAGTGACAGATTTGAATAGGACCATACATAGAGTAATACGAACCACTGCCAGTGAAGAAACTGAATAACAGAGCATGTTTATGCCAAGGCATGTGGCTATAATGCAATAATCCAGTCGTAACCAACATTTTTTATAAGAATTTTTTGTTACTAAAATTGTCATTACTGGCTCCAGCAGGGTATCTGACTGTCTTTTAAATGCTGCTAAAAGCAGAGCGAGCCTTAGCTCAAAAAAAAAAAAAAAATCCAGGTGGCTTCACAGCGGTTACCTACTTTAAAGGCTACAAAAATGACCACATATAGGACATACTCTATCAAAATGGCAGGTTTTAGTGGGGTCCTGCAGAAATCTGTCATCATTTTCACTCAGAGATCTGGAAGACTGTTATATATTGTTGCTGTTAAAATGAGAACACTATAAATTTTAAGGTGCCAAAACCTAATTCAATGATTGTAAGCCACTGATGAGATGGGACCATGTGCAGGAATGAAGGTGCACAGAAGAATATCTTTTAAGGGTCACAGGAGATATCATATCGAATAGATTTGTGTGGCCACCATGCAGATAAGCTGACTGATGCAACCTTAAGATAAGTAAGGGGGGATTTCCCAAGCTGGAAGACCCTAGGGTGTAGGGGAGATCTGCCTCTCCTGTGAGAGCAGCTGATGAGGTGTGAGTGGGGCCGGGGTGATGGTGGCCAGCCCCCCACTCCCACAAAGGGCAGCCCTGGGTGGTGCTACCAGCAGGTCGGGCAAACAGAGCCTGGGGCAGCAGCTGGCACTGGAGGGCACTGCTTTGAAGAAGGGACCTTCCACTGGCCAAGTGGAGAGGCTTGAAGTCCACATAGCCCAGCAACTGGACACCATTCTGTGACCATCTGCACAGGTCAAGGGTGCTCATCCTACTGACCCTCAAGGCAAGCATGGTGGGCACTCATCTGAGAGCAACGGCGGCAGCCCCAGCAGCAGGGGGGTCTGTGCCATCTACCCCGGCAGAGACAACACCTCTGCCCAGACAGAGCTGCTGAAGGCAGCGGCTGCAGGGCAGGCCTCGGGCTGCGGGAACTGCCTCAACCTTTCTCCGGGGGCAGGGACCTGCCTGCAGAAGGTGCCCAGCTGGAGCAGTGCCTGCAGAGGTGGCCGAGCTGCAGGAGGTGGTGAGGAGGCTGCGTCACCTCAGGGACGCTGAGAAGTGGTCAGACAGCTGGTTCCAAGCGCAGCCTGCAGTGGACCCACAGCCCATGGCCAAATAGTCAAAACCTCTCCCACCAGCACACACAGAAGGGAGCGGGGACAATAACGCAGAAAATGGAAGCTCCCAACATCAAGGACCTGCAGGAGGAAAATCCTTCCCCTGACACCTGAGGTGCCCTTGCAGAGCCACTTGGCCGCCCTGCAGGCTGACGAGGAAAGCCCTGGCCCTGCAGGAGGTGCAGGAGGCGCTGGAGCGGAGTGAGGCAGCCCGGCCTGCCCCGAGCCACACCAGTGCGCTAGGGAAGGGCGACAGGTGATGGCAGCAGGCAACTTCTGAGGGGCACGGAGCCCCCGTCCGCTGGCCTGACTTTCTAGAGCTTTCTAGAGAGGTCTGTTGCTCACCAGGGGCTCGTGACAGGGGTGTCACTGAGAGACCAGCATCAGTCCACTGACCATCACCCACTGCTGCTGTCCCACTGGGCACCAGTGATACAGCCAGGAGCAGCCTGAGGAGTATCAAGAAGGATTACAGAGCTCTGGGAGTGGTGGTAAGGGACAATGGAGCACAGGCAGGTTTTTTCATCAGTCCTCCTTGTCAAAGGGAAGGGGCTTGGAAGGGCCAGTTGAATCTGGGGCATCAACAAATGGTTACAGGGCTGGTGCCACAGGCAGAGGTTCTGCTACTCGGACCACTGGACTCACTTTGAAAAACCTGGTCTACTGGGGGCTGATGGGTCCCATCTGACAGAGAAGGGGAAGAGCATCCTTGGTCATAGGCTTGTCAAGCTGGTGAAGAGGGCTGGGGAAGGGGAACCTCAACCCATCCTCCTCCTACCAGCTGGATTGGGGGGTTGGAACTAGATGATCTTTAAGATCCTTTCCAACCCAACCCATTCTATGTTTCTGTAAATAACCATGGAAGGCCAGAAGTGCTGCCTGGTAAGTTGAAAAAAAAGCCTGTGTGTGCAGAAGCATTTTCTTAAAGAGCACAAACCTTGGAAAAAGGCGGTCTCTTGTAAAAGAGAGAGAATCACAAAACCCTAGTCCCGAAGACGACTACACTTCCCTTCTCTGGCAGGTCCAGTGTGCCTGGGTGGTGTGAGTCACAGCTGTGCCAGTGCTGAACGACACTGTTTTGATTTAGCAGGCCTTTATTAATTTCTTTCCATAAATGTCAGTGACTGCTCAGATTTGTACTGGCCCACTCTTTAAGACCTTTAGGAAATCTCAGTCTTCTCATCAGTTACCACTAGCCTAGAAGAAGTTCTGTCATCACCAAATGGTTTTATCTTTTTTCTGTATTGAATCTCTATCGGGAGAACTGGATTATCTGAGTGTCTGTTTTTCTTAGCATCTCTCTTAATGTAAGGAGGCCACGTGCAGACGAGACTGCTTTCAGACTACATTATTTCTGACAAATGGTGCTGGAAAAAGGCATAATAGCTATGCATTAAAACATGCTGCTGACCCCATAAAGTCAGAAGAACTTTCTCAGCAAGAGCTCTGCTTTTGTGAAATAACCAGATATTCAGCTAGTTGGGGCCTTTTTTGGTGCATGTGTGTGTGTGGATTAGCTCCTGTGCTGGTTTGGGTTGAGTTTTTTTCTGAGTGCAAGGACAGAGTCAGAAATCCATGTTATTTTCCTGCACCAGGTAGTACAAGGCATTAACTGCTATCTGAAATCAGGTTTGCTGTCACTGATGTAACATGTGACTCATTCTAGTAATTTGTTTAATTTATTCTGTTTTTAAATAAGCATTTAAGTTGCCCATGTAGAAAACAGGAGTCTGACATCTATTAACTCGGATCCTGATGAAGTGGTGCCCGTGTAACTAGGCTGCTGTGGAGAAACAGCTGACCCAGGGACAAGCAAACATGGTGCTTCCCTAAGCTCTGGCCCACAGCAGGCCCTGCTGAGCTCATAGAGGATAGTATGTGAGTTTATTGTATAGATTCCTGGAAAGAAAAGCTGATACCATAGAACTCTTTCCCCTCCATGAATCTAGCAAGTGCTTTGTGCCATCCTTTCCTTATAGCCACAGCACTGTTTCTAAGGGAAACTACGTGGTTCAGGCTTTCCTATGCCAAAACTCAGGTCCAGCTGCTATGGTAACAATGAAAAGCCCTCAGACTGTTTTTACTTCCAGCTAGCTTAAGACCGAAAGAACAAAATGGCTATGTACACCATGAACTCCTCTGGCTGATGTGTGGAAGGACTTGGACTTTTGACAACAGTCATGACAAGTGTGTGCACATATGTACATCCTCTTCTCTCCTTAATATACATTGGTGGTTGGGCACAGCTTGTCCTGTAACTCACTACAACAGCTTTAGATATCATGTTAAGGATGTTTCTGACAAGAAAAAAGAAGTACGCTAGTTTGCCTTTGGGGCACCTTAGGATCCAATGCCCCTGATATCCTCTAAATTTGGTGGTGACGGTGAGCTGGTGGCAGGGAGGCATTACAGTACAATGTTGCTGCCCACTGGTGCTTCAGGAGGTGCCATTCACATCTGTTGCTGATGGTACAGGCTCTCTCTGTGGCTGGAGCTGGCTGAAAGGGTTTACAGTGAAGGTCCTCCCACAAAAATGTATGAAAGAGAAATATGGGTTTTGATGAAATGTAGTAATTTAAATGAATGTCTTATCAGCAAAAGAGCTGCTGTCCAGGGTGGAATTTATGGCTAAAACAAGTAGAAAGTGTGCACGCCAAGCACATGCATACCTGAGAAAGCAAGGGGTGTCTCTTTTTGTACCATTAAGTAATGATGTATACTTACTGTTCTGGAGAGTTTATGTCTTCTATAGGATCTTTGCTTGTTCTGGAAGGGTCTGATGAGCCCCATTGTGCTGGTGGATTTTGATCAAGATGATTTTTCAAAATGGCTTTCTCACCATCTGAAAGGACAACAAATTCAATTTTACTGTACTGTAACAAAATGACCATTTTAAAATTGTTTAATTTTAAAATTTCTCAGATGTTCATAATGCCACAAAGTAAACTCTGCCTGCCTGTACTCTAATACAGTCTCAGGTTTCCCTGTGAGTCTTTCATACGCTTCTGCTTTCAATTACATGCTTCTTCATAGGAGCTACCATGAAGAAACAGAAAAGGGACAAACCATCTTTTGTCCTTCCTCTGCTTCTCCCCCCCCCTTTAAAAAAAAACACAAACCAAACCTTGTTTCCCACCTCTGTGTAGCCCTATCATGCCCTGTCACCTAGTCTTAGGCCGTGTAAAAAATTAGTGTAACTGCACCATCATATTATCTTACACTCAGAAATTGTTACCTTTTCATACAAAGAAAACCTCTTAAGTCTTTTCCTAGAAAAACTACAATCTCATTGATGTACAAAACCTTGGTACTCTTGCAATCACATAAGCAATTGAGTGTTGTCATGTAACTATCTGCTATCATTTAGCACAGAAATATGATTTATACCAGTTGCACTGGTCCATAGGCTGTCTGCAGGAAAGACAGCTAATGATTTCATTAAGCTTTCTCCTGCTGTTCTCTTTTCTGCATAGTGATAACATAGAAGATCATCATTTTCCCTGTAGGTAGCTTCACTTGGTTCCCCCGGGTGTCCCGGGAGTCCCTGGCTAGCTGTGCTGAAGGCTATGGCATCGGTCCCCCTGTGAAACACAGACGAACACAGCCATTTTAGGAAGGCTGTCTTTGCTGAGGATCCTTTCTGTTCCTGGCTGCTTTTCCAAAGTCTCCTCCTGTTAAGCCAAATAAAGTCACATGGAAAACATCTAAGTAATGAGGACAGTGCACAGTTTTCATAAATAATTACAGAGCAGCTCCAAATCCATCACCGACAGTTTGCCACACACACAGAGAAACAGTGACTGCTGCAGGCAATAAGGCAGCATGGAAGAGGACTCAAAGGTAAATTCTTGAAATGGACACTGGAGGTTTTGAACGTAAAAACAGGTATGAGGGGAAAAAGCAGGAAAATAGTGAAGAGAAAATGAAAATAGCATGAAAAACCCAGTACGTACTGAAGGCTTAAGCTGCTTTTCTGTTCTACTAATACTCGGAAGCCCCAAATACTGCTGAGGTCCCAGCATGCTAGGAATATGTATGTTATCAATGAGCACTGGTGGGACAAAACAAGCAGCAGAAACAAAGAGTGAGGAAAGAAGCTGGAAGCAGAAACCGGAATATTTTGAGGGCAAACTCCAAAATGTATAATTGCTCTCTCAGCATGGTCATCCCTGGCGTTATTTTGTTGCCTTCACTTTCTGCTGTGAAAAATCTGACTCATGAAGAAATGATGTAAAAATGTACAGGCATGGGGATCACAGACATGGAATTTTTCACTTATGTTGCATGGAAGAGAAGAGTCTGGGTGAGAAAGGAGGTGACCAGAACACATGAAGCTGCTTCTGCAGGGGCCAGAAAATGTCAGTAAAAGAGAGCTAAGGAACCAGCTGTAGCAAGAAGAGTGCCTGGAAGGAAGATATGACAGGATTCAGTGATGGTTTAGATGTGAAGGGAGTCACAAAGAGTCACATCTGACAGTGGCTAAGATAAGCAATGATGTCTATCATCTCAGGACAGCCTGAAGTTTGCTGGTGTCCCATTTGCTGTCACAAGAGTTCAGTTTTTATTTTCCATATATCACATTTCTATGTATATCGAGCTTGACATTTGCATACAAGCCTTGTGATATCTATAAACAGACACATAAAAAAGAACATTTTTTACTTCCATGATTAAAACCAACATTCAATCCTGAGCTGATCTAAGCTGACAGTGAAAACTGCTGACTTTATGATATAGACCAAAGTTAAAATTTGAGTAATCCTTGTAATTAGGGATGGAAAAGCTTTATTATTTAACTGTCTTAGGCTTCCAACTTCTTTGGCCAAGATAAGCAATTTAACCTGTTACAAAGCCACTGAAGATGCAATTCTTCAACAAATGACTGGAATATGCAACTGTTGGGCTTCGAGAGCATGTGATTTCATATATTAATGTGTTGTCGGCCCCTGAAGGTTTTATTGTGCTTTCAGTTGTGTTGAGAAAGAGAGAGAGAGAGAGAGAGAAAGAGAGAGAGAAAGGAGATGGTCCCTGCCAAAAGGTGGGGGATTTAGTTTAAAGTAGAGCAGAAATCATACATTCTCTTCCTACTCACCCCTCAACACCAACTGCCCGTATATCACTGCATGTTATTGTTAATAGATCTTTTTCTACCACTCTTGCAGATGACTCTCCCTCCCTTAATACACTGCATAAATTTCTGTATCAAGGTTACCATATACAAGTCTTAATGTGTATGTATAAAATACAGAGAAAATCCACATAAAACTGCCATAATGTCAAGATGTTTTTCTTTTTCCTATGCTTCTTTCAAAATACAGAAAAGTTGGGTAATTCATATTTGTTAAGCTTTTTGGGAAAGGAGCTGTTAAGATTTTTATTCTGCAGCTATGGAAACTAGAATATCTTTCTTTTCTTTCTTTTTTTATTATTATTTTTTTTATTTACCTTTCATTTAAATAATGAACAGCAAGATTCTCACTTAGTGATATGCTTCCAGAAGCCTGAGCTTAAAGAAAAACACTATTACCATATGTGCTAAAAAAAACTTAAGGATGGAGGAAATTGATTTTATATACTTGAACAATGGAAAGAAAATAAGGGTAACTGCAAACATCTGAGTTCCCAGTTTCCCCTGAAAGTGTAGCATTGCTTTTAGTACTTCCCCATCTTTTCTTCCTTTGTCCATTAAGTATGCCACTTGAAAAATGCCCTTCATTCTTAGGGTACTGTCTGCCACTGCAGATGCTACTGAATAAGTTGCACCAGGATGATCTAACTACCTTCAGTACTGAATTTACATTACCCAGAAGCACTTTCTAAGTAATTTTTACCTTTGTAGACCTCAAACAGGAACTCAGAAGTCTGAATAAGTGATGCCTGAGCACTTCCCATTCAGAAAACCGCTGGGAGAAAAGACAAATAGATCTCAAGGGCCTTGCACGGCACTCACTGATGAGTTCATTAGAAAACAAAGCCTGCTGCCCAGTTGTTGGCAAGAGCCAGAAGGCTTTAGCTCAGAACTTTTGCCTACCTGCAGCGGAAAAGCAACTTTCAATTACAAAGCCCTGAGCTGCAAGAGCACATCTGATGCTGGCTGTGGAGAGGCTCAGCGAGGAGGTTGCTGCTCCCAGCTGCTCATCTCTCCCTCTGCCAGGGGTGACACTTCAGACCTGCCGCACCTATAATCGTATAATCACTCTGTGCCCTGCGCTGTCAAAATTACCTGGGCTGGCTTAAACGCATCATCCATTTTAACAACTCCTGTTCAGCTGCAGGCAGAAAACACCAGGTAACCGCCACCGCTGCAATTTCTTCCAAGGTTTTAGAAACTGTATTTCTTTAATTAGAAGCTTGTTTTGTTGACATTTGTAAACTGCAACTTTATTGAACACCTTCATCACTACACTTTAGTGGCATTATTCCTCTGATGGCTTACAACTAGATGGCAGAACTGCTCTTCACCCCACATCTTTCAATTCCACTGTTGTTTTCTGTCTGCTAGAAAGCGTATTTTATGCTCTACAAAGAAGTATGTGTGGTTTAATAACAAATTATAACAGCTGGCAGAGGTAACCTTGCTGATTTACTAAAGAACTCTGGAAACTTTAAAGCTAGAGGTAGATTTTTAACATCTACTGTAATGTTTCACAGTTCTGTTGTTTGGACTGTGAAACATGACTAGCCAGTTTCTGCTTTTCATTAATAGGATGAAAAGAAAATAAAACAAAAGACAAAATTAAAATGATCACATCATCTGCTGGGTATATCAGAAAAAGTTCTCCTGAACTAAGTGCACAGCACAAAGCAGTCTAGATCATGATTTCTGATAGTTATGTTTTGAAAGGAAGATATTTTAAAAAGAAAAGCCAGCGAGATTCCCCTCTGATTTATACTACTTTAAATCAGAGGAAACTCCCTTTACTACAGATTTATTTCTGTGGAAGGAAGGGCGGGCACTGAACCTTTGGCAGTTTGGTCTCCCTGTTGAAACAGAAACAAGTTCCAGCTTCAGGATTGGAATCCATTTGCCAGGCTTCATAGAAACTAGTATACATATCTCTATATATCTCTATATACAAGGGATATAATGAAATATATACTTTCTTTAAAACAGCAGTCAGTCCTTTAAAGGAGTTATTCCTGAAAGCTTTTCCTTTGAATCTGTGGTTTCAATTTTAAGCTTAATGCTTGAATCACACCAACTTCATAGAGGTAATATTCCCCCCTCTATCACAGATGAACTCTGTTTTGCTTCGTATTTATGAGCAAAATGCCTTTGAGATCTGTTTTCCTTTGAGCTGCTTTTACATGGGAAAAAACTAACACTAGGAAACATTGGAGTGGGGTGACAAGTGACAGTATGTAGGCATATCTGATATGTAAATGAATGCTCCTAGTCCATTTACAGCAATGAGTAAAAACTGTTTTCTGGCTCAAAACAGAAAAGGCTTTCTGAGCAAGCAAAGGTGCCTGCAGAGAAAGAACTTGCAATAAGGGTTTGTTCATAAGTGAGGGACTACTGCAAGGCTGTCTCTTGCTTCTTATGTACTTTCCATAGAATCACTGTAATTCATTAATTTCCCTAATATGCTACTCTGAAATGTACTGGCAAAGGTAGAAATAAATGGAGGTTCTTCCGAAGGATTTCTTCTGGGCATGGCTTTATATGAAGCTCTTAAAATCTATGAATCATTCATGTAGAAATAATTTCATGTAATAAAATGTCAAATAGAAGTCAAATAGAGTAAGATAGTAAGATTCCAAGCGCAGCAAAATTACACACACCCCCCAACCACATATTATCTTCCCTATGTTTTTTTCTCCTGAGTAACTTTTATCTCTGCAGGAACTTGCACAGCAGAAATAACTTCTACCTTCATGAAGTGTCTCCTGTTTCTGGCACACTGGCTACATGGGTGCAGGGAGCCCTTTTGGGAAGCTCTGGTTTGTGCCTGTGCCAGGGTATTTCTTCCCTGGAGCTGTGTGGCACAACCTTCATCTTTATACAGCATCACAGCTATAAGCATTTGTCCTCCTTTTCCCAAATGTCAAGCTGGAATACTCAGCCGAGTCTCCAAGCTTGGCTCTCCTTGCTGAACAACGCTGCCAGTTACAGGAACTGCCTGAGCCAAGCGTTGGTCTCACCCACAGCCCATCCCTTCCTCAAGCCCAGGCTGTAATGTGGCTCTGCTGCTCCACCAAGGTGACCAGATCCCACAAATGCCAGGGAAGAAGCTAATGTTGTGCTGTGCATAAAGATGAGGTCACTAGCAGACACAGTGACTCAAAATCATCTGAGGAACTTATCAAATAAAGTTAAGGGCATGGCCTTTTAAGTTAAACTGGGGAAGCCACCTGAGGTCCCAAAGCTACAGTCCATGGAGCACATGAACTGCTTGACCACACAAACCTATCCAGCAATGCAGACAAAAACCTGCATTAAAAAAAAAAAAAAAAAAAAAAAAAGCAAAAAAAGCAGTCAAACCATAAACTACAAACCACATTCTCCTAATTGCTTTTCTTACACAGCCAATTGCTGTAGATGTCTCAGGGACACTGTTTGTGAATAAGAGAGGAGTGTCTCAGATAATACCTCTCCTTAAATGAGATGTACTGAAATGTGCTGTGAAGGAGTTCCTGTGCCAGCACAGTTCTCCTGGGTTACATGTGTTGCTGGTAGTAACGAACCAGGAATCCCAAAGTTAGGAAACTTCACTGATGTCAGTCTGTTATAGGAGTGTGCAGCCATGTCTACCTATTTTGGCTAAAGTAATTTAGATTTTTTAACCCAAATCCATATTTTGTGTAAATGACGGTGGTGGGGAAGGAAGGAAAGAATCACAGAATAGTCAGGTTTGGAAGGGATCCCTACAGATCACCTAGTCCAACGCCCTGTTAAGCTGGTTCACCCAGAGCAGGTTGCACAGTCACATCTAGGCAGTTTTTTAAGGTTTCCAGAGAAGGAGACTGCACAACCTCCCTGGGCAGCCTGTTCCAGAGCTATGTCACCCTCAAGGTAAATAAGTTTTTCCTCATATACAGAAGGAACTTCTTGTGTTTCAGTTTGTGCCCGTTGCCCCTTGTCCTGTCACCGGGCACCACTGAAGAGCCTGGCCCCATCGTCCTGACGCTCACCCTTAAAATATTTGTAGACACTGCTAAGATCCCCTCTCGGTCTCTCTTCTGCAGGCTACACAGGCCCAGCTCTCTCAGCCTTTCCTCATCAGGGAGATGCTCCAGTCCCCTCATCACCTGCATAGCCCTCTACGGGACCCTCTCCAGTAGTTCCTGTCTCTCTTGAACTGGGCAGCCCAGCACTGGACACAGCACTCCAGATGTGGCCTCAGCAGGGCAGAGCAGAGGGGCAGGATCACCTCCCTCCACCCGCTGGCCACCCTCCTCCTAATGCCCCCCGGGATCTCACTGGCCTCCTTGGCCACCAGGGCACCCTGCTGGCTCATGGGCAACGTGCTGCCCACCAGCGCTCCCAGGTCCCTCTCTGCAGAGCCGCCTCCCAGCAGGTCAGCCCCAGCCTGTGCTGGTGCGTGGGGTTGTCCCTCCCCAGGTGCAGGACCCTGCACGTGCCTTTGTTGAACTTCATGAGGTCCCTCTCCGCCCAGCTCTCCAGCCTGCCCGGGTCTGCCTGAATGGCAGCGCAGCCGCCTGGTGTGTCAGCCCCTGCTCCCAGGTTTGTACCATCAGCAAACTCGCTGAGGGCACACTCTGCCCCTTCGTCCAGGTCAGTGATGAATAGGTTGAACAGGACTGGACCCAGTACTGGCCCCTGGGGAACACCGCAAGCTACAGGCCTCCAGCTGGACTCTGCGCTGCTGATCACAACCCCCTGAGCTCTGCCATCAGCCAGTTCTCCATCCACCCCACTGCCCGCTCATCTGACCCACACTGCCTGAGCTTACCTGTGGGGATGTTATGGGAGATGGTGCCAACAGTCTTGCTGAGGTTAAGGTACACAACACCCACTGCTCTCCCCTTGTCTACCCAGCCAGTCATTCCATCACAGAAGGTTATTAGGTTGGTCAGGCATGGTTTTGCCTTGGTGAATCCATGTTGACTGTTCCTGATGACCTTCTTTTCTTCCACGTGCTTCAAGATGACCTCCAGGATGATCACCTTTCCAGGGATGGAGGTGAGGCTGACTGGTCTGTAGTTTCCTGGGTGGTCCTTCTTGCCCTTTTTGAAGACTGGAGCGACACTGGCTTTCCACCAGTCCTCAGGCACCTGTCCTGTTCTCTATGACTTTTCAAAGATGATCAAGAGTGGCTTGGCAGTAACATCTGCCAGCTCCCTCAGCACTCAGAGGTGCATGCCATTGGGGCCCATGGATTTGTGCGTGTCATTTGCTTAAGTGATCTCTAACATGATCCTCCTTGACCAAGGGAGAGTCTTCCTTTCTCCAGACTTCCTTTCTTACCTCCAGGGTGTGGGAAACTAAGGCGATGGCCTTGGCCTTGAAGACTGAAGCAAAGGTGGCATTCAGTAACTCTGCCTTCTCTGTGTCCTTCGTCACCAGGGCACCCACCTCATTCAGCAGCAGGCCCACGTTTTCCCTAGTCACCCTTTTCCTGCTGATATACTTGAAGAAACCCTTCTTGTTATCCTTGACCTCCCTCACCAGATTTAATTCCAAGCAGACCTTAGCCTTCCTTGTTGCCTCCCTCCACATTCAATGAAATAACTTCCTTTGGCACTTATAGGAGTTAGAAATTTTAACTCTGGACAATTTTTACAGATCAGAAACCTAATGAAGTGTCCTATGACATTAAAGTTTGATTAGGACTTGTTCGGGATGCATTGCATAAGTCCCATGCTATTATCTGTTCTCTGAAGTGCAGTGCCCTGAATCTGTGTAAGCAATAGTGATGGGGATACACGACATTGCTTTCTCTATGTGAACTCCTTCAGAACAGCAACATATTTTATAAAGACTGACATAGGATTCAGCTGTGTTGACAACGCAAATGTGGCAAATGATCTGCTGTGATTTTTAGCTCCAAGTTAACTGCTATTTTTAGCATCTCTCTTCACTGTCCTACTCACTCTCCACTCATATTTTTTACAAAGTCCAAGGTAGGCACAAACCTTGTCATCACCTTAAAAACATTGGACTGGCTTCCCTAGTTGCATGGTGGAGGTGAGAGACATGGTCACTTCTAGGTCATGCTAGTAAAGTATTTACAATCCCAAAGCTTCACTCAAGTAGCATCAGGGAGGCATAATTTCAAGGTTCTGTACTATCGTTTACAGAAAGTTACATGAAATACATAGCTACAGAAAGCATAGTTATGTCAGTCAGAGTTAACTTTCCTGTAGCTGTAAGGGCCAGAATTTTTTTAAGTATCATTTAAGAGATGTCTGTTTGCATCTGCACAGAAGCAGCAGTGACTCAGCAGCATGAATTCTCCAAAGCCTTGTTATTTTGATTGGAATGGCAAATTTAAATTAAGCACATAGGTTGACTGTTGGGAATGGATGTGGTGAAAGAAATAGAGAAGAGATTCAGATATATAGCTAAGGAACAGGGAAGTGGGGAAAGAGAAAACAAGAGGCAGAAGAAACACGAATGGAGGGACAGAAAAAGGCTAGCTAGGGTCATTGAACAGGGTGGCTCAGAGGCTGGAAGTATGAATATTTGATGTCACTCAAGTAAGGATCAGGATAGTCCATAATACTCATGCTTGGGGCATTCTCCACCAGCTTCAAACACCTGCTTCAAATTGGGATCCAGGTCTTCCTCATTCCCAGGTGTATGGATGCTCCAATATAAAGATGGCCAAGGAAAAACATCCTTCTTTTTTCACCCCTCTCTTTTTGCGTGGAGCTTGATGTGGTAGGTCTGTTCAGAAAACCGTCCAGCAACTTCAGTATGCAGAAGAATATCTACCTTGTAAATCCTGATATATGGTTCAGGATATAAATGAAATAATACATGGTTCCAAGCTACATTAAGGCTCTGTATTTACAGGTGATTTTAAATATGTATCCTGCAGCAGGAATGTAGAAGCTGGGGAAATGTACTGGGGAAAAATTAGGAACACAATCTTGGATGCTTCTGTTTAAAGCAGCCATTAGGCATCAATATCTTTTGTAGATATAGTCTCAAGTGCAGAAAGGTTATATTTTCTTCTTGATTTCATTGCCAGCATCCTACTGTTAATGGAATACAAACTGCTCTGGGAAGTATCCCATCCTAAATTTACACCTGACGTATCTCTTAAGAATCATTTTTATTTCACATACCCAAACTCAGATGGGCATTTGGCACAATGTAATGTATCTTTTCTGCCTGAAGTACTATTCATGAATTATCATTTCTCCTGGAGCATCTGACATGGGTGGAACATTCTATGTGTTCCTTTCAAACACTTGGTAAAACTGCCTCATCCCACTCACTGATGTTAGTTCTTGCTGCTGATCTCAGCCCAACAATCACACGCCTCCAGCAGCTATTTACGTTTTCCTTTTCCTCCTTCCCCCCCCCTCCCCCCTTCTGTTTTTTAATTTTAAAAAGGACACTGGGAACTCTATGGTGCTCTTCCTTTTTTTTTTTTTTTTTTTGCCACAAGTTACACAACCAAGTGTATACACAGGCAAAAACAAAAGGCACATGAAAAAGTAACCTTATCCAACCAAAATTTCAATATATTTCAAAAGCATATGTGAATTGTTGCTGTTGCTCTAAAATTATTCTTCAACAACTGTATTTACAGGAGTAGCTTCTGTTCCACTTAACCAAGGTTACACTGCCACATCAATAGGAAGCCTGAGCCAAGCATTGCAGCAAACATGCCAGTCTATGACTTCCCAACACAGGGCAACTAGTTTTTCACATGCCATAGCAATATTCAGCTGTACAAACTCATTTGCCAAAAGTCACAAAGTAGAACCATTCTAGAGTCAGAAATGGAAGCTGGGTGTCCTGGCTTCCACTTTATTGCGCTATACACCAGATCTTATTGCTTTCCAAAAGTGAAATAGCTTTAATGAAAGCAATTCTTTTGCATGTGTTTCTTCAGGGAGCAATGCAAGAGACACAGTAGAAACAACTTAGGAATATTACAGTCATCATTAAATCCTTTTTTACCAGTTCCTAGGGAAGAATTTTCATACATGAGTGCCTTCAACTCTACATTTAGAGTCCAAACTAGCACTGAAATATTTACGTTTCTGTCCTATGTGCTTGACAGCAGTTTCCAAAAGCAGGATTTGAATGTCCTGCACAGACAAGCACATACTAAACTGGGCTTCCTACTGTTGAAGGCTGGCTTGATTAACTCACAAGATCTGAAACATTCTGTGACTTTCCTTTCTCCATGCAGCACAGAAAACTTGACTTCTGAACACAAGTATACTTCTGAAAGTTCCCCACTTTACCATGTGTATTATACACACAGGACATAAAACAGAAGACATGCATACAGATAAATAACTATACATATACATAGTTATAACATATAGCTTACTATGTGAATCTGCATGCTTTCTGTAAAGCAACCAAAATATTTAAAGCTCTATCTTACAGAGGTCTGAGTGCTCTTGAACCAATCCAATAAGATTGCTATTTAAAATCTTGGCAGGTTAAGCTACTAATGGCTTTTACTAGCTCTCACCTTTGCTGTCTGTAAAGTTCCGTATACTAAGAATGTCATTAAGATCCTGATAGTGGTTCTGCTTAATGTATGTTGTTTTCTCAGGAGTGTCCTGAAGTTGCATTGTGACCTCTTCCAAGTCTTTGTCCAGCTGCAAAACAGAAAGAGTATGAATCCCTAAAAATGCGACTCATTGTTTCAGGTAACTGCAGTAACTGCATAGCTTTCTATAATTAGGCTGGAAGGCAGGTGGCAATGCAATTGCCACACTGTGCCAAATAGAATTTTCTTATAGCACTACAATGCTACCTCTAAAAATCATGCTATAAGTAACAAACCACATTCAGCTGTGATGTTGCAGAGGGCATATGAGAAGAATAATCTTAGTAGTTGACATGTTAAGCAATTCAGATATCCAGCTGAATTAGAAAGAAATAGGCATTAGGAAGCCCAGCCTGATAACCTCTCAAATGTTTATTATTTGTGCATACAAATACAGCATACACAGCTATAACCACTTTGCTGAGTCAATCAAATTATGAAACATACAGGAGAATATAAGTGAACTATGTCATTAGGGACATGTCCAGCCATGTGACTGACTGCTGTCAACTCTACCAGGAATGTTACTTTGTCCTAAAGATTATTTTTACTCCTTTTACTTTTCTTAGACAGACACACCCTTATTAGACTTTTTGTTTGTGTTCATGTGTGTTGAGGTTTGAAGTCCAAATCAGTTTGGCTCACACAGGGCACCAATTTTCAGAGCACAAGCAAAACTAGCAAACTGCAACAAGGCTTTACCACGGGTCAGATTCTACCATCCCTGCTGTTTTTCTATCTTCCCAAGGCCAGACCACCCTGCTCCTTCTCTCTGCTACATCTAAGTCCTTCCTTCTCCCATACTCATCCTTCATCCAGTGCTTCCTCAGAGCTATTTAATCACTTTGCAGGAACGAGCTACAGCTGCACATTGTCCATGTCAATCAACCCACTGCCTTTGAAGCAAGGCCACAGCTGCATGTTATCAATGCCAATCTACCCACTGCCTTCATTCCTCTACACGTGTGTGTGTGTGTGTGTGTGTGTGTGAAATTTTGAAGAAAATCCAACTCACAGTTTTTGGTTTTGGGGCTAAGAACGCTCCACGCTTTCCTGAATTTACAATTACTCCAGTGTTTTTCATTTTTTTCTGTGTCTTCTGTAAGTGTAATAACTGTGTAATCTGATAGCTAGCACTAAACTGCCATTGCAAACATAACTTTCCAAAAGGGAACAAAATGGACGTAAGAAGAGGGGGAAGAAACAAAAATCCCAGTCCTCTCTTTCCCCAGAAGCATCCTTTAAGACTAGAGGGACAGGGAGAGAAGCACACAGCCACAGCAAAAATGCCAGGTTGGTACACCCCTAGCTTTTAGCACTGAGCTGAACACGGGGTGCTCTCCCCAGAGGGTAACTTGTATTCAATTGGCTACAGCCCCAGTAGAAAATAACCAGATACAAACATCTTAATGGTGATCTAGGATACTCTCTGTGAACAGTTGTCCAGGATGCGATATCCAGAGTACACCCCACTCCTTACTGGCTTAAATGAATTTTAGAAGTGCTGAATCTAGATTTACATTTTTTCCTTACAGAACTGGGACATAGCAACTCAAGGTAGATAAGCTAGAGGTCTAGCTGCTAGCCATAGTAGGGTATTCTCCAAATCCCCCTGATAATGAAATTCTTATTTGGACCTACTGGTTCTGAGGATTTAATTTGATCTGTTTAAGCAAAGCCTAGAAAGATCAGCAGGGCCCTGTGTGCACTGATATGGCTCAATTGCCCTAACCAGCCTTACCTGTGATCACTGTCCTGAGCCTTGCCAGGCACAGGCTGAGATCTTGTGAGTTGGGAGGCTTAGCAGAAAAAAAACTACAGCAGAATATAGAAACTGAAATAGCCAGTATAGCCAGCTGAGCCTTTATTAAAAACTGCAAGGCTCTCACATGAAAGAGACCTGGCAAAGCTGAACTAAATTTCTTTAACAAGGCAGAGGTAACTTCTGCTTTTGGAGTCTTTGGTAGTCTGAGTAAACACCTTTTGGTTACCTAGGCAATTGTTGTTAGTTAAGATGAAGAAACAATGGTTGCATCAAAATACCTTTTCTTCAAGGTATAAGAATACTCCACAGACTAGGCAAGAACAGGTTAATTTTTTTGTAAGACATAGATCAGTTATGGTTATCTTGTCACACAAAATAGGCAGTCTTCAAGGCTGATTTGTAATTGTTTGAGGTCTCCTGAGCAAGGATGGACAATGAAAAACATACATATTCTAGTTCTACGGAAATTCATGCACTCCATGCACTTATCCTTTTTCTTGGTAGAGACTGAAGAAACTCCACAGCCTTTGTGCCAAAAGGGTCAGCCCACATGATCGTAAAGATCTTTTCCACCTTAAGAAAATATGTAGT
The DNA here is from genome assembly GCF_023638135.1 of Falco biarmicus. Lineage (NCBI taxonomy): Eukaryota > Metazoa > Chordata > Aves > Falconiformes > Falconidae > Falco > Falco biarmicus. The sequence goes on from NC_079290.1 coordinate 72,320,984, forward strand.
TCTCTTTTGTGGCAAATGTAAAAAACTGTCTAGCAAGTTTTTGTGGGAACTTTCACAGAGGCTGAGAAACAACAGCAGCAGCAATCTCTGAGCTCAGCCATAAACAGGAACAAAGGTAGCTCTTCGGTGCCCCTGGGGCTGCACGTCTCTGTTACGCTTGCAGGTAAAGGTTGCAGTTCTAGAGCTGTTGCTCTGTGCTGCTCAGCACACCCGTGTGAAGCAGCAGGGTAATTTGCCTGTTACAAATAAACAGGGGAAGTTTCATTTTAATTTGCTAAGGCACATTTTCATTTTATCACACCTACCATGTATTCGCTGTATTAATTGGCTATTCATATAAATAATCTGTTTTCTATGATTTCAATATTTTTCTACTGGGAAAGCAATTTTTTTCCCTCTAAAAAGTAGTCAACATTTAAGCAGATTAGAGAATTGCAACAACAAAAATGCCTAGGCAGTATATACAATAAACAATACCTCTGTAATTTTCATTCTCAAGCGGTGGTTCTCTGACTGCAGTCCTTCTAGTCGAGATGTGCTGGCCTGATTGACGCTGGTGACTGATGTTGATGTTTTTGAATCTTCTTTCTTTTGATTTTGAGTGAACTGAAATCGTCTGTTCTGTGTGGCTGCATCTGGGTTTGTCCTCAGTGTGATGAGCTGAAAGGTTTAAAATCCTAAGAAATCCCATCCATGGTTTTAATTTTGCAGCTATTTCTTTTGTATCTCAAAATATTGAAAAGCAAACCAAGAGTTCCTTTCTGACTTTCAACTACAAAATTCTGGAAAGTCAGCTCTGCTTGCCATGTGCAATACTTGAGATGATTTCTGAGCAGGTTGAACCAAAATGATGTTGCAAAGGGAAGTGTTCAATAAAATTAGGAAAAACTAATCTAAAGCATATTTAACTGGATTTTAATTATATTAAAATATATTTTAATGTTTCATCAAACATATATTTTTCCTTCATTGATATCTTTATACTTTTGAAGGATATATTCCTTAAGAAAAAACAATCCACTAAGCCCTTCTCTTACCAGGTACAGTCTCATCTGAAATTTCTCCTTTCCTACTTTTACAAGTAACACTCAAGCAGAGAGAGGCATGAAGCAGGAGTATTAACTGAAAGAATTCATGGGAGATTGCACTCTGGAGATAACAGAAAACTCATTAGGTTTTAGTGACTCAAAATAAACCAAATCTGTTCAAATAAATTAAATAAGCCACTTACAAAAAGGTTAACCTTAAACATACTTAATTAAAGCAAATATAAGTGAGATTTAACACTCGGTGACAATGTGAAAATATCACCTCAACATGAGGAGAGAAAGCTACTAGCTGTTTGGCACAGAGAAGAGAGCTACTCAGATTACTCTAGAGAATACAGAATTTATGATTACTTGCCAAGCAGCATAAATATATATATTTCTATACAGGCCAAGCTGAAGGAGCTCCCTGCCCTGAGAGCATAGGCATGGCATCGTAATTCCAAAGCTGTTGACTTGTCTGGAAAGAGAGAAGAGGCCATCATTTTGTAAGTGTAGCACAGCCAGATTTTGTGGTATAGCCCCATTTTGGAACTGGTTCCTCTTGTTCTTCAGAGAATGAACCTGTTCTGCAGCTGGGGTGGCATGAAATAAGGACCTAACTCCTGCTAGAGAGAGATCTGACCGATCAGATGCTGAAGCACCATATGTATTTACAGACCAAGTCTGCAGATCAGGATGATGCTTGAAGATGATAAATTTCGTTTTTCAGGTAACAAAGGAGATGAGAAGGCTGAGGTTCTCAAGGCCTTCTTCCCCTTAGACTTCACTGCTAAAACTTGCCTTCAGAAATCCCAGACCCTTAAAGCATTTGAACACAACAAGTTCATGCAACCTGATAAAGTGTATCTCTGAAGACTAAGGGAGCTGGCCAATGTCATTGTGAGGCCACTCTCAATTACCTTTGGAAGGTGATGTTGATTGGGAGATGTTGCTGAGGACTGAGAGAAAGGAAATGTTACAGCTGTGTTCAAGAGAGGTGAGAAGGAGGATCTGGGCAAATACTTCCTTGTCACTTTCACCTCAGTCCATGGAAGATGCTTTAGCAAATCCTCCTGGGAACCATTTTCAAACATATTAAGAGCGGTGATTAGAAGCAGTCATCATTGATTATGAAGGGGAAATCCTGCCTGAACAACCTGATAGCTTTCTTCAGTGAGGTGTCTGGGCTGGTAGACAGCTTCCTCAAAGGGAGGATGTATCTCTTAAAGTCTGCTTAATGCAATGAGATCCCCTAAAGGAAGAACAAATTCTTATTCTGTGCTAGAAGAATGATTAGAGGACTAGGGCTGTACTTTGATAAAAGCTTCTGAAGATAGACATCATGAGCGTCTCAACACCATGTCATTATTTCCATTTGTATTTAAGTGAGGTGGTGTGATCTGTGCAGAATAACAGAGATGCCACTTTGGGTTGTGGTTTTGGGCCTGCCACAGGTCCCTTGGGAGAGAGTTATTTTTCTTGACCTAAGTGAAGATTTCAACATTGTCTCTCATGATGTCCTCACAGTCCAACAGATGAAGTAGTGACTAGGTAAGCAGCCAGGGAGATGGACTGAAAACTGGCTGAACTTCCAGGCTCAAAGGATTGTGGGAGACAGTCACTAGTGCTTGTACCTCAGGGGTTCACACTAGGACCAATGCTGGTTAACATCTTTATTAGTGACCTGGATGGTGGGACAGAGCACACCCTCAGCAAGTTTGCAGATGATCCTCAAGGAGGAGGAGGGGTTGACATACCAGATGATTGTGCTGCCATTCACTGTGATGACAAGAGACTGGAGATCTGGGCCAACAGAAATCTCCTAAAGCTGAGGAAAGGGAAATACCAAGTCTTGCCCTTAGGGAGAAAGAAACCCCAAACGCCCACCCAAACAGGCTGAGGTGTGTTTGGCTGGAAAGCAGCTTTTCAGTAAAGGCACTGAGGTTTGTGGTGGACACCAAGTGGAACACAAGCCCACAGTGCCTTGGGCCAATGGGGGCAATCTATTCAGCCCTGGTGAGAGCACACCTGGAGTGTTGTGTCCAGGTTTGGGCTCCCCAGCCCACGAAAGACATGGGTGTACTGATGGAAGCCCCATGAAGGGCCACAAAACTGTTGAAAAGGATTGGAGCCTTTATGATACAAGCAGAGGCTGATGATTGTTTAGCCTTGAGATGGAAGAGATCAGGGGACATCGTTCGTGTGTATAAATGTGTGATGGGAGAGAGTAAAGAGGATGGAGCCAGACTTTTCTCAGTGGTGCCCTGCGAAAGGAAGGGAAGCACAAAATGAAAACCAGGAAATTTCATTTAAACATCAGAAAAAAACCTTTTTCTACTGTAAGTGTAGTCAAATCCTTGTATAGATGCTGAGAGAGGTTGGGGAGTCTTCATTCCTGGAGATAATCAAGACCCAACTGCTCAAGACCCTGAGTAACCTGCTGTAACTGAGTCTTCCTAGAGCCCTCTGCCTCTCCCCTCCCCCATTTCTTTGATTCTAATTAGGCTGGTTGTAATGACTGGTGTGTCTAACTCTCAGACCAAAAACTGCATTAAAATGAAGTTAAAGGTGAAGAACGGTAATTACAAGGCTTCTTAAATTAGCAGGCAAAAGTGTTACAAGATAAAAGCTCTTCAATTTTATGTCATCTAAGTTCAAACTGATTATAAGATAGAAGTATATCCATCCATCAATAGACTCAGCTTCATCTGGAAGTCTATAGCTAAAGACTGGATGTTTTACCACAAGGACATATGCTCTAATTAATTCATTCACATGATATGGATTAGGTGGAAAAGTCCATGAGCCATGTTGTTGGCTCACATGTACAAGGGATGAGGTTAGATGAGCTTTTATGGCTTTTGCTAGCCATAAAGTCAGTGGAGTTTGTGTCTTGCTGCCTTGTATCTGTGTAGTTTCAATTTTGACAGAGTCAGTGCTGAATATCTATAAAGAGTCAATGGCAAACAGACAAAAAATGCTACCAACACAGAAAATTAATGTTTTAATCCTGGCCCCCTAGAACTGATTTTGCCTTGCTGCTCTACAGGAAACCAGATCAGAATCAGTGTGTTAATGCTGTTGCAGCCAACAATGGTATGCTTTTGGTGTGCGACTAGAAGTGAGCACAATGTTCTGTCTCGAAAGGAATGGAACAGAAAAAATGGAAGGACATGGAAGTTTGATAAACATGGATAAACACGAGAAAATCACTTCATGAAGGGAGAATACATATTAGGATTGCTTCTTTTAAAGAAGTGATGAGTATGCTGAAAAGTACTACAGATATGTTCACCCTTAAGAAGATGATTAGACATAGCAGTTAACTTCTAACAGGAAAAATACACATAATGTATGTTTGAATTCTGCAGACCACTTCTACAAGATATGCTTGAACCCAGAAATCTATGACAGTTTTAAAAATATTTGGACATTTTGATCAGATAACAAGAATGTCAACAGTTACTCTAAGTAGGATGCAGTATAATAGATACTAACTTTTGTATTTGAGGACAGCGATGATCATTTTCCCCTGATTTATCTTACTCCACTATGGGATTTTCCTCATGTTTTTCTGAGGTGCTTGATGCTGAACAAAATGGTAGTGAACGAGGTGGACATTTAACTGGAGAAATACAGTGATCACCATGTTATAAGTAAATAAGATTAGTAGAGCTGACAAGAAGTAAAGGGAAAATGTCATGTTTCATTCTCTAGTTTGCTTACATTGTTGAATAGTTGCCTATTCATGTTTATAAAAAGACTGTGGGGCAAAACGGGATTTCCAGCACTGTTGGCTCAGGAGACTGCTGCAGAATAGTTAAAAGGAATGTGTTTTACTCTGTAGAGCAGAGAAGTAGAAGTACTCATCGGACCCAAACCCACATCACTGCTTGCATCTGTCTGGCCACAGTGTAATAAATGAAAAGGTGCAGTCTTCAAGTCTTCATTAGCTTCTCCTGCGCTTGATAAGCCACAGCTTTAGTATTTCACTAGCAATCTTCCTGTGTCACCAAAATTGTACTAATTCACTACATACTTGCTAAGGGGAGAGATTTGGTGCTTCTCTCGCACCGACATCTTACCTAGATGTACAGACTGGGTGGTGTTGGATCTAATCATCTGAGGGGTCCAGACAAGCTATTGTGAAGCCTGTGCTAGAGCAGGTTGCAGGAAAGAGCGCTTGCCAGCTGTCCTGCTGTAACTGTGGCACACCACGGTGAGAAGAAATGTAGGGCAAAACATATGAGTGCAAGAAGAACTCCAGCTGTGAAAGCACTTGCATGGGCACTGGAAGTGCTGCACTCCAGCTCCTGCTTCAGCATCTTATTTTTGTACCTTAGGTGAGGATCATTTTTAATACAAAATAGCTAAGCATTTGGAAACCTGACAATACATGGAATAAGATGAATTACTTCATGCTGGAAGGCTACAGTTCATATTTGTATTTTGAGTAGAAAGAACTGAGAGGAAAAATGAGGGCAGGGTAACTGGGGTTTAAAAGAAGAGCAGATGAAGGGGTTAAAAAAGGAAATAGAAAAGTAATTTCAGTGACTGTGGCAGCAGAAAAGAAGGATGGGCAAAGGAGCATGAAAGCAAAGGGGCAGAAGAGCATGTCACAGCATTAATAATATTTTCTCTTTGAAGAGAGTTCTGACATTCTGTGGAGGTATTTTTGGCATCAGAGTTTTAATATGCATTTTCATTCAGCTTACACACTTAAATCTTGCAGTATTTCAAAGTACTCTCCATTGCTGTGTTTGTGAATGTTCCCTTAATTTAGAATGAAGTTACAATTATTCTCCAAGGTCCAGAATAAAAATATAACTATATATGTCTGTACAGTTTTTTAATATTTGAGAGGTGAAGTGCAGAACTTGTAAAAACATGCTATGCTGGTTAGTTGTTCCTGGAGAATGAATTACTTCTCTTTTTTGCAGATCAGAAGTCAGCTTCTATTGCTAGCATGCGCTTCTAATTTCTTTCAGAGGGAACACTATGAGATAAATTTATTTTCTTGTTTCTTTTACACATATAGTTCTTGTTGCCCCTGTTAGAACCATCACCAGGGATGCCACTTAGCACTAGAACCTATTCACTGTAATTTGCTCCATACATTTATTGAATGTGGACCAGTAAAGAGTCACAACCTTTTTATCACTACTCATTTGAAAAACCTAAAAACAGATTCCAGAGGTGAAAGAACCTGCATCTTGACTCTTGCCTTGCAAACATTCCAGACATCCAACTGCGTACGCATTTGATTTAGGGTGATAAGCTAGATTTATGCAAGTCACTTAAAATGAATATAATTACACATTTTACTTCAAAATGCCAAATACATTCTCCAGAACCCGAGGCTTTTCTAAAGTAAACTTATGTAGAACCAGTTTTGCCTTCATTCAAGATCTGTCATACTCATGTCTAAGGTTTAAATGCACAAGTGAAATGATCAAATTCTACCCCTCCGGGTAAGTGTCTTCTCAGCTCTTCCAACAATGCACAACAAACACATCCTTAGAGCCCGAAAGAGCAAAACCAAATGAAAGCATATGCCTCCCGGTATGTGCCTTACTTAGTCCATTAATATACCCATTAGTAAATACATCTTCAGTGTCAGCATTTGCAGCATACATGCAGTTTTCCTCTGAAGTACTGATAAACTCTGCTGTACCACGATACCTGAATACCTTAGAAGTCTCAACACAGTTTGCCTTAGAGCATGCCAGTGAACTAAAAAGGTCTTATTGTTTTATAGGTATAGAAGCAGAGATCTTGTTTATCTTGCTTAGGGTACACAAGAAACATGGCAGAGTAGACAACTGGACCTGTCCCTCCTGAATCCCCACTGATCACGCTTTCTAGAAAGTTCCTACAAGTTGGAAATGGAGACTATTCCATTGAAATTACAGAAAATAACTTGTGTTTCCCCAGGCAAAGATTCAGTAAAGATACAGGCATTAGAAACACGCATGTTCACTCTCCTGCCACTCTGCATAGACTGCTTTCTCCAAAATCTCATGAAGCTTTGTTCTTCCTCTTCCAGAGGCAAGAGATTATAGATGGGCTTGGTTTAGTTAGGAGTCACACACATCCCCTGTACTTGAAAAGGCAATGAACGTTTAGACATTAAATCACCATTACAAAACAGAAGGGAAAAAAATCCAGACCCACGCTAAACAAATTCACCTACCTTAGGTACAAACACAAGGCAGAGAGTAATGGTGCTGCAGAATATGATGACTAAAGCAACGATGCAGAACTGCACATTGGGTTGGTCTCGAGTAAGGAATGAAACAGCAGCACCAATAATGCACATTATCCCCACGTTGTATACACTCATGCCAATGTACTTGCTATCATTCAAAGCAGGAATGCTGACATTCCGTGTCTCCCAGGCTAGGAAACACCCAAATAACTGGAATGGTAAAAGAAGGAAAAAAGATGACAATTATAAGAGGAATTGGCTGACATCCAGAAAAAACATTCATTTAAAACTGGTATGTTTTCTAACTTGACAAATACAGGTGATACTACAATACAGAGATATACACCTACCTCTCACCCAAAAGCTAATTACCCATGTGATTCGTTTTGCTCACTAGGACGGATTCTTGATTCTTACAAGAAAAATATGAAGCCTGGAATTACTTGTGATGGGAACAAATTTCTCTAAATGCTATGACTATTTTATACTTTTACTAATTTTTAAAGACAGCTCTTCCTGTTTGTTTTCAAGGATTCTAGTAAAGATATAATGTGCTCTGTTCTTTTAACTATTTTTAGCAGCTGTTCTCAAAATACTCTTATCAATCCAGTCATTCATTATATGATTATCATCTACATTAATAAACAGCAGTGCCAAGATATGTCCCATGGGAGATAAATACACAATGTAGAAAGTGTCACCCTAGTTGTTCAGACTGCAATTATAAAGTCTTTTATTATAGTGGGAGTTGGTAATGGCCTTTCAATTGCAGTTGTCTAATGATTTCTGGCATAAAACATTTTGTGGCAATTTTTTGTTTGCTTTTTTCTTTGGTGTATTTTGTTATTTCCAATATGCTTTTGTGATTCAGCAGGGGAAAGTCTTTAGTGTAAGGAAGCTGTCTTCATCCCTTGAAATTTAATTAGATTTTTCTACAACATGAAGTGCTGCAAAGGATTATTTTCTTGCTTTTGCATTCCTCAGAGAAATTCTGGCAATGCAGTAAAACCACAAGCAAACTCAAGATGTTGTAAATAGGTAACCCAGCCTACAGTCTAGGCAAAGCCCAATAAGAGTGTACGGTGCCCTGGGAAGGATGGCAGACAGCAGATGGCATCGAGGGGAAGGGAAGGACAGAGAGAGGAGCCATTATTGAGACCCAAGACATGGTTTCTGTGTTTTCTAGCTTTTCTGATCACACTGCAGAGACAGTCAAGAAGGAGAAAGAAAAAAGGCGCACTCCCATTGACCTTGACATCCTTCCTCCCAGACCACCACATCTGTCCACTGCATGTCATGGATGGAGATAATCTTTCCTTTTCTACGACTGCAACCCATGTGGCAAGGCAGGAAATCAGAGGTCTGTGATGATGGGGATTAATTGCAGTTGCCTAGTAAAAATTTGCCTTCTGGTTTTTTCCTGTGGGAAAAACCATAAAAAATTTCAAAGGCAAATAACCTGGACTAGAAGAACACTGGCTGCCAGTCAAGCGCAAGAGAGTAGGGAACTGACAGAGTTATGTTTGCTGTCCAAACTCAGTTTTGCCCTCACATGCTTTCAACTGTAGTAACAACTGGATGTTAATAACTGCAAATTTCCTTGTTTATTTGCTCAGTTTTTTCCTCAGCCAACAATGGCAACAAACCCAACCATTTGTGACTCAGCTACTTTGCACTCCCACAGACAGGGACCAGCAGGCTGCATCCACCTACCTACTCACCCAGGCACTTCATACCAGGACTTACTGCTGCACTGCCAGCCCTGCCCTCCCATTGCTGAGCTTGTCTGCTAGCTTATTTTGTTCTCTTGCCTACAGCACATATGTTACCCTGCCACATGTTCGTGAGCAGACCTGGCTGGAAGGCTTTGGCAGATGAGGCATCCATTCTCAGCCCATGGCGTGTGGCAGGCTGGAGGTGCTGCCTAGTCCAGGCAAGCCCCTTGCTCACCCACCTTCTCAATGCTGCCGTCACTGCTGCAATCTATTAAGATATGTAGGCAGGGGTGGCCCTTCCCAGCAAGAGCAGCAGCCATTGCCCTTGCAATCTTTACCCAAGCCTTCCTCTGCACCGTTCCCACGCTGTCTCCTCCACACACACCTGAAGAACATGGTCCTATCCACGGCACTCCCTTGTCTTCTTGTTGCAGGCCTAACACTTTGGTTTTACCTGTCTCTAGCAGGACTAGAGCCCACACCTCACCCTGGTCCCTTGCCCCTTCTCCTGCCCTACCCAGCTGCCTAAGAAGTGCTTGACGAAAAGTAGTGGCTGCTGCAGGTGCAGCATGGGAGGTTTTTGCTCTCGAGGGGTCAAGGTATATGTAGACAGCTACCTGGAGCAGTGAGGGGTCTCAGAGCCATTCAGGTGGGGCAGTTGAGGTGGGTAAGCTGTTTATTGAGTTCGGTAGCTTTGTGCCAGAGAAGCAGCTCAGCCCCTAAGATGTTTTCAGAGCTCCTCAGGTAACCAAGATGATAGTTCCAATAAGGAAGGATGCAGGCAGCACTCTGCTGTTGGGTCTGGCACCATGCACAGACAGAGCAGGGGAATGTACAGACTCCTCTACAGGCTCCGCAGAAGCAAATTGTCCACTGTATTGACCTGGCTGGTGTGGGGATATACCCTGGTGATACCTTTTTTCAGGATACAAACTTATTCCTCCCGGACACTCCACCATCTCAGCGTTGCCTGTTCTGCATTCTTGGTGCTGCACAGCTCAGCTGTGCTGCAGATTTACACCTTGCCAGCCCCTGAACTGACAAACAGGCTGCTCTGGGCTGAGCAGTTTTGAGGGGTAGAAGGAATCCTCGCGTGTATGTCTGCATCATGTTTTAAAGGGATGAGATCCTAATTAACTATGGAGTAGATGACTATCTTCTCCTGCTGCAATTAATTATTAATGAGATTTTTAGGGTTGTAGGTCATCCCTCACTCTCCCCCACTTCGCCCAGTATGAACACATTCCCTTCCAAAAGCATTATGCCGGGAATACAGCCAACATACTTAAATGAGGCCAGCACTTATTACAAATAATGGGCATGAATTTATAGCTGAAGCAGTTATAAAGCGATCTAAAATATCAATTATAATGGAAAAAGATCATTTGAACAGTGTTGTGGGGGTTATGGTTTGGCCCATTCTCATTTATAATTGACAACAGCGTGAAAAATCGTTAAGTATCTTCCAGATGAAAGGAAGATATTTATTTATATGATAACTACAGAAAGGGAGTGGGTTTCCTCAGAATAATGCACTATAAATTTGAGAGCATTGTTTTTAATTTTTATTGGCATTTTGGGTAAAATGCTTGCCTCAGGAAGTGAGCTCTCCTTTTCTAAAAGTCACAGTTCATCTTTGAGACTCAAACATGGATAAAAACTGAGAGTTTTCTGCAACCTGCTGCCAGGACAGTGGTGATTGCAGAGGTGTTCCTTGTTTGCTTGCTACAGGTGCCTGCAGGGCTCTGTTGGCTTGGTAAGATTTCGCCTCTGTGACAGAGCCTTCCTGAGGGAACATGACACCTTCCCTCCACCTGCCCTTCATATTGTCCCCCTTCCTGAGTCTCAGCCAATCTGCACAAATTAAAAATTCATTTTTAAGACGGCAAAAATCCTGAAAATGGCTTGGTTGAGGAATGTGATGCAGATGTTAGTGATGATTACTTGACAAGTTTTAAATATGAAACTTATGACCTCCAGTTAAAAACATGGACTCAGTACCCCAGTTCAGCTGCTCTTTACTCCTAGTACCTAAACTTTAAACATTAGTCTTGCCCAGCTATTTAAATCACACTTCTCATTACGCTTGGGGACACCTGAGTCTTGACACTGCTGTGCAGTTTAAGGACTATTTGATATTTAAGGCTGCCTGCTGGGATTGGCAATGCAGCTGTCTCTCCTCCTATTGCTCCTAGAGGGCTCAAGCTGGTAAAGGCTTCTCAGAGCATGTCTGCCAGCTTGGGTCCCACACAAAATACAGCAGCAGCCGTCTTCATTCAAGACAATCATGCTGGTGATGACCACTGCACAGCTTAAGGTCTGGACAACACGGCACAATTCCAGATTTTGCCTGGGGTGTTCTCCCTAGCCCCAGAGTACAGGCTGTCTTCAGAAGGAGCTCTCAAACTTCTTTCAGAGCTGTCAGATTTTATGTAATGAGAGGCTGACTATCTTCATTACTTGGGCACTTGCGTGGGATGTTAGTTACGATCTCTGCTGAGAATTTTGATTAAACAGTCTTTAGAGAAGGTGTGCATGAACACATCAGGATGGAAGCAGGCGGCTCTTAGCAGTGCTAATGTAATAGATTCAGAGAGGGATAGGACACATCTGTCCCCGCTGTTTTATACCAGCTCGCTTAGGCAGCTCCTTGATGGCAGTTACAATTCCTGTCCTGAGGTTCCTGATGGATCCTGTGCATCACAGGAGTATTAGTAACTTAGGGCTATGCATTCTCCTACAGAAAGCAGTTACCTGAAAGTTAAGGAACACAACAGTCTACTGTCAAGTCTAACAGTCTAATGTAAGTCCCTTTGGGGATCTCAACCAGAAACACATTGAGAATACAACTATGAATGCTTCCTACATCATTAGTCATTAACTTAAAGCCTTTACCCATTTTGGTCTACTAAGTACACATCTTGCTCATGTAGAAAGTGGTGTAAAATGTTAGTTTGGGTTTTCTCTGAAGGTATGGACTGTGCAGGCAAGATTACTTTGTTTTATCTGTTGTTTGAGGCTAGACAGCTTCCATTTGACACTACTCTGATTTAGAGTATTACCTTTCTAGCAGCTGAAAAGGTGGGTTTAAACTGTGTTGTCACTACAGCTAAAAAGGCTGTGAGACAACCATTGTAAAAATTTGTGGAAAACAGTATCTGAAGACAACAGGATTATACCACTGTGACTAGAGATAGAATCCTGGTCACTGAAATAAGTTTGTATTAAAATCTTAGAGGGATAACAGGACTATGGAGAATACAATATTTGTGTTTAGAGAGTTTAACAGGCAAACTTTAATTTTTAAAAATCTTGTACTGACCTGACCAAATTGTGATGGCTGGGAATATGACAAAAGTGTTTGTAGCTGAAGTGTTGGAAAACAATAAACACTGTTTTGCAAAACTCTACTAGCTAGTTCATTTTAAATCTTGTTCACCAGAACTACTGCTAAACACAGTGACAATTGCTTACCGACCCACAACACATATTAATATAATCAAGTGTTTAATTTGCTCTTGGACTGCATAGAACGGCAGCTACCGGCAGGAAATTATTTATTCTCCTGTAGTCTGTCTTTCACTGTACTGCCCTTAAACCATTTTGTCTACACGTTTCATTTCAAAGTCATGTCTGCTTATAGTTTGAACATGGCTTATAAACAGTATTAGGAAAGCAAGATAAAGACAGAAAATTATACTGAGGATATGAAATGAGCAAACAAATACCAGAGGAAAAGTGTCCAATCTTGTCAGAAGGCATGCTTGCCAATAACTAGAGGGTATGGTTTTGGAAAGATTATGCATTGGACCAGGCTCAGCTTTGCAGCTAATTACTGTCCTGCAGTATCCCTTAACCATGCTCACTTGTGGATCACAGCCCTGCTGTGCTGCAGCAAAGAAAAAAAGCAAGCCTTTACTTCAAAGATCTAACATCTGGGGAATTTTTTTGTTTGTTTTGTTTTTTTGGGTTGTTTGGTTGTTTTCTCCTATCTGGATTACTGGGAGATTTCCCCTCCTGCCACCCCTTAAAACAAAGGTGGTTCCAGACTCTGGACTGTAAAGGCCTCTCAGTGTGAAGTAACCATGGAGCTGGACCTGTGGGTTTCCCTACTCATGTTCGTTTATTAAACCCAGATCATCACAGACATAAGTACATTTTTATTTCAGTGAAAATGATGCAGATATTTTTCAATGAGAATTTTCAAAAGTTAAAAAAAAAAAAAAAGCATTTTGATTTTCAGGTTTTCATTAGAGAATTGGACAGTAAAAAGTACTGAGACATTTTCAGGAAGATGCATAGAAAAGTGATTCTTTTTAATTGCCAGCACACCAAATAAGGTTAGCAGACAGAAAGACAAACTATATCCTTGTAGTTCTCCTACCTTCACAGTACAATCAGATGTTAAACCATTGGTCCCTCCCCTGATCCGGTATGAGTCGGCAGTGTATTTAGTTCATTTTCACAGAGCTGCTCTGGATAGACAGTGTTAAAGGGAAGCTTAATATTTCTATTGAGCATTAGGATAATGGCTAAATATTTTTTAATGCAAGATATGATATTCAGCTATTCAGTTGAAGGGCTCTTTCTTCATAAAAGTCTTGGCAAAGTCCTTCATGATGCAGGGCACTTCATAGGGTCCTGCCCAGGGCAAGATGGAAAGGCAGCTGCCCAAAGCTATGGGCACTGACATGCATCCACAAATAATTTTCCACTTTATACTCCAGGCCTCCCAAATCAAGAGGTTAATAAAATATTTCCCCTTCCTTCTATTCAGACTGTATTTGAATTTCTTCTGTGAAAATTCTGCTTAGTCATGAAACACATTATAGTAACTAAGCTGAAGCAAATACGCAATTGGTTATTAGCGAATATCCATTTGGAATAGCTTTATATGGTCTCTGGCATAAGATTACCACAATCACAACACTGTAAAACCATGAAACATCTCTGATAAAAACAAGTGTATGCTACAATTTAAATCTATTTCTGCTATTTAAAAATTGATGCCAAGAGACATGTAAGGGAATACTGTAATATCTGCAATATTTTAAGAATATATTTGAAGTTTTCTTACGGTCATAGGGAAAAAATTTTCCTACAAAACCATATGGTAACATGTTTTGGATGCTAAAACCCTGTCAATGTTTTATTAAAGCTAAAACAAATATCTGGTACCACTACAAACTACCTTCCCCCACCACAAAGCTTAACTATCTTCCTCTTTAATGATTGTAAGATGGGACAGATGGGTTGGTGCTAAACCCACCATAAGTATGAGTTGGAATCATGCAAATTAATTGCGAAAGAAGGAGTCGCTCCTTCCGAGTACTCTTTTCGATCAGGAAGGGAATTAGGAAAGAACGCAAGTAAATGTGTTAAAAATTAAAGGTATTTTCAGAAAATAATCAGGAATTTTAACATAATCTGGAAGCTATTCAATTTTTCTGCACATAAAATTTATCAATTTGATAAAGAGATTGAGAATAGACATATTGTTGATACACTATCATAAGATAATTGGAAGGGACTTGAAATCATCTGGTGCGACCTCCTGCACAAAAAGCAGGCTCAGGTCTGAGGTCAGACCAGGCTGCTCATAGCTTTATCCAGTCTGGTCTTGAAACCTTCCAAGGATGAAGGCTGATCCGCCTCCCTGGGCATCCTGCTCCACTTCCCTCGGAGTGAAATTTTTTTCTGTTATATGCAGTCTATATTGAGTAAATATAGTAAAACAGTAAAAATGAGGAGTGCATGTTACACACCACAGCTGTACTGTTCCTAAGCAGCTCCTGGATTAGTTGTACAGAGAGGGCTTAAGCACCTAAGGTGGGAATCTACATCCAGCATCCAGCAAGGATGGTCAGGCCAGCCCTCAGTACCATCTGTAGATACCTGAACGCTATAAGCCTTGAAGTTTCTGCTTCTGTGCAGACTAAAAACTGCCTGGACTCTGGCTGGGTATTTTCTTACCAGTGTCTGTCATGTAACCAACCTCTGCTGGAATTCAGAGAAGAGGCATTTTGGGCTAGTAAGGACAATGTATCCTGACGAAGACGCTCTCCCCTCCTGCTCACCAAGAGAGGAGCATGTTTGTGGATTAGCCATCAAAGTGAAGGAAGCTATTGGAGATGGGAGCAGGGGAAGCAACAGGAATATTTACAAATACCAACTGAAAGATGCTTAAGTATGTGCTGTAAACAATCTGCCCTAAACTTCCTAAGTGTAAAGAAGCTTTCCTTACCTTATAAATTATTTTGGTTGCTGTGGAATTTAAAACAAACAAGCAATAAAACTGGCTGAAGACTAGACTGAATGTAACACAAGTTTAAAAAGAGGAAATTCATAATAATGATTATGAAATAAAGTTCTAAAACACAGATAGTGGAAAGGAAAGTTAGATATATAGTAGAAAACGAATGGCTAGCAGCATTAACAGAATTCATAAGGATTTCTAAAAATGTATGTGGAGAGAAAAGAATCCTAATAATGATTCATTCCTTGGAAAATGACAAATTCAATAGTAATGATACATAATAAGATATACTTAATGAATATTTTTATTCTATATTTATATAGAGATGGAACAATCCATTCACGTCCTGCCAAAATAGAGAACTGCAGCTTATTCCAGCAGTAAGAGAGCTCTTGAAAACCCTGCCAAGACAAACTGTTGTAATCAGAGAGATCCAATAACTTGCATGCAGGAGTTTTAGGAATTGATTTAGAAGTTGTCTGGACTGTTGGACTTAATTGTTGATATTTATTGGTGTTCTGGCAAAGCTGCACTTCAGATATAAAGAGGCCATATGGGAAAAGAGAAGGTGGAACATCTTCAGTGACTACAGAGCTATTACGGTAATTTCTATCCTAAGTAAATTAATGAAATGGCTGATACATGAACTTGGGCAATAAATGACAAAAAAAAAAAAAAAAAAGTAGTGACACAATTCAACATGTTTGGTTTTTTTTTTTAATAGGATTGCAAGATTGAATAAAACCGATTATATTTATGCAGCTTACGTGGATTTCTCAGTAGTGTTTGTCTTAATACTGCGTGGTATTGCTATTTAAAATAGTATGTTTCAAAATCCATACAACAAATTTAAACTGATTGAAATCTAGGTGATAGATCTCAATGTGTAACTATTAATGGGAAGCTACTAAATAAGAGCATAGGTTTTCAAAAATTCCTAACTTAATGCTGTCCCATATTTCACATTGATATTAGCTGTAGCTTGAAAACCTCTCATTTAACACTTAGAGGGTAAAATTAGGATTTGATAGGGAGCACAACAGCCAAACTGAAAATATACCTTGGCCTCGAAAACCTGTTTCTCGATAGCTGAAAAATAAGTAACTGTAATATATGTCAGCAACACAAAGAAACTTTCAATGTATGTACACCTTGAGTCTAATGTTAATTAAATGCCTTATCAGGAAGAGGAGAATCAAACTGTAGACAAATCTAGTGTTTGTGGTTCATAATCAAAAGTGCTCTAGAGGAGTCCAATCCATCCCTAATCTGGTATTTTTCTGGCTGAGATCAGAAAAAGAATTCATGACCCTCAGAAAGATGTTAGTGCAATCACAAGTAATGTACCACTGGCAAGTTTAAGTAAGATAGTGCAATTTTTATCATCCTTTGGAATATACAAAGTAAAGGTACTTTTCAACCATGTCTAGATCATCAAAAATCAAAACCTAGACATACTGCAGCTGATGGTCACCAGGTACACACAGCCAGACCTTGAGCTTGTGTGTAGCATTTTAGAAGCTGAACCTGAGGTGGGAAAATAACTGGGTCTCTTATGTATGGTGGGACTTGCCCAGGGTCACTAAGAAGACTAACACAATGACAATGGCAAGATTTAGGATGGTCATCTTATTATTATTCTCTGGTCACTGGTCCTCGGGAATCTGAATACAGTAACTGAGAAGCCTTCATGCAGTTAGTAAACATTTCCTCACACCCCTTCAAAGGCAATTGAAGAATCATGAATCTGACTTTTAATGTTAGCTCACCTTAATACAGAAGGAACCCGTGCATCCTGGCGAGTAATGCCTTCCCTTATTTTGCCTTGCCTGGCCTTCCCTATCCTGCCCTTTCATGCTCTGCCCTAACCTGAGTGATTGATTCACTGCATCAGTGCATTTAAGTCATCAGAATAGACAGTATTGCTTTATATCTTCAAGCCAAAAAAAAGTACTTTTTTAGGTTATCCCAACTTAAAGTATTCCCATTTTGAGATAGCAAGAGGTCACTGTAAATAATTTTAGGCTGACTAAATCATTAAGCCATTTCACCTTAAATATTGCATTGTTCTGTAATTAGCAATACTAGCTCTTTAGTATAAAGTATGTTAGAGATAAGTATTTTATTATTACAAACTGCAGAATTTCATATTAGATAAACCTTTATAAAATGATACAGTAACATGAGAGGTTCTGGGTTTTGTTCTGAAGGTAAAGTATGTGTGGCGTGCGGCGCACAGAAACATCCTTGGTGATAAAATAAATTGCATCAATCCTGCTGTCCTCATATAACTCACCATAGCAATTATTTACGTGATTCCAAAGAGTATCTTCTTTTTCATATGTAGTGATTTGTGTGATAAAAGGGCACTGGAGTAATAAAAAGTGTATATTTCACTGGCAGTTATGAAACACTGTGTGCCTGAAATAAGTACAGTGAGTAATGCTAAATGGCATTTGCAAACTTCAACACTCACATATCGTGTAGGAAACAGTCCAACATACATGCCAACAAACCAGTCTAGGGCAAAGGACTAGTGAGAACCAATGCAGTTTGGTTACTGCCCAGCACAACTCAATCTTGAAAGAAATGTCAAAGAAAATTATTTGATAATGTATTTTTAAAATATACAATGTTATTTTCCCTCTTTAATTTTTAATTTGAAACATTATTGAAGTTATTTTTGCAAAAAAATCACCACCATTTCAGTCTCACAAATCACCACTATTTGTTGGAGTCTCACTATTTTTAAAGGAATTTTAATTTGATTTGTTCATTTCCACTGCTGTGAGTGAAGCAAACGCATTTACTTGTTTACTTTTCAAACAGAACCATGGAGAAAAATGTCTTAAGTACTTTTATGAGGAACACTGGTAAATTCTACCTGGAGGAACACCAAATGAACTGTTCAAAATTTCTATACAAGGAGATTGGAAAGTAACAAAAGTATGGAAAACATTGTTCCTTTTAGCAAATTATCTAATAAAAATCTTGTAAATTTAAATATGCAAAGTGAAAAATACTCTCCCAGGTGAAGAGCAGGAATTTATTGACAGATATGTCAAAGCAGTAATAAAATAATATACTAGAGAAGAGATGAAAAGTTAAGAACTTCATCCCTAAAGATAAATAAATGACCTAAGAGATACAATCCATCACCACACAACGTAATTACTGCAATACAGTTAAACACCTTGTCAGCAACTGGTTACTAAAGCTATGCTTTCTAGTTTGGCTGTACCTTTTTGGAAGATTTGGCTTCAAAGATACAAAATCAGAAACTGGCACTTTGCAGATTAGGAAGAATCAAACAAAGAAATGTGAATAGGAATTTCAGAAGCTCCCAGCTCCACACAGGGACTTGCAGACGGGCCCTGCAGATGGGTGCAGGGGCTCTGACAGCCTGAAGGAGCCCTTGTTCCCTTTCACTTGCAGAAATGTTTTTTGAGCTGGACTAGTTCACGGGTGTGTAAAGAAGCTCCACATATAAGGTAGTGGTAAGTTTTGGGTGATGTGCTGTTTTTGCACAAAGTATGATGTTTTATGCCAATGGACAGTTAGATTTTACTGTCAAACTGTGGCCTCAAAGCTGGTCAATGTCAGAACACCTAACTTCTGGCATCCTTGCCTTCAAAACACAAATGCCTCAATACTGTGTTACATGCTGAGGTTACTCTGAATCCAGAGCTACTCAGATCGTGCTCAGATGTGGAATCTCTCCTAACCACTAATCCCTTTGTGGGATCAAGTATGTCCTAGCTCTTGATTTCACAGCCTGCTTGGACATTCTCTGAAAAATAAGCATCTACACCCAAAGCTGATTTTTTTTTCTTTATTTTTTTTTTAAATGGGAAGGTGGGAAGACTTCTTTTCAGCTAGTAGCTCCAGGATCAGAGCTCTCATCTGGTAACCGGAGGCACTTGGTTCTAGTGCCTTCTCTGCCTGAAGGCACTCCGCAGCAGATCAGTCTGTCACAAAGCTATTGTTTCGCATTAAAAGGAAAAGCTCTCATCCCTTCCTGTTGAACTTCATATTTCATGTTTAAAGATCTTTCAGCCTGAAAAAAGCAGCATGAAAAGCAGCAGGACTCTGCAGCCCAGCGGAGCAGCCATTCGCTGTGGAGAGGGAAGGCTCCGGCCACCAGCAGCTCCCTCTCCCCAGCTTCCCCCAGGGCAGCAGCACTGACCAGGCCAAGTGGAAGCAGCTGACCCAGTCTTTCACGGGTGTCCTAACGAACAGGCATGCTACAAATACACAGAACAGATTGAACCCTTCGGGCAGTGTAAACTAATGTTTATCTAGGTTTAGGATCCAGATGGGGCTCTGTTCAGATAGCTGTTCAGCTGGTCAGTGCTGTCAAAACCAGATGTTTTTAAAGCCTTCAGGCTTAGGAGATTTAATCACTAATAGTCACCTTTACAGGTTGTTTTGTTTGTGGTTTTTTGTTTTTGTTTTTTTAAACTATGAGGATTCAGGATTCCTGGTTCCTGAGACCATTTCAGTAAGTAAAGCTTTTTGTGGAGATGGGCCTCAGTGACGAAAGGGTTATTTTGATTCAGACTGAATCAATCATGTGTCTCCTGCAGCTTTTCCTGAAGGACATCTGCAACTCAGAGGCAAGCATCTAGAATAACCTAGTCCTACCTTTTTGGAGAATCCAAAGGAATTGAGATGATTTGGGTTCTTTATTTATAAAGTTGTCTCATTCACAGACCCATCTTTTCACTATTGAATTCCTTGGTTTGTGGTATATCTATAGTATTCAGCTTAAGGGCGATTAATGTCTTAATTATTTTAGGTATGCTTATATCCATATATTACCACCTAATGAACTTCAAAGCAGGTCCAATTATAAAAGGTGTATTCAAGGAAGTTTGAACTCACTCCCAGCCATCAGAAAAACAAATATAATTTGGTTCATGCCTATCAGCAGTTTGAAGTCAGTGTTGTGCAGAACAAGCTATGCTTACCATCAGCAGCCCTTTATAGGCGTAGACAATCCCAAGCCAAATTGTCATGTGAGTGTTTTCGCAGTGCTCCAAGATCGGTCGGATGGAGATGTCTCTGCCTGCAGGGTCCGGCTGCAAAAATGAAAGGTGAAATATTTGGATTCAAATTTCATTTATATTCACACCTCAGAGGTACTTAAACATATTCTTAGTAGATGGAGGATGTGTAGAATACAGAGTGGACAACTTTAAAGCAACTTGTGACGATGCAGACCCCTGCACCTGCAAAGGAATACAGTGAAAAGCAAAGATCTGAGGAAACAACTGCATGATAGCTACCACCAGATGAGCTCACCTCTACTGCAAACCAGAAAGAAAATGTCTGAAGTCACTCTGTCTTTAACAGTGTCAGTCACACTTACCAGCTCTAAGACACCTAATTTTTCTACAAGGTAAACAGCTTGAATGCATAGGCATGAAAATAAATGTACTTAAAGCCACCCTTTCACCTGCGGTTCTCATGTCACTGGCAAATGGCTGATAAACAATGTATGAAGCACTGCTGTGTTTCAGGTCTTTTTTCATTGACAACCATGAGCTAAATCAAAGACCATTCACTATGGAAACTACAGCAGTAGCTTAGAAGAAAGTATAAATCATCAAAAATCTGGAAAAAACGTCCTTTACAGCAAGTGAATGTATATGCAAAATTTAATGCCACTGGAAGCTTTGCAGCTTTCAATTTATTTTGAAAAGGAGACTGCATAAAAGTGAAGAATCAAGAGTACTTTTAGACTGTTGGGACTGTTTGTATGAGGGAGAAGTTGTAATTACAACAGAGAAACCTGGAAGAATCACCCCCACCCCCTCACCTCTTTCTTTTTTTTAAACAGGGAAAAACAGTTGACATGAAGAGCAAACGGGTACTAGCGACTATGCGTTCTACAACTAGAACACAATTAGGGTTTGGTCAAACTGCTTTTTAATGGTGTACATTGTATAAGAACACAAGGTGCTTCTCATATGGGATTCTAAGAGATCCTGTTTTAGTTAGATACCACAGAATACTCCTGTTGGCTGCTCTGAGCTGTGTGTACCTACAGTCTGTTTTGCTTTATAGAAAGCACTGAAATACTAAAGGCCGTTTTTCCTTTCTACTTTGAAACACTGGATCTGAACTTCAACTAAACTAAGATCAAACCAGACATAATTTTCTGTATCTGGTTGTCCCAGTGGGCTTTCAAATTTCCCTTTTTGATGAATAACACATGTGAAATACCTCATGCAGAAGTATAATTATTATTATATGGAATATGGAAAAATCCTATTTTCACCAACTGAAACATAGAATTGTATGTGGAAGGACTTCAGAGAGGTCTGAATAATTTCCTAAAGCTTATTCTTGCTGCCCCTGATGCTGGTATGAATTTTGCTATGGATTTCAGTGGTCACAGCATTAATCTGCAGCTCAGTTTCTTCCATCAGTCTTTTTGTATGTCAGGCATTGCCCCTGACCTCATGCACTGTAAAAAAATAATGTAACAAATAAGGCGGTAGACACAGTGGGGGGAAAAAACAAACAACATTGTGCTATGCACTGCACAGTCAAAGGATTCACAATTCTCTTTGCAAATTGTGCAATAGGCAAGGCACTAACATTTAAAACCTTTTCCTATCATGGACTTCTGTAGAAACTCTGAACAGGAGAAAAAATTACTTTGAAGAAAGATGTCCTAAAATAAAATAAGATAAACACCAAGAAGGTGATACTAACTTTCCCAGAGAGCTTATGACTCCACCCTAACGGTTGCTAATGGCAAGCAAACAACCATTAGCTGAAGAATTGAAATGACTGCAAACATGAAGTGGCATCACAACATCTAAGGTGCTACAAATGTTTGTCCGGGGACCAGTTGAAATATCTCTTTGTTCCCCATCAATGACAAAAGCCCAATGCTAAAATTTAGGTGCACTGAAGGGAAAGTACCCTTTCATGTCAAAGTTACAACTTGCTATGTTCAACATCATTTTTGACTGGTATGAAGTGAAGTTCACATGACAAATCATTCAAATACAGCTCTGAATGTTTAACTGATGTGTGAACAGGACTGTACTACAGAGACATTTTTTCTGAAATTCCAAACTACACCTAAGCTTGCTATATTATTTTTTTTCCATCTTTGAGTTACAGTATGCTAACAGTTGCATCCCTTATGGAATTATGGAAGCTACATCAAGTATAAACTTGTCATCATCAGAATGTCTTTTTTTTTGGTCTCCCCCCGCCCCCCCCCTTCACACTGGGGAGTCAGCACAGGACTCTATTTCTCCAGCTCTACATCCTTCCTGCCATGTATTCCATCTATTTCGGTTTCATACTTCTGTGAAACAAGAAAGTTTATAAATTATGTAGACTTCCACCTGGTGCAATGGACAATTCCTTATTTTGAAGAATATTACTGAAATGAGAACTCCTATTTGGTCAGTGGCAGATTATATTTTTATTTTCACTATGTGGTTATTCTCTAATGAAAATTTGCTTCAAAATTCAAAAGCATATGTCCATTTATTTCTCAAAACCGAGAGACCCAGGCAGAAAAATGACAAAATGGAAAACATAACTTGTTTTCAAATACTGTTAAACAGAAAGAAGTTGCATCATTTCCTTTGTAATGAAGTTTGTCAGATTTTATAAGGCAATGATAGTTTTAAAATTATGTTAATTAAATAAAACTGTGTATTCAGATTTTCTACGTGAGATAAGGAAATCTTGTGACTTGCTCTAGGGGGAGTAGGAAAAGAGAGAATACTGATTGCAGCATCAGCAAAAGTGTACATGGGGCAGTACTTCTTTCAAAGCACTTTCCAGATCTGCAAGGTAGTAGTATTTTAAAGAAAAATTTGCTGAGGTCTTGTGTGTGTGGAGTTAGGTGTAGCAGGTAGCAGTAATTTTACAGTGAACTGATTTTGCTGATTACTTATTGCTACTGCAAAATGACATTCCTGTTTTTTAATTTGCCATTCTGTTTCTTCACTGGTTTTGCATGAATTAACTAATCATAGCAAAAAGCTGGGTTAAAAAAACATATGATATTTTCTGATGTCAAAAGAATTTTTAAAAACTCTACAATTACAGCTGAATGGAGCACTTCACTGACCTCTCTAATCATCCACCATTTGTGCACTTTGTTACTGCTTTAGAGAGGATGACAACATAAATGCTACCAGTGATTATATATGTACTGGAAATTTGCCCTTTCCTTTTATAGAAAACAATCTAAATGTCCTTCAGATGTCATTCTCAAAAGCCTGAAGACCTCCTGTCTTGTGAATAGGCTGAAGCTTTCCTACCTCTTTTGAAATCTAATAAGGTTTCTGACATTGACCTCAATTTCTGGAGTGTTTTCAGCAGCTGAACATAAACAGTTTAATCTGTTCACTTCATCCAAGAGTTGTGTATCATCACTGGCAAAATGCTTGTTTTACATGAGATCTGCTAGGTCTAGAAAGCAACCCAAACTAGTAAACAGATTACCTACAGAATGTTTATATCCCCTCTCTGGGCACGTTCAAATTGTTATTAGTCAACTCTGTGGTTTTGTTGCCTTATCATTTTCTTTGCATTTCAGTCTGCTGGTGGGCTGGCAGATCCTTGTTGTAATAGGTGAGCAATGGCTTAGGTGGTACTGCCAGAAGGAGGAGTGAGGCTTAAAAGCACATGGAACACCACAGGGAAATTTGCAGGAGGGACTCTGGCAGGGGCAATGATAGGACTGCTGAGTGCCTCCTCTGTTCCTACACCTCTGCTAAATAACTGAGCAGCAATGAGACTTCTCTTCCCTTCATGTCTCTATGGACTGCAATACAGAACTACAGGCTCAGTTTAAGCTGCTTTCCAGAGTGGCCCATGTTAGGGAAGAAGCAAGGCTGCTTCAAGTGCAAGTGCAGTTTTTGTTGAATAATTATCTCCAATTCCTTTAAGGATCTGGCTCCCCTTGAGTAAACAAATGCATGCAGTGCAATGGACAGCTTTCCTTGTCCCAGGCTAAGGTGTGGGAAGATAGGGCAAACCACCCTGAGGCACCTGTGCCTTCTGGGCATGATGTTATTTGACCCATAAAGACAGCTCTTGTCTCCTTTTTTTCATCTGTAAGTACAATTTCTTAGTGGCTATTATACTAGCCAAGATCTCTTAGGAAACGACCAACACACAGTGGGGAGATATTTGTATTATGATTAATGTTTCATTGACTTATTTTGTGTCTTTACTGCCATTTCTTCTCTATAGCTCCACATAGGTCTTAAAAGGAGGATGGGTGTATGTTCCACTAGGCATTTCATCCAGCAGATGTCTGTGAAGAACAGACTGGGCCACTGCGCAGTATCCAAAATCCTTGACCTTCCTAGGCTACTTTTTCTACACGGTCACCTTTCCAGCTCCCATTGCCAGTACAGCAGATGATCGTTGTGGTGCTGCTGTGCAACACAGCTCACAGGTGGACAATCTCAATAAGCTTTCTAAGAAACTTTGCAGCAGATTTCCAGCGTGACATTTTGGCATTTCTGCATCTGCAGTTTTACCAGTGAGGAAATCAGAACATTAGGCCTCAGTTTTTTCCAAAGATGGATATGAAACATAAGGTAAATAGTTGCAATTTCTGTTTACTAGGCTTAAAATACACTGTAAAGTTCCTATAGTATAGGAAAACATAAGATCATACTCTTCGGACACATTGTTAAAATGGTCTTCGTATACCAACCCACTCTCTGCTTTATCCTCCCTTTAAATGACTTCCATCTAACTGGCATAATGACTGTATACTATTGCTAGTCTGCAGCATGATTTAGACATCTCTGGCATTTTTAATTTGGCACATTTAACGGTGATTCCTTATCTGAAAACCCAGACTTTGCTAAATGAGAAGATCATCTTTCTTTTTAAATACACTTTTTTTTTTTTTCCCCCCCAAGGACAGTTATAGTTAGTTTACACTATATATTCTGTAAGAAATTAAATTTACTGGCATGTTGTAACAGGCCCTCCTCTGTGCTAAACTGCGTATCTGTATGAAAGATGTTCCACAAAAGGATTTAAAGTTTTCAGATGCAGTGTGTTGCAGCCAGGCTCTCAATTACTGATGAAAAGAGAAACAGAAGGATCAGAGGATGTCTACTTTTCAGTTACTTAGTAATTTGAGGGTATTTTTAGAGAAAAACAACTGTGATATAAAAAAGAGCTTTTTGAGGAAATGGATCCCTTTTGTTTTATATATTTTTTACTTTCTGTAGTCACATCTTCCACAAATGCAAAATAGCAAACACAATACTAAGCTGGGGTAGCTCACTTGGAACGTCTTCCAATTAAAACTTTTTAGAATAAAAACTTGTTTGCCTTTGTTTATATCTGAGCTTAGGTTCAGATACATTATGAATCACATTGTATGTTATATATTAGCTCAGCCAAGTACAAAACTGTTGCTGAATTCTTGCAGTCCAGTGACCAATTTCATTTCTCTTCAAGATTAATACGGAAGTTTGGTCATTTCTGTAATAGTCTAATGATCCAGGACAGTGATTGATTTAAAGACTTTTTCTTAATGTATTTTTCTTTGATTCAGAGTCACGGGACAATATGATCATGGAACAGAAAATCAGCTTTTAATAGGGGAATGCAGGATTCTGTTAATAAGAGCAGGCTTTCAACTAAATGACTATCCTTACACCTGGCCCCTTCATGACTCCTGCAAGACAGATGACAAACATGAATCTTCTGACCTCAGGAGAAGGTATGGACGAGATTCTGAGCAATCACATATATTGCATCCAGTGTGTGTACTTGATGCTCTCTCATGCAGGTCCCAAAGAGAAAATTATTTCAGACTTGAAATTAGATTTGTTTTTTTCAAATTGTTTAAATATTATTAATATTTGTAAGGACATTTACAGTTGACTGTTACAATGACTATTAATACACAACTGCATCAAGATAGCATACTATATCAGTTCTCATTGAACAGAAGAAGTTCTCATAAGGATCTAAAGTTTAAGAATGCTGCTTTTTTTGATTTTTTTTCCATAATCTGAGATTGAAGACAATTTTTTTTTTTTCATGAAATAGTTACAACTGCTTCAGCTCCTAATCTGTGGATTTACTTTGTACCAGTATAATAGATTAATGCTCATGGAGCTACTGGAAAGGGAGCTGTTATGTCATTTCTGTAGATAAGGAGGGGTTTTCATATGAAGGTTAAACAAATGCCTAGGAAATCTGAGAGGAATTAATCTTATTGAGCCATACTTCTTTGAGTTGGAAAAAACATCTTTCTTTCTGATAACTATGATGAATATAAATATCCTCACTCCAGTTTTTATTGCTCAAGAGATTGAAGCAGTTTTCTACAGTAAATTTCTACTTAGAATTATTAATTTCTAAAATTCTAATTCTGAATTTTAATTAAAAACTGGAAAAGTGTTGGAGAGAACTTTCTTTTAATCTTTTTTTGTTTGGAAAAGTATCAGTTTTTAATAAATCTAATGACTTGAACTCACATTTAAAGTTAGGTTTGCAGTTCTTTACAATGTTCCCCTGCAAAGTTATTTAAATTGAAGAGGTGTGATTTTTAGATTGTGATTAACTTTTAAAGCAGTATTTATTTATATTAACTATACAGATTAAAGGTAAATTACTGGCAATTCAAATTCATGCAAAACAAGCATAATAATTTGCTCTGTGTTTTGTGAAAGTTTTAGACAGTTTATCTTAATTTGTAATAGAGAAGATTCCAGCCATTTCAGGTATGTTAATGAACAAAGCTTCTAAGGATTGCTCTTGAAACTTCCAATGGTTCCACAGTGGTGATGAATACTGCTGCAATGCACTATGGCAGTATTATTTTAAATAACCCCGCTGCTTAGGCTCAGGTGGGAACTGTGTGGGACAGCAGCCAGCCTTGGGCACAGTATGCATCTTCTTCCCAAACCCTCAACAGGAGTGGCTGTGTGCAAATCCAGAGGAGGATTTGCACAGAGCTGAGGTATGAAGTGTCTTGGAATGCAAGGTTTCTCACGTAGATCTGAATATACACCCCCTGCTCCTGTGAGGTGAATTAAAGGATATTTTTAGGTTATCCACAGTGAATACAGTGTATTTTCTGCTTCATTAATTTTCTTCTTATACTGAAATTAAGCTCCCCACCTCAGCCAAGGGACTAGACTTCAGATATTATCTGGCATCACAAAAACTTCAAAAATTAAACTCTTCCAACAGTTCAGAAGAAATCCTGTTTACATTGTAAATCCTAAAAAATCTTCACTCCTAGTGGTATTTTAGCATAGCATACACATGGGACAGTAATTCTGTAATGGTTGGCTAGCTAGAAGTCATCACACAATGAAATGACATTTGCTGAAATACCAACACATATATCCCTATTTTTTATCTCGTCACTTATTTTTCAGTTTACTTTTCTAAGACATAAAAAAAGATGTACCATATAAACCAAGGAAAAAGTATTATCAAATTTTGGGGCCTAAAGGATATTAATGTAGTTATTTTACATCACTCATCTCGCTAGAAATACAGAAGACAAGTCTAAATTTACAAATGGATGGGAGTGAAGAAAGAAAGAGAGAGGAAAAAAAAGAAAACATCAGAGATACACCACTGTAATTCCTACTACCCCAAAACAATAAGGTCTGGAAATACCGTCACAGTGATAGTCACACTAGTCACACCATAATAACTTTAAAACAAATCTACTTTCTAGCTCCCCATCTGGCTCTTGTACAAATAATTCCATAAAGCAGTAAACCAAAAGTAAGTAAATAAGTAAGTACTTAAGTAAGTACTGTAAGTTAGCATGATTTAAAGATGAAAAAACACCAGAAGACCTATTTATATGTTCTTGTATTGTAAATGTGTCCATACACCTGTTCTTAAAGAAAACGTCTCGGCAGCATTATTTGTAACATCACTTTACTTAATGATTTTTATTTTGCTGTTGTGGTGCTTCATTTCTGTTCAAATGAAACTGTCTTTTGAGAGCCAAAATGTTCCCAGTGATTTGGTATTTTTATTATTATCATCCCCTAATCCAAGCAGTTTCATTTATTTGCATTAACATAATATAAAGAATAATAGATTAGACTCAGCAAAGAAACCCCTGTGATCCCTGCAAACAAATGCAGACTAGCAGTGAAAAGGAAAATGCAAAATTCTCTTGTATCATGGAGTGTTTCAAACAACTGTGACTAAGTCTTCCCACTCTGCACTCAGTGATCTCTTCAGTAGAAATTTTACATCATATGATTTCCCCAATTACATACCTAGGGACTGGATAATGAACTGTTTCTGCATATGTGCACAGAAGCCATGGGACAAGTGTTACAAAGACTTAAGAAAGCATTCTCAGCAGTAGAACGTGTTTTTCTTTGAAGGGAGGGCAAAAGGGCAAGGTATGAAAGAAAAGCAGGTTAAAGGAATGAAGACCTTTGTAACTACCCAGACGCCCCTGTGCTGCACTGATTCTTCCAGAAATGTGTACTTCTTGTCTCAGCTTCACAAATTGAGGAAGGATGTTTTCCCCTCCTTTCCTGTGAAGCTGCCCAGAATCGTGGCTGACAAGCTGGACTTGCAGTTTCTTCTAGCTTTTCCTTTCCTAGCTAGATTTCCTGCTATGCAGGAGGCCATGCCAGCCACTTTTCTTGGTGGCTGGAACAATTCTGTACCTCCTTGATTACGGTAATGGAAACAGGCAGCATTAATATAGAAGTATGGCAAATGCATGAAGAACAGTAAAGCAAAGATGCAGAGGACAGCCATAGACAAACTGTTAGTGCGGCCCCGACAGGAACCAAGGTAGAGACCTTTTCTGTGCATAGTTTGCTAATGGGTTGGCTTTAAGCTGTAAGCAAGGCTATGACTTATTGTTCTTTCTGTGGAACTTAAGAGCAACAGGATTTAGCTCTGTTCCTGTCAATAAACCAGATTTGCACCCAACAGCTAATGGAAACTATCATCAAATGCTCCTCCCAACAAGAAAAACTCTCAGGTTCTCAATTGTGCCCAGCTATTTGGGCCAAGAAGGGCAACAACCTCATCTCTATAACTGCCTTATATTTGCTGTTTAGTGCTATAATTCCTTTGATTTATGGATGTTGACAATATTTATTACTGTGCCTATTTGCATTGCAGTGACAACAACAAATGGACACTATCTTCCTGCAGAAAGTGAAAAATCCATTCCCTAAGAGGATTTTAAAGCATACATATGAGATGTGGCAGAAGAGGGAAGCATAAAGTAGCGTTTTATGACATCTTCAGAGGCCAATATCAATGGACACCACTGTCCCCCTATACAGCCACTGACAAATGAATAGTTTCTGGGCCATGGCAAATAAAAAGGAATACTTCTCAACATGAAGGACATTTTAATTTCCTCACTATTATTTTATATATATATATATATATATATATATATAAATAGACATATATTAACCATCCAAAATGGTTAGATGACGGTCCATCAACCCACTACTGGAGGATTTTGCTGCTAGTTTTATGTCTGCACTAAGACACATTTAGAAACTGTTGTATTAAGTGGAGGTCTTTCCTTTGTTTTCAAAAAAAATAATCAAATATTTAGTTTTTAAATGCTAAGATTAGCTTAATAAGTAGATTCTCATAATTACATCACAATAGTTGTAGCAGAAGCACCTACATCTCCTCCAAAGTATCTCTAGAATTAGGTTATTCAACTTCCCCATCACAAAAGTTGCTGTGATTAAAATAAACTCTGTTTCTTGTTGACAGTCAGATGTAAGGTGCATCTTAATATATGGAAGTACATGAAAACATTTGTCTGTCATAAGCTTTTTGAGTATTTCAATGTTTTTTCTCCCACCTTGCAACACTAGAAATGTCTCAGATATAAACATTTTTACCTAATATCATCCAAAACCTGAATAGATGAATGAATAAATAAAGGTCAGGTCAACAGAAATATTTTGATTACTTCAAAAGATTTAATTTGGTTTTTGACCTTTTAAAACTCTTAACCTTACTTGATAGAACCTAACTCCATTTTGAAAAGAAAGGTAATTCTGAATTAAGGGATTTTCTTTAGTTAACAAAGGTCAATAGGAACATTTTAACACTTTTCCACCAAAACTATTCTGCATGGGGAAACTCACTGAGACTCCCTTTTTCTGGCAAGTATATAAATCTTACGACTACTCAATGTTTTCTGAGAAAAATATCTCAATACTTAAGGAATATCATCAGCAATAAGGTTGTAAATCCATGGTCTTGATGGGTTACTTCTGAAGATTCACACTTGATAGTATAATTGATAGTATATTAAAGCAGAAGGACACTAATGAATGAACCACATGGCTTTACAACTTTTACTGGCATAGTAATGCCAGCAAAGCCTATAGACTGGAGATGAGTACAAGGTGACTAACAGTATATAAAGTATGTCTTCATCTTTGGTAGAGTCCTGTTTCAGCTGTGAAAGACATAGCTCTTGGCAAACTAAAAATACTTTTGGAACCTTAAATCAACACCTTTTCTGCCTTAAAGAAGGAATCTGAAATAAGGCTTAGGATTCCATATTTATATTGGCATTACAGTTTAATAAGACCATTTTGATAATTGTTTCATCTTCAGCAAAACACAGGATATAGATTTCCTTTTCATTAACTCCAGCCTGAAATAAAACATTTCTTCTAGAAAAAACATTCACTGACCATGAACCTATATAACCCTTGCTGAGTCAATGCAAAAAAATTGGACCTAATTTTGCTCTTCATTTCTAAAAATGAATTTAGTTCAGGTTCCCTTAGTTCCTAATATGTTTTGTCTAGTAAATTGAAAGGCTATGTAATAAAATTTTTTCCCTCTGTTGGTATTTACAGATTTTAACCGAGTAAACTCTTAATGTAGCCCTTGATAGGCTAAATATTGAGTTCCTGGTGTTTTTCACTATGAACATGTTTTACCTTCTTTAAAAAATCTCATTGCTTTTCACTGAACTGTCATACCAGCAGATCTCCTGAATTCTGCAGAATGGAATGGAGCGCACTACGCTTATCATGGCTGCCTGGAGTCATATCCAGGTTTAATAACCACCATAACACCTAAGGTTAAGTCAGACCAAAGTGTATCTGTGAAATCACAAATGCCATAAAGTCTCTCAATTCTCTCTTCTTTATTCTAAATGAATAGAGAAATGTGAAAATAGTTTAAAAGCTATAGAAAACAAAATAGATAACCTTGAAAATTTATTCACCAAGTATTTCTCCTGATAACATAGGAATAGTTGACATACGTAGGAACCAGTAATAGTTGCACTAAGCTACCTTGAAAGTTACATGCCTCCAAAACACAAAAAAGAAGAGCAGTTATGGAGATTTTTGATTTTTCTATTACGTCTTTTTTCTATAAATAGCTATTTCAGTGTTGCCACTTCTGCTGATGTTACTCAGAACAAAGCAGGTAGTCATGGGAATTTTTTGTTTCTCTCAGATCAGTAAAACTTTTATGCAACATTTTTCTTAAATAATTTATCTTCTTTCAGCATCTGTCAGACCAGATTTCATTTAACACAAGTCTACCACACACTTTGTTGCAGGTCCTTTGCTCTGGTATACAACAGAAGAATTTTCAGTTGATAAGAAAGCAAGCCAATGTGAAACAAGACCTAGCAACCATAAAATGCATTTTATATTTCCATAGAATTGTTTTTTAAATTGTTAAGCTTCATATCATAATAGTGGATTTTTTTGGCTTTTGAAGCATATGTTTGATATATATGTAGTACAAACAGATAACTGTGAATTCATTCTACCTTGCAATTCCTACATCTTCTTGACATAAGTAGTACATTTGCTTATTTATAAGATTATTCTTCAGTGAATTCTTGTATTAAAATATCTGGATGACACAAAATGCTTATTTTCAAACTAAAGAATTATAGGAAGCATTGATCTGTAACCATTCTCTGATGTATCTGTAAATATTTTTCTGTAGCTAACTACACAGTGTATATCTATAGCTGTGCATTTTTCCTTTTGTCATGTGACCTTTAAGTTGTCTTGGTAGATACAGGTGATCTTCCTTACAAGCATCTTCCAAGTACAGATCTATCAGGCATCATTGTAAAAGCATTGTTCCAGGATCCAGTATTGGCAGCAAAGCTTGCAATCTTTCCTGGCCTTGAAGAATTCATTGAGGTGGTTATTTCTGAGGTAAAGTGCTTCCACTGTCCTCTGAATCCATCCACACTTTTTTTTTTTTTTTTTTAATAGAGTGTACGTAAGGATTTTATCATTCCTCCTATTATTTTTTTAGGAATGCTTATTACATAATTTTATTCTAGCGGGTGAGCATATATAATTCTTCTAGAGCTGACATGAAAGCCCTCAAAAACTCCTCAGCACAACCTCTGACAGCTTACATTTACACCCAAGTTTTCATTTCTGAGAACAAGGCACTGAAAAGAAGCAGCAAGAGGATCAGTGCCTTTGTTCTTCCATACCATTTTTCACTGCTCACTGGAAGACAGGCAGAGGACGAGATAAGCACAGACAGGCAGGCAGTATCAGCACAAAGGCAAGAAAAGCAGCGTGTTTCTGAATGGTGATGGCTGGTGTCAGCTAGGTTTGTCTGACCTGGCATTCACCTCCTCTGTGGCACTCAGCTACACCACTAGCCTGTCACACATTCCAGGACAAACCTCTCCAGTCTGAGCTACCTTCTTACGCTGCCACTGTATCCCCTTTAAGGTAGCAGTGTGACGCGACTGTAGGAGAGGCAGGAGTTGCAATCTTCCAGCACTTTGCACCGGCCTGCGTGCTGCGGTGCTAGAAGGCTTCCTTGGAGCAGGACCAGCCTAAATAGCTGAGTGAGATTAAGCAGCAGCAGTACAGCCCCAGGATATCTTCATTTTGCTGATGTGCTTTGAGAAGCTAACAAAAATGCAGAATGTTCTGCTACAGAGTTCCTAGTTAACGTTCCCCTAAATAAACC
Source organism: Falco biarmicus (assembly GCF_023638135.1). Taxonomy (NCBI): domain Eukaryota; kingdom Metazoa; phylum Chordata; class Aves; order Falconiformes; family Falconidae; genus Falco; species Falco biarmicus. Next base: position 72,354,170 of record NC_079290.1, read on the forward strand.
CACACCGAGGATCTCTGGAGCAGTTATGGAAAGACCCAAATGATCCAACCTGGCAAGCTTAGACAACTTAGCTCCTCTGCTGGAAGAAGCTTTCCTTACCAGTGAGAAACTGAAGCTTGAGCTTGTGTTCACAGCTCAGCTGAGGCTTGAAAAAGTGTCAGTGGTGACAATTCTTGATCACTTGATTCTCTATATAGCAGAACAGACTTTGAGTAAATTAATCAGAAGATGAAATAAAAGAGTCTCACAAGTACATCAAGGATAGAAATAAACCTTGGGAGAAATGCTGAGATCTTATGGAACAAGGAAAATATTAAAAACTTAAGACAACTGAAACATCAGACCATTTTGGTTCAAGAAGACTGTGGGGAAGAATTGAAATAGTGGTGAAAATATTCCCTTTTGCCTGCCAAACTAAGAAGGAAGGAAGGCGGGAGCTACAGTGGAAAGTGGCCAGGTTCCCATGCTCCCACTAAACATATCTATATATATATATGTGTGTGTGTGTGTGTGTATATACATAAAGCATCTCCTGCCACTGTGACAGCTAGTGGGGTATGAACTGACTCAGCACCAATTCCATACATGGTCCCCCAGCTAACATATTAAAAAAAAATTATTTCCGTAACCTGATCAGTATTAAAAAAATAATTTTATCTTTTCATTAACCTTTAAAAAAGTGATTTTTCATTTTGAAATGTGTTTGTGTAAATAAGTGTGTATTTCCATGGCAACAAGGCCTGATGTTCCCACAATCACCTTGACATTAATTTATGAATACATCAGGCATTCAATACAAAAAATTAAACAATAGCAATTATTGGTTAGAAATGGAAAACTGCTTTCTTTGAAGGTAGTTGAAGGCTATGAAATTCACCTCTATACAAATCAGAAACTCTATTATTATTTTAGAAACAGGAACTCCTATCGAGGCAAAATGTATGTGCAGTGTTTTGATCTTGACTTAACAAAAGCAGTGTCTATTAGCTTGAAAAACCTCCATCTAATGTTCCCACCCAGGGAAGAATGGACAGGGAAAGAAATATGACAGTTACTCATACACTTATCAACAAAAAAGTGTATCCACCACTGAGCAGTGCTAGGATATCATCAATGGAATGAAAAAAATGCAAAATTTGAGTGGATCATGATTTAGCTAAACTGCTAAAACTCCAAGATTTATATATTAGGGTGAATAAGTGACATGGTTTGCTGGCATACAGTTTAGGGATTAGAACATCTATTGTTCATGAAAAATTTTAAAAGCACCACCAAAATACAGTTGTTTTGAAGCACTTGTACTATTATTTTCAGGGAAAAAACCCAACAAACTCTTACTTTAAGTTTCAGAATATTAGAGTTTTAATGTTTTTACTTGAACTTTTTATCAGTTTCAAGTTACATGAACCAATTTCTTACAGTTTATGATAGCCTTCCTCAATTAAATAGTATCATTCCACAAATAATTCTCGCTATAGTAATTAAGACAACATGGAAATAAAGTATAAGGGAAAATTAACAAGAAAATCTGAATCTCGTGCTTCAAAAGCAGTTAGTTCACACTACCTAATTTGCACATTAAATAGTACTTTAGTGCTGTAGGAGCAAACTGTCACAATCTGGCCCTATGCATTTAAATTTTTATGGAGGCATATTAAGTTCTTATTGTTCTTTAAATACTTTTTTTCCCCCCCAAAGAAATAAAGTCTGCTAATTACAACTAAATAAAAGGTTTTAATTTTCAATGTAGTATATTTAAATACACTGCTCTCAAGTACTGTTCCAAAAATAATAGTCACAGTATGCAATTTGGATTGAATCAAGCAACCATGAATCTAAACGTCGAGATATACATTATTCTCATGTGAATTAAACCAAACCTGAGGAGCAGTGTCTCTTGTGACAAGCAATAACAGCTTCCTCCAATATTCTCTAATCTATATTAGCTGTGTAAATATGTTCTTTTTAATTACAAAGTATATTCTTATAATGCAGATTTTATCATTTAATTTCTATTAACAACATATTTTCACAAATATGACTCCTGATTCTCTCTTTAATATGCTCTATGTTTGCCAAAATAGTCTCAAAGGAATCCAGTAATGTTTAACTTTATGGTTAAAATCATTTGCCCATGCCACAGGTTACGAAGACACAGCATGTAGCTTACAGACTGAAGTCAAATCCACTGTGTACAGTTTGTTGTTTCCGGATTTTTTTTTTTTTTGCTAGAATATTTTACTTGGTGGAGAATTAATAGAAATATATACCTGAAATTCCCTGATCAAACACCTGCCTATATGGACATAGCAGTATCTTTACTGGCATCTCCTGGAACAGGATGTGGGGTTATCTACACATCTGAATGGCTATCTTCAACCCTTAGTATTCCAGCATTATCCGAATGAAACAATAAAAATAGAAATAATAAATACACAGATGAAGGACATGACTGAATATAGTTTCTTACCATCATCATGCCACTTATTAACAAATGATGAACACTCTCATTTGTACAGAATAGTGTTTTAAATGGCTTTAAAAGACAGGTAGGTGCAGGCTGTGTTAGCAGAGGAATTAATTTTGTGCATATGGACAGTGGCAAACAAACAAGATATGATGTTATTAAAGCTATCCATTAATGTGACTGTCCACCAGGGCTAATGTCCATTTACTAAAGGGTGCAAGAGGGCGTATTTTTCTAGCTCTGCAGATAAGTGGAATTAAGACTATATTATGATTTTGGATCCAGTGGCTGTATCTAAAAATCAATTGCTGTAGTTGTTTATTCTTGTCAACCATCTGCCAGGGTAGGGAGAATGCCTAATCCAAGCATAATATACCTTCCCTAAAGTGAATGGGAATCTTATTTTTCATTTTAGTGTGGTCAGGATTATGCCTGTGATCTTTCCCGTTTTTCAAGCTTGACAGGTTCCTACAACTGCAACTACTTTGAATCACCATCTGTATCACTTCCTGGGCTGGACATACCTATTCAGAGAAAGTCCTGTGGTCTGAGTACCCATCAGTGGATGGAGCACATCAGGCACGCCTTTGGAGCACACTTGGTTTAGTTTCACTGAAAAGGACACCAGTTCTTGTCTTCATATCTAAGAACTACTCCAGAAGTGCATTCCCAAATCAAAATGGTGATGCAGACAGACATGAAGTTCCTTGGGGAGGGAAGCTACTTCATAACATAAGTCAAGACAGATTAAACTGAATAACTCGCTTGTTCAAATGTACACGTGTGTATTTGTGTCTATAGCTTCATATAATGTTTCTCCGATATGGATTTTTTTTTTTTTTAAAGAGGAAATTGACGTTTAAGAAGCTGCAAGCTGAAGATTCAGTTTCTCTTTGAATTTGCATTAGAAATCTGAACTATAATTTAACAAGAAGATCAAAACAGAAAACCAAACCACCTTACAAAAGCTGTCTTTCAAGCATGTAGAGATTTAGAATGTTTCTGTAAATTGCTGTCTTCAGGCTGATTAGACATTTGCCATGACAGCATCACCACAGACAGAAACCTGGAGGGTTTTTTTAGCTATACCCTCACTAGATCTGTGTTTTTTAACTTCTGTCAAATAGTGATAGCATAGTGTCTTGCATGGTAAGCCTGATCTGATTTGTGAAGGTAGCTCCTATATACTGTAATACAGAACACTAGCGATTCTCGGTAGTTCCTTAGAGGTATTGCATCCAACCAGTCACTTGTGATACTGCAGGATGTGCAGGTATGCCTTTGCAGGTGCAACAAGCCCAGAATTTACTGAAGATGATCAGGAAAGAAGCCATGGTGTGCTCTCTTCTTTGTAGTGCATAGAGCATACACAGCCAACGATCTGAACACCTAGTAAAAAGCATGCCCCCCAAGGATTCCCTCTTAAGGTCAAAAGAGGTAACTGGCAAATTTTGGAGTATAATGCAGACTGCATACTTTTCAAATCCTTAGTCTATGCCAAATCCACAGTGCACAGAGAATGGGGGTAAGGGAATGGATTTAGCCCAGTGTACTTTCCTATCTATTTTGCTTTACATCTACATCTTCTGAAGAACATCTGTAGCTTGGTGGACAGACTATTGGAAGGACGATATCAGGGTATTCCCACACTCCAGCTTCAGGGAGCCATGGAATAGTTGAGGTCAGAAGGCACCTCTGGAAGTCATTTTGTTCTTTTTGCTCCACACAGGGTCAGCTAGGGTCAACCACATACTGTGATCTTCTGTGGTGGTATGCAGGACCACCATTTCTAGAAGGAACTTCATATTCAGCTTGTTTGCCCAAAGCTGGCCAAGCTGCAGTGCTGCAAGTGAAGATAAGATAGTTGGTGGCACAATTAGCTCAGGCGCGAGTTTCTGGCTTGTCCTGAAGTTTGCCCAGAAATAGTTGGGTATTTAAGTGTGGGCTTTGGTGTGCACTCAAAATGAAGTACAGATATTCCATGCACAGATCCACAGAAAAAAATCCCATGTCTTATCTTCCGCTTGGTGTTCATGTATATGGGTTTCCCCCTAACATATGTCCCCCATTCCCAAAGTGCTGGGTATATTGAAAATTTATGCATGCTTTACATTTAATTTAAGCATTTCCATAGCAACTGCTAGATTTGAAGATGTTTTACTTTTCTCCTATGATACAGAGTATATTCTTCTCAGAACAATTTCCCAGGCTGTGTTTAGCCACATTCATGTGACTTTCTACAATTTCATTTTCAATGAAAATTACCAGATCATCTACCAGATTGACTTTTATGACTTCTTCCATCTCACTCTGTGTTTAAACAAGTAGTTCTGCATCAAATGGAGCTAATGAAGCCTGATTGCTCAGAATCAGTGTTTTTGATTGATAGATGCAGGGGTTTAATAAGGTCCAATTCACAACCAAGATGTTCTTCACTCTTGGAATAGATCAAAGATGTGTTTCCTCCTCTCCTTCTCTCTTTCCTTCTCTCTCTTTCCCTCTCCCTCTGAGTCTTTTACACAGATGCTTTACTGTCAGGAGAGTCTAAAGGATGAACATGGTCACCAGAAGCCTGATACTCAACCAGTGTTCATAACAACACACAGATAGGTAAAACAAACATGTCTGTATGCTGAAGTCTGGAACAAAACTAAGGGGACTTGAGGTGATCTATGGTGCACCCAGCATCAATGAAGTGATGACTGATACTTCTGTATGGGGAACCTTAAACCTCTTTAAAAAAAATCAGAGTTTCAAGTAGGAATAAAAATACAATACAGGTAAAAAAAGGAAACATATATAAAGAAAGGAAAACAAGGGAGGTATGGGAAAGATTTTCCTTGCAAATTTTCACTTCTTTCTCATCTGCATTTTGCCTTTCTGAATGTCATTTCTGAAAAGGATCCCACAATTGTAAGCTATTCTTCCTGCCCCTTTGCTGTCACAATATCAGACTTTCATCGCATCTGATTTCTGTTCCAGGACCACAGCTGGTACAGCGTGCATCTTTTATACTGGTATACTTCCATGGACAGTCTGCATAAAGCACAAATCTAACAGAGAGTAAGCAAATGAAGAATTTAAATTTGCCATCAGGTTACGCAGACATCACCTTCATTTTGTGCAAGCAGTAATGCCTAAACCAGGTGGTGAACAATCAGGCTTCCTATTCTGTCAGGCAGCAACCTGACGCTTTACTTGCCTGATATGTCACACAAACCTGAGCTGCTATGTAAACAGCAATAAATAACAGAGAAGTGGGTGGTGGCACATTTGTTTGCAGCTCGCACATTCCTTCCCAGTCCCCTCACTTTCATCCTAGGAAGCAAGTGAGGCAGTAGAGACAGAGGTACTCTCAGGATCCTGGCAGGCTCCAGGATGTAATCACCAAAATAAATCAATTAATTTAACCCTAATGTAATTATCTGCTTTAGAAGAAGGGTGATTTTAGCTTGCTGAATTAACTTTCAAGATCAAACAGTTTTCCTAATAAATTTATACAGTTCCAAAGACAACAGTATTCTCAGCAGCCCCAGTACAACTCCAGTGGCTTCAGTGGAGCTGCTACATACTTCCATAAATGGCAGCACCTTTCAGTCAGGCAGCAAGGATTAGATTTCCAATTAAAAGGTGGCTTCAAAAATAAAGCCTACCATTACAATCAAACTGTTGTCAGACTTACAGTGAATGTATACCTGTTAACATTGGAAATTATGCTCAATTTGTGGATAGAAATTTCAAAAAAAGATTCAAAATGGAAGGCATTTCCTCTGGTTTCCATGCTCAATCTGTTGTAAATTGCAATATCCTCTGGAGCGGGGACTATGGGTGAGGTTTGCAGCAAGGGCCTAGGATATTAACTGTTACAACCTAAAGATCTGGTGTTTATTTTTAGGTAAAAATGGAGTAGTGAGGAGGAACAATGTCAGACAAGGATTCATAAAAACTAAGCACTTGGTTAAAGGGATGTGGTAGCCTCAGCTCCTGATCACACAAACAGAAAGGCCAAGGTACTTTTCCAAGAAATGTGATAAAAGCCCAGAGAAAAATCTATAAATGTTCATCCTATATTCCCACAGATTATTAAAGAGACTACTGCTGCTGTGATCTGTTTTGAGTCCTCTAACGCTGACAGTGGGCTCCAAGAGTGCAAACAGGTCAGATGGAGGAGTGTTCAGTCTGTGAACCCTGGCGGAGGCAGAGGAGCCCAGCTGCTCAACAGCAAACAGGGCTTAGGCAGTTCTTCCCTAGAAATGGCACTTGTGCATCTGGAAAGTGTAAGACCTAGGATTTCAGAAGCCTGCAAGGACAAATGGAAACTATTATGAGGTTGTGAGAAAATTAATTTGTACTTAGGTGCCTATGAGGCATCTAGGCAATTAAGAATTTAGATTCAATTTGGGGTCCTGACCCTGTATTCTGACATACCTCCTGCAGTGCTTCGGCTTATGCTGGCTTTCCATGAACAATACACCACCATGCAACAAATACTGCCAATGCACAGCCAACGTGTCTGCTATCACCAGCTCCTTTTCTTCTGCTTACCTTGCTACTGTCCATCTTCTCCTCTCCAAAGGAGATTCCCTCCTTAGCTCTGAACATTTTCCATGTAGCTAATTAGTTTAATTCCTTGCATCCCTGGTGTTTGTGGGCACATTCCCTCTTTACAATTTCCTTCCTTTCTGGTGGCAGAGGTGAGAATCAAACAGCCAGGTTGCTACAAGGCTGACAAAACCTGGGAAGCACCAGGGAGGCAGCCACATCACCTGTGAGGTCCCGGGCAGCTCAGCCCATGGGAGGCTGAGTGACAGGCAATCCTTTACTCACAGCATGTGGGAAAGGGAAATAGATGTTCGAGGGAAGGATGTTAACAGCAAGACTACAGAAACCTGGCAATAATCGCCCACTGCATCCAGAGCTCCCCAAACCAAACAGAAGCTATTATGTTTAACTTCAAAACTGCATGTGTATTCAGCCCATCTGAAATACAAACATAGCAGGTTATAATGACAGCCTCTCAATCTTGAAAAGTATTGAACATATAATACCAAAGGAGATAAATGGCAGCTGAAGTTAATAAACTGTCAGTAATGTATTATTTCAGCTTTCCACACACAAACTGGTCAAAAGTCACATTGGAACAAAGTTTAGAGAAATTTCTTTACAAATTAAATGACTGCCTCAAGCAAGACCTAGTTCTGTGTACTGAGAAGGCATGAATCTCAACCAAAAAAAAATTACTTCATTTAAAATGAATTTGGAAGTTATTATTCTGAAACTATAAAGGCTACACAGATTAACAGTGAAAAAACCAAGGTAGTAATTGATTTAATTATTTCAGTTCATGTTTATTTGCACCTCAGTTCTCAGTCCTGAAGCTAGGAAAAGTTCATTTTAGCACTAACTACAGATGAACCTTAAATAGTAATTAAAAGTAATTTCCATGGAGAAGAATAGACAAGGATACAATGCAAATCCTATTTATATCTATCATGAACATTCAAATCCATCTCAATCACAGCCATTAGAACATGAAGAGCAAATGGGTATATAGACACAGGAATACATAGCAGGCAATTCTTTTAGATGTGTAAGATGGAGGACATTCTATGAGATCATCCTTACCAGGACCAAAGACAGCAAAACGGAACAGAACAGAACAGTGGAGATAACTGTCACAAAGATGCTCAAGGCTGTATTTAGAAAGGGGACAGGAGCATGTCCATCATTTTGATATCACTAGTACCTATGGCAGGCCAGCTCTGTAGGCATCTGATCCCTGTGACACCTGAGTTTTCCTCTGCAAACCTTTCTAGTAGGCACCCCTGCTTCTGCAGCTAGGTGCATGCATGGCACCTCAGGGCATCCATTCACTTGTAGCTTGTCTTATGATGAGTATTACCACAAAATGTTTCCCAACTGGCTTACTTGTGGGGTCTGATTTAGTAAAGCTGCTTAGGCAGTACCTATCCTTGTGTAAAACACAGCTTGTGGCAACAAGAGGTGTCCCTTACCTCTTTCCTCCCCCCACCCTAAATCTCATCTATCAGGACAGAAGAGAGATAGGCTCCAAACTCTCTTCTACATCATCAAACTTGAACCAGCATCTTTCACTTAAGTACTCTAACCTGCCGGAGCACAGCAGTGTTTAAAACCTTGTACCCAAATTGGGAAGAGGAAGCATGAGAGAAACTGTCACCTCCTTGTGTACCCTACACCTCGATGTATACCTGTCAGCTGGAGGATAGGAGATGCAGAAATAAGGCACTTTAAAACCTAATTTTAGGTCAGGAATTTTATTAACTGGTGCAAGTATGTGAAAAAGGACCTGGTTCTCTACGTGGCTGAGCAGCAGCGAAGGAAATGGGAAGAAGGAAGGCAGCTAGCCAGTGGTAGGGTATGCAAATTAGGAAGGAGATTGAAAAATTTTGAGATGGTGTACTGGAATACAGAAATCACTGGCCACTGCATGTCTCTAATCCTCTTCTATATTGGGTCTAACGTTTCATTACATGTGGCACAGAAATCCATCCTGCCAGCTGTTTTGCTGGCTTTAAGAAGGATAAAAACAAGTTCAAAATGTGGTAGAAGTCAAGGTAAATTAAACATTTCTTGTCCAATCACTGTATGACTCAAAGAACCAAGAAGGTAATAAAATAAAGAGGCAGCATGGTCATCAACACTCTGAACTACCATCTACAGATCTCTTTATACTTTTAAAATAAAATTATCTCTAGTGCCTGCTTATGCACAGGAAACAAACAATTTCTTCTAAATGGGAGTAATGCTGTCATGCATTCATATACTAGTCACTTTTTGAAAAGATGGTGACAGGAAGATGCATGTGTACTGTCTACATTGACCTTCTGAAATCATCTCTTCAATCAACAAGTCAGTGCCTTTAATTTCTTTCCTGAGGATGAAGACAGCTTCTACAGCTAATCCTGACTTTAAGTCCTTAACATTGTATTCCTTCTCATGCATGGACAACACTTGACTAGAGGTAAACTACATGTGGTAGAATATGAAACTGCTCAATTATCTGTGTCATCATTCAGTTGGCTGGCAAAAAAAGAGGAGGAAACCCATGCATTTTTAGTAGAAGTTTTGTAAGGATGACAAGAATTATTTTTTGATGACAAAAATGACAAAGACATTTTACCATTCATGTTGTTATAAAGGAATATAAAATAATACCTTTTTAAAACCCCCTACAGAGTGAAGAAATGATACCCTAATATTGATGGTTTTAAAAAATAAACACATCTTTTACTGAAGTTTTCCCACTCCTTATCCCAACACCAGAGTACCTCCAATATATCTTGAAGAAAGGAACAATTGTCCCATTTAGTGGTGGGGGACTGTGAAAGGGAAAGATTAAATGGGTCGTCCAAAGTCACAAAGGCAGTAACTACACTCCAGAGGACTTAATTGGAATCCTGAGTTAGTTATCAGACCAATATTAGTTATGCCAATCTACTACCCTGGTTATCAACAGCTTTGATTGTATTTTGTACTGAGCATCGTAAGATCCACTGCTGCAAAACATTTTTCGCTGCATAAATGAAAATTATTGAATTAATATCAAGGACAAACCTGGTCAGAAACGAAGCTTCAACCTTACACTTCGATATCTAAAGTGCTTCTGAGAAATGGGGGGTGGGGTTGGGGGCAGGCAGGCAGGGGGAGGGGAATGATCTACCCAGAAGTGTCCTGACAACATATAAGCAGCACAAGCTTCTGCTGTGGTAGCAGAGTTACTTCATTTACATGAACAATTTATTGCTTCTAGTAAAGAACATTTTATTTCAATTAAGTGGACTTTAAATAGAACATTACAGAAAAATATCAGGTCGTCTTTATTGCTGTTGATAGTTTGAAGTAGTGCCCACCTTTCACAGAGATGGGTGTGAATTTGCACTTGAAGATATATTTTTTCTCACTGTTTTTACATTTTTTAGGTTAATTAATATATCTGCACTGCATCACAGCAAAGAAAAAGGAACTGTCACTGTATAAAAGACCAGAAGCCCAGTTAGCTGGTATCTTGCTTCCAGAGATGTTTTGCAAAATGTACAAAACTTGCTAGTTAACCATATTTCCAGGGGAAAAAAAAAAAAATATCATTTTTCCAAGCTGCTGGAATTTTTGGTTTTCTCTGAAGGAGTGGTAAAATCTTTATTACTTGTAGAAAAGTCAGATCTGTTATTATTTTTTTCTACTACACCTTTTTCTTCTGTATTTCTTACACAAGTGAATTCAACAGGTTAATTATGCAGTCTACAGAGTACACCCTTTTATCTTTTAAAATGTATTGATAAAATTAAGGCTTCTACTGGCAGTTTGCTTATGTCACATTAGAAAGAGTACTCACAGGTTGGCCTTTTTCACCATTATTTTATATACTGCTATCATATAAGCTCCTATGTCATTTCTGAGTTTTTAGAAAGCACCTGAACTAACCTTTTCTATTATTTTTGTTGTCCTATTATTTGAAATTTCTCTTTCATCTCTCTGTCCTTGCCTTCCTACATTTTCCACTCTCATCACTGTGTGCCACAGACAGCTGCCATTATCAGCTATAAAATTGCTCTTCAAAATGGAAACTCTTACATTATGTTTCTCTTTGCTGCCCTTTCCTCAGTCCTTTTAAATTGTTTCACAGTTTCACTGAACTGATTAACTTGCAGCCAGCTGTAAATTTTGCTACCAAAATACTCATGACAAATTTCAAATTTGTTAAGCAGTTGTGATCTTCATACTGATTTTGAAGCATTCCACTGTTAGATCGAATTTTTCTGTTAAGTTCTAACCAACAGATGTACGAAGGCAGCCTTTTCTGAACTGTTAGCTGCTTTTTGAATTAAAGTAGCAGAACAAAAGCACCATCCTCTAACTTCCACTATTAAAATGTAAGATAATACCACAATGCATTTTTAGTAGTAGAGTAATGATTGCCTGGATGACCAGTTTACATAATACATCTTCTCTTGTGATATACCTAGAACGTAGTGTCTTGTGATAAAAGAGAGAGATACTGTAAGAAAACCTTTTGAAAATGTATGCAATTACTCAAGTCTGTATATTTTCAAATTCTGCTGCATTTCATACTTCTCAAGCATTCCTGAGAAGAGAGTATTTCAGTATAATGTACGTATGCACAAAGTGCTTTACAGAAAATCAAAGCACAGGAATGCTTTGCTGTTTTGTGATGTCTGAAAGGAATGGTAATCTCGTATTCTTTCAAAACACCTAAAAGGTATTTGAAGGCAAGCTATTTCACCTTCTGCTGTACTTGAAAAGTGAAACTCCAAAGGTATTCTCATTGACTACTACACATTTATTAGAATTACATTTCTCTCTAGGCTTCATACTTGGAAGTGGGAGGTTTGTCCTAGAAAAGTGTTTGAAAGTTTCTACTTTCTTCATATATGACTATTAGAGCATGTAGGATATATTTAGTTTCTGTTTTCCACAACTGGATGTATTGACTCATACTTTCTGACTGTTCTCTTAATTTTCAAAGCAATTATTCTTGAAAAGGTTTATATACCGAGGTTGTCAGCTAAATATTTCTTATATGCCTGGAAAGAACATGTATCTTTGCAGAAACCCATCATTTTACAATTAGATGGAGGCTATGCTAGTGTTATATTTCATTGAATATTTCAGTTTGGATTTTAATCGTTTTTGTTCATAGGTGCTAAATTAATGACATGATAAATCCAGGACCAAATTCATCCTCAACAGAAGTATAGATTTACTACCTTAAAGCAAGTCTCTGTTAATTCAGAAAAACAACATCAAGAAGAAGAAGCCTTCAGGAAGCACTTTATTGAAATGAACTTCCCTATACTGTGTAGTTAGAGCATACAGAAAAGGGAAGTTATGTTTAGAGCTTATTCTGCAGTCACCAAAAAGTACCCGTGTTTTAAATATGCAACTCAACGGTACATGAAATCTGTAAGCACACCTCACATAGGACCTTACCCCATGGGCTGGGATAGAAGAGAAAACTATGACAGCCTTGAAGAATCTTGAAGAATGTCTTGAAGAATCCACTCCGACTAAGCAGAAACAACTCCCCTTAACTTAAATCTTACATCTAAATAAAATGCAAATAACTCCATCAAAGGCTACAGAGCCTTAAAGATTTAGATTCTTTAAGCTAAATTCTTTAGAAAGAATGATAGAAGCAGAAGGAACCCTTTCCAGTGCATAGCCAATGTGACACATGAACAAGATACTTCACAAGTTCCTCCTGTCAGAACTTCTTATGACTGTAATTCTTCCTTCCAAATGTCAGCCTTGCTGTAGAAATTTCCAAGCCTGTGACAAGGAGGGGAAATAATATTCTCCTGCAGCTTTAAGGATCATTAGTTATAATCACAGCAAAGCTCCTTTATCAGAACAAATCCACTTTAGCATGACATTGTTGCAGGTCTCTTGAGATGGCTAAACCTTAGAGGCTTTCTCATGTGACTCTTACTGTGTCAATATCGTGTTTAAGTATGTTTCTGACATACTGATAGACAGTTTTCCTTTAAAACAATGTATCATAGGTTCACAGGAAAAATTCTAGATGAAAGGAACCTCAGGGACCTGTCTCTAGTTTAACCGACTGCTCAAAGCAGGCTCAGCTATGAAATCAGACCCAGTTACTCATCCAGTCTGACCTTAAAATGGACAGAGACTGTACAACCTCTCTGGGCAAGCTGTCTTAACACAGGATTGTGCTCACTGAGAAAAAGATTCTTCTTGCATCTAGGCCAAGCCTCTCATTTCAGTTGGTGCCCATTGTTTCTCATCCTCCCACTCTGTACTTCTGAGGAGCAGCTCACCTCATCTTCTCAATAACGCCCTCATAGGTACTGGAAGGCTGATGTTAAGCCACCCTGAAGCTTCCTTTTCTTGAGGGTGAACAAGAGCCATTTCCTCAGCCTCTCCTCTCAGGTCAAGTGCTCTCCAGTGACCACCATGTTGGTGGCCCTCTGATGAACTTGCTTCAGTAAAAAGCTCATGGATGTGCAGAATGTGATAGTGCTTTGCTTCAATTTCTGTAACAGTACAGGAACTCTAAAAGCCAAGGAAATGGTATTCCAAACAAAATTGTAATTTTTTGAATCACCAGTGATACAGGAGGCATGCCAATTGAAATGTTAATCACAGGTATTTTAGACATTAACAGCAGAAATGTTAGGACCACAAACTGGCTCTGTCCTAGTTTCTTGCTTCATCAGACTTAAGATCACATGTGACCCAGCTCACAAAAGAATGTTAATTTTACAACCTCCATTTAATGTGAATTATGGTTTTGACAGGTGGATCTGTGTGTTTGTAAAATCAGCAACTCTACTTGAATGCTCACAGTGAGTAGCTGATTCTGTAAGACAGAACTGCAACAAAAGGCACACAACAAACCAGGTGAAAAGTACAAAGTAGTTAAGGTTTAATCTGAAGCATCTCTCATGGGTTGGATGTTATCTGAGATAAAGATTTTAAAAGTTGATGTCCAACATAAGAAATCATCTATTTTATGCCACCAAACACAATTTTTTTTTTCATTGTCTTTACAGTGAAAATAGTTAGCAACAAGATTATATAATTTGAAGCATGATGAAAGGGCATGGTGAATTCTTTAACAATTTTTTTTTTCTAACATGATGAGGTGCCTTGTTGAAAGACTTTCTAGACAGAACAGCAGCTCATGTACAAAGTGGAGGAACTAAGGTCACTGTTACTCTGACAGTCAGATTAGAATGTCTCTGACATAAAGTATATTAAACTGAGAATGTGTTTTTAAAAATTAAGGAAAGAAAAATGTGACCAAAAATATGAAAAAAAATGTTGAAGAATCAGTATTTTAAAAGAGAAATTTGAAGAGGCTGGACAGTAACTCTGGACTGACTTTTGTTCTACAAGTTGGGTGCTTAGCCTGTGCTTCTGAGGCTGTGCGCACCTTGCCAGAACACCCATCCAGCCCACAGCTGCCCCATGTGCTCCTGAGACCAACGAAGAGACGAATCGCAGGCAGAAAATGTACACTAGACCTTTATGGTGAATGAGCAGCAACGTCAGAGCAGCCAGATGTGTGCAATGCGATTGATCCCAGGATATGCAGTCCACCTGATGCCTCAGGAAAGCAGGGTGTGTGTTATGCAGGCCCAGACTGAGTTTAATGCAACTGTTATAAAGAAGGGGATGAGGTGACATGGGAAAAGGGTGCGGTAAATAGCTCTCCCAGACACTGCAAGAAAGGTGGATTGCCCTGCAGAAGGATATAAATAAGTGGTTTTCCAATCTCTCTTCCAAGGAAAGAGCTACACTATCTAGCACACTCAACTCTCATAACAGTTCTGCATTGCTTATTTAATTAATTACATACACGTGACAATTTAAAACAATCAAAACCAGAATAACTCTATTTGCCATTATTTCCTGCCAAGAGATAAAACTTCCTCAAAATTCTGAAAGAAGCTTCAGTTTGCCTGCAAGACTTGGAAATTAGAAAACTCACTGCCTGAATTTCCAACACGCTCTCTAAACTCTGATGCAAAACAGAGGTGCAGCACTTTCCGAATGTTCTTTTTGAAATGTCAGTAGGAATGCAAGTACTTAATAAAACATTCCTTACTTGGAATTAAGGCTGTAAGATTTTTATTAAACATAGCTGAATCAAACAAGGTTTGAATCAAATATCCACATTTGATGTGTATCATATAGATTGTTCCCACTTCTCCCACTGTGCCTAAAAAAGTGATTGTATGTCAAAAAAAAATATTCATTTGCTTTTAAAGGAAAGACTGTTTCAGAAACTTGTTAAAAGAACAAAGCTAAATAAAGCCTGGACTCACCAAACCAAGAAGAAAGGATGGGTTCATTCAACCATTCAGGGATTTACAGATCAGGATCTCCAAGCTCAGATATCTCCTCTGCTTGAGGGAATCTGAATTCCCAGTTCCTGCCTCCCTAGAAAGTGCCCTACCCTGCTGCTATAATGGGCAGTGTGTTTTGCATTTCACCTGTTACGTTATTTCACTTTATTAATAGATGCTAAGTGTATTAATAGATACTAACTCATGTGAACACTGATGCATACACTGCCTACCCAGCAAACATCCCAGCCAAATGGCTGGAGAATCAGTCTTAGACTGCTCTCATTTTTTTTGTATAATTATGTCAGTATTTAATAAATAAAGAAACAACCTCAATGGGAAAGAGTGCAGAAGCCCTTGTTTAGAATGTCATGTAATCTGATTATCGGTACCACCTCCTCAGCCCACATCCAGCCCTCAGTCCCGCAGAGGGTGGATTTTAACAGAACTGGATCAAGTCCCATCCAGTCTGCCACGGTGCTCTAACACCTGAGTCAGCAGGCAGGCAAGTACTAATTCCCCTTGTCTAGCTCAAGCATGCATCTGGCTGAAGCATTTTTTTTTCCACGTGAAATTATTTGGTGAATTGGGTTTACATCTGTAAGATATTTCAGAGCAAGTGAATTTGCACTTCAAAGTCATTCCCGTTCTTTTTGCTAAAACAGTTTGTCCAGCTCTGTCATAACAATAAGCCTCGTTAGTGAATACTGTTTAGCAGAGAATAAGTACAATTGCACGCCTAGAAAACTGAACACAAAAACAAAATGAAGAAAAAAAAACAGCATAAAAAATTAAGAGGCCATGAAGATTTTGCAAACAGAAATCCTCAGAATAATAACCAAAGGAACATTGCAAATAGAGTATTTTGGGTTCTGTATGTGATCACAGCAAAGCATTGCTGCTCACCCACACCAGGCAGCTCTCTGCTCTGGAGAACAGCAGACTGTAAAAATCCCTTTTCATAGAAGAAAGGGGCTTGTGCATATCCAAAATTACTAAGATTTGCTTTTGAACCTAAATATCCACCTCAGCTGCTGAACAGATGCTCAGCCTCAGAGATGGTGCAAAAGCCTCACACTCAATTCTTCTATTCATTTTAAGGCTGTTGCTTTTTCATTATTGTTCTGGATCTGGAAAGACTGTAACCCCCTCCTTACTCAACTCCATATCCCAAAGTATATGCAAATGGGATGTTTGTCTCAGTTTGCTGGATGCCTATCTACTGTAAAAAATAATACACTTAAAGTCTTGTGCACCATTAGTATCCCAATTAAAGGATCATGTGATCTGCTCCCTGGCTGAAACTTGTATTCTCTTGAAATATTTTCTACCCATGACTGCTGAAACTGTTTCCATGATTTCTCTGAAATAAGCTGCCATTCCTTAATCATGGAATATATTGTCACTTTATTATGGTGGCAGGCATTTATAAGATATTGTTTTCTTCCCTGCCCTGCATACCTGAGATAACAATGGTTATCAAAGTCATCAGGCTAAACTGAGATGTCATTACTGGGTTAGAGTCTTGAAAAGGATGGAGCAGAGAAAATCATCTTCATGTGTACCCAAGTCCTGCTTTAATTGAAGGGCACAGCAGAACAGCTCCTGTTTCATTAACTTTAAATGACCTTGGTCTTCTTCACCATTTTAGAGGAACACACAGTCCTAAATTCGGAGTGCTTCATTCTTTCATACCTCACGGCATGACATCAGCTTTTCCCCTCTGCCTGTTTACCAACAAGGCTTTAACACTGAGAAACAAGCTTTGTCTGAGAGCAACAGCAGTGGAGACACAGTTATGTTTGTTTTCTCTCTCATCCTAATTTTTCTTTTTGTATTGATTCTTCATAATGCTGGCACCCAGACAAAGAAAGAGCACTTCACAGCCTGGCACTGCTGCTTTGTGGGGTTATCACATAGTCCTCATTTCAGTCTTTACAGAGCAGCTGCTTGTAATGTAAAATGTTATCACCAAAGCAAGCTAACAAAAAGAGATTCATTTACTGAGAAACCAAAGCTGTTCTTACGAAAAATAGGAATATTTACTGATATTATGGGATTGCTGTGAAATAAGCTAAAATGGTGAGTGTATGAGGAGATAATCCCTGAACCAGCTCACAGGTGCTGCTCTTTTTTCTCAAACTTCGAACTCAAATTTCATAACCCAGGGAAACCTGCATCTGTCCTCTGTGTATAATGTGTTCTATAATAACTACGTATTTAGAGGGAGTATATGTTTATAAATACACCTTTGCATTATTTTTTTTAAAGTACGAAAAACCCTAAAGTCAATGCTAAAATGAGGAGCACAAACTGCCTGCAGCTGATCACCAGGTTCTGGTTTGCCCACTTCTGTGGTTAAAGTCTCATTAACTTGCTGTATTTTATTGGGTATATCACCAAGAATCATCATTCTGGCACACTGATGTTGCACACAAGGTAGTGGAAAGTACATAGGCAATCTCCTGGGGAAGAAACGGGACCACACTCTTCTCCACTCAAGGATGAGAGAGAATGTGGCCATGGCAACAGCAAAGGGATGGATGGGGGTTGCCTCCTAGGAAATGCAAAGAAATCCCTCTGCCAAATAGCGCATATGTCACAGATGGTGGTAGCATGGGCGACCCAAGCATGCTTTCTGCCAGCACCAAGTGTGTTTCCACACATACACCCGAGCCCACTCTATGGAATTACAGTTGACAGAATTTTAAAGAAATACAGGAATTCTCTCCCAATACTCTGTTCTACCTTAAGGAGCAAGGGCCAAAGCAAAATATAGCACTTAACAACTTCACTTATGACCCTAATTCATCCCTACTTTGATCTTAGTTTCTGTATTTGTAAAATATTTATGGTATTGACTTCACAGGCACTTAAACAAAATTTTAAATATATTTAATCTTTTTTTATGAGAAGGCTACATATACCCTAAGGATAATTAAGGGGACAACGAACAAAGCAGCAATCCCACATTTTTTAAAATATGCAATGAAGAGCAGACTGTGTAATGTCAGGAATGACTTCACTTCTAATTTCAAAGAAGTATGGCCATGACAGATATGTTAATCATGAGAAGTATCTTGTTGAAATTAATAGGACAAAGAAACCATTTTGAATAAAGGCAAAAATTTTCAGGAGAGGATATAAGAAAGCCAAGAAAACTCTCAAAAGCATGAAACTCATGATAACATCATGAAAACTGCAAGGTAGTAGGCTAATCTTTCTTATTTTCTATGACTAAAATCCAGCTAGATTTATAGACACATACTTAACCATCTTTAGTATTACCTGGTATTATTTCTGAAGGCAGAGTATTATTTCTTCACTTTCTGCTTTTTTAGTGCTTTTATGTTTGTGATATGGATGTACTGATGCATTTTTTGCATTCATTCTTCTTGTTGCTTTGCATTGCCATGAGGAAAAACAGAGTAAGAAAAAACTTTCTGCAATTCAAATCGTTACCCACTCAACAGCCCATGGGGTTCATCTTCACAAAAAACTCTGGATGTGGGTCAAGTTCAGACTTGCCTCTTTTTGCCTTGAGGCATTTTTCTGCAAGGCTAATTCTATAGGGCAGAAATGCATAACATTACACTCAGAAAGACAGCTATTTTTAGCCATTAAAGACATATTTTTTAACAATTAAAGCATTACAATTTGCAGAATAATTGTGCCAAGCAGCAAAGATTATACAGATACCCCTAATGTGCAGAAACGGCATCTTTTTCATGACTGAACTTGTCTTCTGTCCTTGACAGTGACAGCTTATTTATTTTATTATTTTTTTAGATTCTGGAGTGCCTGAAACATAGTCCCAGTGTTTTTAATGTAAAAGAATACCAGCAACAGCCTGACGTGGAAATTCTTACAATCAGGTCAAACACAAAGAATGCAATATTTTAATAGTGGGAAAGGCTAATCATGTAGGAAGCACTGTTCTGTAGTGTAAGCACTACTAGGTGGCAAATGTTAGAGCAAATTACCACAAAGAATGAACAAAGCTGGGTTTTGAGCACTTACCAAGTGCTTTTTCCAGTCCCTGCTGCTGTTTATTATATCTCTGGGAGATGCTCTTATAAAAAATGAAGCTGGGGAATTTCACATCTCCAGCCAACAGAGGAGTATCAGAGAGGCTTGTATCTGCCAATAAAACTGATATTTACAGCAGAACAAGCATGATGAAAATGGAGATACAGATGCATCTGAATTACCCTTGGTGTCCCAAACAAGGAGATAGAGTGGAGCCCTCCTAACAGACAAGACTTGCCTGCTGATCCAGGAAGATAAGCATTTGAAAAGAGGCTATCAAAAGCCACTCATGAGCAGTCTTTTCTTCTAAAGCAATCTTCCTTGAGGATACAGGAAATCAAGTGTTCATTGATAATGTTTACTCTGTAAAGGAGTCATGTGGGCCAGATTATCAGATCTGCTTCACTTACTTTTCACAATTCAACTAGTAGGAGGATTTCAAAACGAGACACTTTTTGCCAGCTAGGGACTCTTTTGGTACAAGGCAGTTCATTATCATCACAAATAGAGTAGTATCCCACCATTCCTAGCAGAGGAAATGTGTGGGAAAGGGCTGTAGTTTTCTTGCACTCTGCCTAGTTTGGCAAAGAATTCCTTTAGGTCAGTTGCTAATTAGCAGTCTTCAGAACAGCACTAAATTCTGCAAACACCGTAACCCATGCAGAACCATCCCCAGAATCAGGAACCAGGCAGTCTCAGCCATGATCATCATGCATGTGAAAACAAGCTTGATACGAAAAGTCATGTTGTTCTATGAAATAATTATATATTTTAATTTTATGCTAATTTGGAACAAATGCAAGTGTTAAAATACCTTAATTTTTTCAAGACAGTTTTTTCCCCACAGCCTCAATAGAGATCCGCTGAAGCGCCTTGCTTAATAAAGCTGTATAATTCTTCCCCTTGAATTACAAAGGTGACTTTTTTGGTTTGCATCAAGCATAATGTACAGGGTTTGCATAGACACAGAATTTGTGTGTGTGTGTCTCATCTATATCTTAATTATTGATTTAAAAATAATTTAAATTTAGGAATATGGATTTGTCCCCTCCAAGTGTCTGACTTATTGTGTAAATGTTTTGGTCATAATAAATATAGTTGACTGGCTATCACTCACATTTTCACTGCTACTGAAACTCATTTTCAGACACCTCTGATCAGGTTCTTGAAAAAATTATTCTGTCACCAAGAACAATTATGAGTGACTGTTTCTTTTTGCTGTCATTCTGATTATATTCACTGTTTCCCTTTAGTTTTCTGTCCTTGCTGGATGGAAAGATGAAAATTACCCATGCTCTCAATTAATTTTCTCACTCTGCAAATTCAACTTACTGAAAAGTTTTCTCTTAAAAATGAATTTGTTACTTCTGCAACTGCAATCACTCTGCACCCAGATAACCTCAACTTCACTCCCTCTCACAAATATCTACCAGTCCCAGATGGTTCCACTTTATTGTGCCTAACTATGGCATTAGGATGGTCATGCAGATATGGGTGAGCTCAGAATAAGGAGGCATTTTTTTGGAAATCTGATCCCTACTACAAAGTAGCGTTTTTTTGTGGTTTTTTGAACATACTGTCTATGTGGAGCTTCATCAGCATTTGTGAGATGATAAAATTTATAGTCTGCTTGTTGTTGATACAGACATTTGACTAGCAAGATCACTGAACCGAATAGAGCCTCAACATTGTGGACATGTAACCTCTGTGCATTACACTAAAAATAATAAAAAAAAAGTTTTGTATTCTCCTACAAAGGATTGGAAAATGCCTGAAACACAATAATGTGTTTGGAAATGTTTCCCAGGGGAATTTGCTCCATCACCTCCACAGGGATTAAGGTGAGGTTGACTGGCCTGTAGTTCCCTAGATTCTTCTGCTTGCCTTTATTGAACCTTTGGTTTTCCAGTCCTCTGGAACCTCCCCCAGTCACCATGATCTTCCAAAGATAATCAAGAGTGGCCTCACAATGGCATCAACCAGATCCCTTAGTTGTCATGGATGCATTCAGTTGGGTCCCACAGATTTGTGTATGTCCACTTGGTTTAATGTTCCCTAATGTGATTGTCCTAACTGAGGGTAAAGCTTCATTGCTCCAGACTTTCCCACTGATCTCAGGGACCTGCAGTTCCTCAGGGCAAATTTTAGCAGTAAAAACTGAGATGAGGTTGGGTACCTCATCCTTTTCCATGTCCTTTGTCACCAAGTCCCCTGCCCCGTTCAGTGGCAAGCCCTCATTTTCTGCAATCTCCCTTTTGCTGTTGATGGACCTGTAAAAGTCCTTCATGTCCTTTCTGTCTCTCCCAAGATTCAACTGCAGATGGCCTTTAGTCTTACCGATGCCATTCCTGCACATTCAGGGTGTCTCTATAGTCCTCTGTTTGCACCTGTCTTGGCTTTCACCTCTTTTACAATTCCTTTTTAGGTCTGAGTTGATTCAGGATCTCCTCCTTCTTCATCAGTGCAAGCCTCCCTGCCATTTTGGCTTGATTTCTTCCATGTTGGCATGGTTCACTGCTATGCTTGGAGGAGACGATCCCTGAAAACCAGCCAGCCCTCCCGGTCTGCTCTTCTCTCCAGGATCATCTCCTCTGGGATCCTGCCAAGTAGATCCTTCAGCAGGCCAAAGTCTGCTATCCTGTAATCCAGAGTTGTGCTTCTCCTATTTGCTACCTTTTCCTCTCTTGGATTGGGATCTCCACTGCCTCATGGTTGCTGCAGCCAAGACAGCCCCTAACTTTCATATCCCCAACCCTTCCTTGTTTGCAAGCATCGAGTCCAATGGAGTGTTGACCACTGTTGGATCGCCAGTGACAACTGCTAGGAAGTTCTCATCAATGCATTCCATGTACCCCCAGGATTGCTTGTTTAATGCTGTGTTGCCATTCAGCACACACTAGGTCCTTCATGAGAACCAGGGCTTCTGAATGTGAGGCTTCTTCCCGTTGTCTGAAGACAGCAATGTCTTCTTCCTAGTTAGGCAGCCTGCAGTAGACATCTGAGACAACATGGTCTGCCCTCTAATCCTAACCCATAAACTGTCCCAGGGCAAGGCTCCATGAATTCCTGCTAGTCTCTCACAAAAAGCTGAATGTCCCCACAACCTTTCTCACCTCTCTTTTCTAAAGAGCATGTGTCCATCCATTGCAGCATGCTGGCCACAGGAGCCTTCCCACCATGTCTGTACAAGGGCATAGTCCTGGAACTGCACACACGCTTTTGATTCCTCCTGTGTTTTTGTTCCATGCTACATCTATGCCGTAGTGTAAAGACATTTCAGAGAGGTGCTCCAGCCTGTTGATTTCTCAGAAAGTATGAGAGCTCCCTCCATGATGCTGTTCTCTTAGCACTTCCCTGTTTATGTGCATGTGCTTGAAGTGGGCTTCCTTCACTCTGATTTGTCATTCATAGGCTCTGCCTTGCCGGCCATACCCCTCGCACTTTCTTGCCAACGCAGCCCATCACTTCCTCAATGGACTGTGGGTCATCAACTCCCTTCACCCCCTTGCTCCCAGCTTCCAGGTCTCCTCAGCAGGCTTTGCCGCCTGTCTGTTGGCAGAGATGCTTTTGCCTTAATCCACCTAAGAGCTATTTTCTAGAATCTGCCTAAATACTAATTTCAGACATTTGCATTACTAAGTAGAAATCACACAAAGCTAGGCTGAAAGAAACCTCTGAGACATGACGAAGTATACCCAGCTCACTCTTGATTACACATTCATCTAACATGTCCTCAGAAATCTCCAGTGAGGCAGACTGCACAGTTAGCATGTTCCAGCACAATCTGTCCCTACACTTACTTTTTCTTAGCGTCTAACTTAACTCTCTGTTGGGTAAATTCAGCTCGTTAGTTTTGTCCTATACTCGGTGGGGATAGGAAGAAATTCTGATTTCTTGTCATTATAATAATCTTAATATTCTACTCTTCTTTTTATGACAAGCTTTCTCATATTTTTTTAGTTTAGAACAAAGAAGGCACAACAAACCAGAAAATTCTCAGACCTCCCTCATAAGCCATTTTATAAACCTCTCATACCTCTTCTGACTTTCCTCTGGACTCCCAGCAATTTTTTTACCTTTTCCTGAAATCCAAGCATCCAAAATAACACTAGTTAAAATGCCATGTGTAAAATAAAATACCTCCTATCTCCCATGCTTTACATGTAAACATTGCAACACATCTGCTCTGGTTTTTTTTGCAGCAAACTTTTCCAAAATATTCCCTTCTTACCACTGGGAAAAAAGATCACAACTGTTGATGAGCATTTTCTGCTCATTAATGAAACTGGAACAAAACACAGGAAAAATCTGTAAAGCACATTATATAAAACATCTTCCCAATCTGACATTGAACTGTCGTAACTATGTTTTAGTACATTTCTGCAACAGGGTGGGGGCACCCACCAGATGGCAATTTCATCCATAACATTTCCATAAGTTGCTTGTGAGAATGTAACTGGTAGTATGTCAAAAACCTTATTAATGTTCAAATATATCACATCCACTGCTTCCTTTGTATCCACTAGGCTGTCAAAGAGGAAAACAGATTGATTTGACCTGACTTGTTCTTGATGAATTGATGTTGGCTGTTTCATATCACTTTGTTATTTTATCATCTATGTGCTTTATAAACTGATTATTTAACAATTTGTTTCATAACTTTTTGGCTACTGAAGGCAGAGTGACTGTTCTACAGTTTCTTTTTGTCATCAGCAATAATCCACAAAATCATGATAATTTCTATTGTAGTCAAAACATTCCTGAATGCCCAAGTTCAAAGTCAACGAGTTACAATGTGATTGTAAATGTTACACATTGTTTTAACTAAATTATGAATTCTAACAAGAAGTCATGTATCTCTGTCCCTGCTTTTGTATTTGGGTTTTGCCTTTTATTTCTTCTACTATTGCAATTGTGCCTGCTCCAAGCCTGTTTCTTACACTGTGAGAAAAAGTATTAAGGACTCTACAGAAGCATTTCTGAATTCTTTCTCTGTATTAGGCCACAAATCCTTTTTCTTACTCTCCTTCCAAGTCCTCTTCAGAAAGGTCTTCCTTCATGATCCTTACACCAGAGTAAGCAAAACAAACGTAGTTTGCTATGGGCATGTCTGCAAACACCTAACAACACTTAGCAAAACAGAACCACCATGTTTCATCCTTCCTTTGCCAATTGCCTTTGCACATCACAAGTGTTCAGGTATTCAAACCGTCTCACTGTTTGGACGTTCCAGCCTGACAGGACTAAACAAGAAATCCAGTAAGATCTGTCTACAGCAATCTCAGTTAAAGATCCACTTTTACCTCCAATTTTTTTCTCCATGTTCAACCTGATTAAATAAACATGGAATGAGGAATCTCTAACTTCTGAGGAACAACAGTTTTAATTAGCTTATAGTACGATGCAGTGCAGCAAAGGACTGTGAGAAATAATAAACTAGGAAGTGCTTCAGCCTTGGGACAATATTGCTGACAAGCATTATTCTTACAAAAGCCATCAGTAACAAACCACTTTAAAGTTGCTGAAAAAAATCTGGATGCTTTGAATGACAGGCTAGACCATCATGTTGTGAACTGTCTGGTCTTAACCGTTACTCAGAATGGTGTCCACTTACTGTGTGACTCCCAGGACTGCTCTGGATGGAGTCGGGAAGGCAAGGAATTTCCTGTGGTACACAGTCCTACAGCTTCCTCTTGTTTGAAGCTGCTGGACTAGTGGAACATATTGTCCAATATTTGGATGAATTTAGCATCATGTGCTACACAGTTAACCAAGTCAGAGATAACATTATCTCAATTTTTATCGGCAACTTCTTTTAAACAGGAGAAACTCCTTTTTGTAACACTGGACCTTCTTTTGGTTGGCCAGGCTGCTCCTGCACTCTAATGTGGAGACTGCTCCACTCCCCCACACTGCTTCATCTCCACTGCAGGATTTGCCAAAAGAAGGCCACCGTCACACACTTTTCTGAAAGGGCTTGCCCGTGATGCCTGAGGTGTTGAAACCTGTTTACAGGGAAGGATGAGTAGGAGTTAAGATACACTGCTACCTTCAGCACCACTGTACTGGCCTCCAGTGAGCTCCTGCGTGGAACTAAAAGGGAAAGTTTAAGCCTATAAAGCCCTAAAGAGTCTGACAAAGATCTAAATAATGGCAAAATCCACTATCGACATCATTATTCCATACTGCAGCCACTGAGGGTACCAGAGAAGCAGAGTCTCTGCAGAAGATGTGACAGGCAGCTAGCATTTTGCCCTGAGACAACTTCAGTTTTACTCTCCTTACCCATGCCATTTGTCAACTTTTAGCACGTTGTAACAACCAATATTGCTCTTCTTGTATTTCAGAAGAAAAGGGAAGATCAAAGTTAGAGAAGGTGGGGAGTAATTGACATAAATACACAATGGAGCACAGAATTATGTATTACAACTTCCACAGAGCACAGACATATGTGGACACCTGTAACTATTGCGGTGAATCCATGTGTTCATGCTTTCCCATCCTAACTGTATGAAAACTGTCTATCCAAAATTACAGATAAAGTGTCAAATTTAATCCAAAACTTATTCAAACGAGTTAAATCACATTAATGCCAGTTCACAAGCATTTCCTCAGTCATGTTTCTCTCTCTTCAGATCCCGGACAAGTGATATAAAGACAAGACAGTTGATCAAAGTAAAATTTAACTGCCTGTGGCTGAGATTAGGGAGAAAAGTAGTAATTGCTAAATGAGAGAAGGCACTTCCCTGTTAGGTCTGTATTTGAAACGCTGTGGACTTCACAAGTTAGGAGAAGGCTCATGTGACATTAACTGCGTGCTGCTTGGCACTCAAGGTGACAGAAAAGCTGCAACAATTAAGTACTCAAAAGGCTTTTTTGGTAACTTGAATTTAAAGTTTTAGTTGCTGTTTTAATCATTGTTAGTGGACAGGAATTCCTATGAAACAGACTGCCAGAAAACCGGCTTGTTTTCAACACCCTTTACATTCCTGTCAAAACTGAAGTGGGATAACTCTATTTCTCAGTCATTTTGCATTTTCTCAGCCTTCTCCTTTCTCTTTCTGCTTCTGCTATTTATGGAAGAAGAAAGGGAGCACACACACAAAAAAATTTTCTCCTTCGTAACTGCACACTCCTTCCCACTAAAATCTGCAATATTGAAATTCATGCAATTTCCACAGAGGACAGTATAATCTAGTAATTCCTTTAATGCACTTCAAAGTGTGTTTACTATGTGCTGATGCTATCACTTGTCATTCCACAGGGAATTGCAGACATTCCAATACAGAGCACTCCTGAAGTGGTTTCTGCATGGAAAAGTAGCTTGAGCTGTTTCTGATCTCTCAGAGCTGTTTAGCCCTGACCTCCATTCTCAAAAAAAGAAACAAGCCTCAATGCCTCCTTCAATCCCCTCAGTAAACTGTTATACCATATAAACATACTTATGAATAGAAGACATGGATTTTCTTCCTGCTTATTTTAAGGGAAAATGTCTGAAAAGATTGAATCAGGTTTGCCAAACTCATGTGTCTTTGCACACCATGTAATCAAGAACAACTATACTGTGTTTTGCAGCCCATATTAACATGAAGAGATCACTTTCTGAATCGAAATACACCTTGGAAAAATACACACTCCATCAGTATTAAAAGAAATCCACTCCTCTCCTCCAGCTCACCCTATTCCTATCTCTAAGATGCTGAGGAGAAGATATTAACAATGCAGACAGATGGAATTAGAGAAGTTTGAAATTAATGTGTTTCCTTTTGAGATAACCAGTACTGATACTTCTTACTTCTTTCTGATTTTTACACTGTATTTTTGGTGGGTTTTTGTGGTGTTTTTTTGTTTGTTTGTTTGTTTGTTTGTTTGGTTTGGTTTTGGTTTTGTTTTGTTTTGTTTTGTTTTGTTTTTAATGTTTCCACCTGATGTAAGAACTCTTCAACTATGGAAATTCAGATTATGCCTTGTATTCTTCTTTCACACTTTCCTGCAAGTATGAGATTCACTTTGAATCAACACAAACCCAGGACATAATCCAGTCTTCTTTGACACAAGTGTCTTGCTATTTGGTTCTTTACTCATTTGGTGATTAACAATGGATTTTCATGCAACCAGTACTCTTCTAGAGGAGTATTTTGTTGTGAGGAAAAGTGTATTTCTTTTTTAAATCAGCAATCCTGTTAATATAAAACTGAAGAACTCAAGTTGTTAAAAGAGAATAAATAATATTTTGGAGGAACATTGTACCTAATAAAAAACTAGCAAGCAGATTTCTTGGTTTGTTAGTTTTTTAAAATTTTGCACTGATTTGTTAATTTGAAACTAATCAGAATATCAGTTCTGCTTACTGAACACTATAAAATTAACATCTACAGGCAATTTTTCTGCAGCTTGGAAATGCAATGCATCAATCTGAAACCCACATTACACCAAGTCCTTTGGTATTTCCTTATTTTCTAAATACAGGCTACAAATAAATTGCAGCATTGTTATGATGGTGTAGGTAGGTTACTTCTAACAGCATTCAGAACTGCACACAGCTAATTTAGTATGTCTTCCATTTACAGGCACCCAGTAAGATAGAAAGTTTATTGTTGTGAAGAGCTCTGAAATAAAACAATTTCTCCACTTCCGGAGCACATATTTTTAACCTGATTTACGTCAGCAAAAATTAGCTGCTTTTTCTTTTAATAACTGTACTCTTCTGAGGCATGCCCTTTCATGTGGAAGCTGCACTATATAATGTTACTATTGCATGTATGTGCGTGTATGTACACACAGACACACAACACATGCAAGCCTGTGTTGCCTGTGTACATAGGCCAAAGCATATATGAAGAGTATTACCTAACTGTAGGTTACAAAGTAAGTAAACTCATAATCATTAAACACAATCAGGTTCAATAAGAATGATAATACCAGAGACGAGCAATTCTGTAGCCTGATCTGTAAATGGTATCTTGTACCAGATACTATTCAAAACCTGTCCCTCAATGCTCTACTGAACCACTGGATGGCATCAACCTATAACACAATCAGTTGCTGTTGCTTTACCTTTTTACAATTCTACTGATTATTCTACCATTTGCTACTGCTTTATAAAATTTGTGCATTCTTCATCTAAAACCCCAGTCCTGTGAGTTCATCCCTTTGGGAAAAAAAGTTTATTATCCTAATAGAGATACTAACTGCGACCTTATTACCATTTCAGTAACTGATTTTAATTATACTACAATATACAGCATCAGCTGCACAATACTGAAATAGAAATCTTTTGTTCTCACTTACACATTTCATAGAGTCTAATAAACTTGCTAAGGACATATGAACCTTTAATGGTCAACACACTTTTAAATAAAAAGATAGTTTTAGAGTATGAAATGAGTATTAAACTAATGTTCTTTGACAGCATGCACTGTCAAAGAAATTTCTTGCTTTATAGCTGGCAATATCTGCTAGTAAACCAGAAGAACTATGTATCTAGTCATATTTTATGAAGAAGAAAAAATACTGCTTTTTTTTTTTTTTTTTTTTTTTTTTAATTTCTAACGCCCAAATACAGGAACTTTTACTAAATAGTCATTTCTAATGGCTGTGAAAAGTCATGCATCTCATATTCAAAAACCTTCCCTCTTGTCAAAGGTATTGATTTCACAAAACTGTACATCTGGCCATAGAGTTAATACTCTAAGTCAATGGGAATCTTTGAAAGATGACTTATTTGCATGCATGCCACACTTTGCAGAAATGGGGCCTTTATGGACTCAATTCTGCCTTCAAGTATATCTGAACAACTCCATTTCAAGCCAGTGCAAATTATAAAGAAGAACTGAGTGCTGTTTGTATAGTTTGGCATCACTAATAGTTTTCTTCTAAGGAGAGGAAAAGTGCTAAAGTGCTTGACTGGGATGGCCAGATTGTTATGGATAAACGTTGAAATTCACTGGCTCAGCTGTAATGCAACACTGCCAAATCTGTAGGTGAATTTGTACATGCTATTCCAGCTATGCTATGTACGTCTGACATGTAGTACTCGCATGGATGGCCACTGCAAAAAACCCGAACAACTAAATAGGATTGACAGTATGTCTTATGTACTTCCTATAGAAATGACATGCTCTGTCGCTCTCTGTACAGGGTCTGCTAGCTAAGATCTACTGGTAGGACCCTCATAGTTCATATTACAATTTGCCATATCATGCCCATCAGTGTTCATACCCTCATGCTATTTGTGGTTCACTTGAGGGTAGGAGTCCACTTCGCTTATCTCTGAAATATTCAACGAGCATCCAGTAGCAGTCCCTATAATTTATTTTGGGTTGTCTTAATTAAAATGAGATTTATTAGAGAGAAAGAATCAAATTAAACTTTAAGCAGAGTAAAAACATAGTCAGATTAATGTCATGATAAATTTAACTCTCTAGACCAGACTCTTTCTCTTTTTTAAGGTTGCAATATATTAGATAGATAAGAAGGAGTTTAAAAGACTATATTTCATAAAGTTAATTTGTTGCTGCCCAAGAGCAATGTGGTCTCAAGGCTGGATCCAATAAATGATGATCCCAAAAGTAAGGACAGGAATGGCTATCTTTCAGGCATCTGCCTTCACGGGTCTGGTGGCTAGATTAGATATGTGGATGCAGAGAGATATCCTCAAATGAGAACCAGAACAATTAGTATCCTGAGTGGAAAGCTGCCTAGAGTTAGGCAATAGAATAGCAGGATCATTAAATCTTGCCTCTTAGACATATCAACCAGATTCCTCTTTTTTTCTCTAGCACAAAATCCACTCATCAAACACACCTCTGAGCTTTTCTTTAAAAATGAAGCTAACAAAAGAAGCGGTCTACCATTTCCACATAAAAATTGGTATCTTAGAGCGCTGACATGGGAGAGGGGAACTACTTCCTGGTTCGTTGAATAAAATGCAAACAAAGTAACCTTGAGATTAGGGATCAAACATCTGCAAAGACAGTTTGAGTCTCCAATCCAATAATGCAAAGTGACATAATTTTCCAGGAGACAGACAAATGTTCCTACAAAGAAGAGTCAATGCCTGGTGATTAGGGCATTGATAGATGAGCTTAAATCCTGAGGAGGGAATTTAAACTGGTGGTCCAGTTCTTGGGCAGACAAGCTCCCCATCATCTTGCGCTATATAAAGGGTTATGTTTCACAAGGAAGGGGCAACTGTCACAGAGGTGGGTGTTTTTTTGGTTTTTTTTTTTGAAGTCTAGGTTTGTCAGAGTGATTTAAACCTAATGATTCCTGGATTCAGCTGCTCAATCTTAATAAGAGGAGTTAAGCTCTCTTTCCAAGTACTGGGGTAAAGCAAAGTAAGAATTTGCTCCACCCTGCCAAGACTGAGGCAACTCATCATGTACATTATCATTCTGGACGATTTTAAAGCAACAAATGGAGTGTTAATGGTTTAGGTAACAGCTGCACAGTAGTCTTCAGCAGTTTTAGATTTAATTGCATAATTCTGCTCAAGTTCCAGTTAAGGTGCTTGAACTTCTTATGTTTAATTTCGGTTTTTAATGTCTGTTGACCTTCTAGATTTTGTTCTTCATACTGCATATCAGCCCAGCATTACAAAACTAGGAACCAAAGAAGGCGATCAGTAATATTATTCTGTAGGCCCAAACTTCTCATCATGGAGCCTCAAGTCTTAAACCAAAATTTGCTCAACCTTAATATAACTCAGTCTATGAAGTTGGCTGCACTGATGGTTATGCACAAGAATCCAAGCTATTTGTAGAAAGCATCAAACTGCAGCTTTAGCATTGCAGATATCAGAAAAAGAGAGAAACTGGTCTTTCTGGCCCCAGAGATTGCTGGTGTGGAGGGGTGGTGTCTCACCTTCAGTTTTTTGCTCCTTTATTCCATCACAGCACGGAGAGGCCATGGTCACGGCTCACATCTCTTTAAATAAGGCAAAGTAATACCTGAAAGGATCTCTGGATATGTCTACAATAAAGTTCTGCAGACAAGTACTGCTGGAGCACTGGTGTGCCTTTTGCGCTGAAAGGGAGTCATCTCTCAGAAAAAAAACAACTTTTTAGTTGGTTTGCTCTGATGACTGACTTCAGGTGATGCAGAAGAGGCCAATATTGCTAGTATGGAACAAAATACAATCACATCAGCTGGAAACACGCTTCTTAGTCCAGAATTCCTACTATATTCGCTTCTGCAGAGCTGCTCTGGCTAACCGACTGCATGTAATGGTCCGTATTGTTCTTTTTAATAATAGTGTGGTTAAATGCATGCCTCTAGCAACCCTGTGAGTGTATCAGAATATATCGGTGTGAAGTCTCTGGGAAAACCCCTTTTTGCCTCAAAAGTCAGGAAAATGCTTTTCCCCATTAAGTTAGGAACACCTCCACTTTAGCTCCCCATAGGAGCTACTGGTAAGATGGCAGACACAACAGTTTTAGAAAATGGCTTCAGAATTCAGATATTCAATTTTTAAGCTGGATTTGAGACCATTAGGGAATTATTATGGCCTTGTATTTTCATCTCATCTATACAATCTTACTCTTATATTATTTATATTGGGTGAGGGAACACAGATTAAAAACAGATTTATACAGTATAGACAGAGACCAGATTAAAATAGCTTGTCTGAATATTTTATCTAGTCTGACTCTCTGGAAGGCTCATCTAGATTGGTTTAGTTATATTGAATAAAAAATTACTTTTCTAAGAAAGCACTTTCTGCTTTCCCTCCTTTGACCCTTTCAATCTCTCATGCTGTCAGTTACTTCTGGATTAAATCCACTTTTCTCCTCAAATCCCAGTCTGGTGAGTCCATGTCATTTGCTTGTAAAAGTCTGACAGAATTCATCATACTATCAGAGAAACTGATTGGAACTCTATCACCATTCCAGTGATACAGTGTCTGATCGGGTGGTCTGTTTGAAGTGGGTAGAATAGCTTTTTGTTCCTGGTAGATTAGCCATGTCTCTCATTTTTGCTGATACAAATACCTAGCTCTAGTTGCACTTCCCCATTCCAACAACATTTAATATTTCGAATTCACTTGTCATGCAACTGGTGGGTTACTCAGCAAAAGAGGTCAAGGTGCATGGATCTTGGATGACATTTCAATTATTCTAGCCTGAA
This sequence comes from Falco biarmicus, assembly GCF_023638135.1. Classification (NCBI taxonomy): domain Eukaryota; kingdom Metazoa; phylum Chordata; class Aves; order Falconiformes; family Falconidae; genus Falco; species Falco biarmicus. The sequence goes on from NC_079290.1 coordinate 72,386,669, forward strand.
GACAAATCATGGGGTTTGGCTCTGTATCTTAAAATAAAGGGTCCATAACTCTTAGATTTCTGCCAGCATTTATTCTTCTCTTTATTAAATATGAATTATTTATAAACTTCATAGGTTTTAAACTGTCATGGTGTTGAGCAGTTCAACGTAAAATATTCCATTCCAACATTTGCTGAACAAATCCAGATAAATGCCAGCACCTTCCCTCACACCAGAAATAACCAGAAAACAAATAGCGAGCCACTTATCAAAACAACAGAGAAATAATGTTTTCTGATTTATCACCTATCACATGAGTACTGTTTGAATTTCCTGCATGGATGATTAATACTTTACAAAAAGAAAGATGAATAGTGGACAATCACAGTACTGGAAAAACAAATTTGCTCTATTAATATGTACTGATTTGCCATAAAGTTCACAATTTGAAAATAATTTTGCTGATTCTTTTAAGCTTGAATCCAGAAGAAGTTAGGGTCTTACAAATCACAGAAACATATTAATCTAGTTAGGGAAGGGTTTTCTAACTAATACAATAGATAACTCATTATACTAATTAGAATAATGACAGGAGTATAAATGTCTTTGTAGCACTGGTATAGCTTAACAGGAGAGACAACAACAATTGCAAAGATAACACTCAGATTTGCACGTGCACAGACGCCAAAAAAGGGAGAGAACTTCAAAAAGGAATTAAGCCACTTTATTTCTATATAACCCCTCCTCCCACCAACCAAAGCAGCTGCATTTCATATATTCACTGAATTTACTATAAAACAGTTTTCTGAAATATTTGTCTCTATGTATCCCTTGTATGTAGGGACACTTTCATATCTTTCTTACTCTTTGGCTGGTGCTTACATCTAAGGACTTCAAATGTCTCATCTCAGAGACATTAGAAGCTTGTATACCATCTATCACTTTCAGTCACCCTAGAAGCACGGCAAGGTGATGGTGTAGAGAGAAAGAAAAATAGATAACAGGGTCCACACAGACAAAACATTTTGAATAACAACTGTCATTTCTTAACAGCAAATAGGTTTGGACTTTGATATTACATGTTTTTCTACATGGATGCCAAAGGGCATCTCAGAGAGGGCCGGCAGCGTGGCCTCTTATGCGCAAAATGGTATGTTTTCAACTCATTACTCATTCTCCTTCTTGTACTGGCTGGATTGGCCTTTCACATTACCTGGCACCTTGGGGATTGTTGACTGTTTAAAATAGTCTGGTGGGTGGTTGTTTACACCTGGTAACTGCTGTGCTGTGCTGTGCAAATTATTTCATGCTGAATGTATAAGGTTGAAAATTGCTCCCTTACACGGCGAATATGGCCAATGTAACATGCATAGTGCAGCCCGCCAGGATGCAAAGTGCAACTTCTTTTTTAGGAGAACAGAATCATTGCAGGTGAACTGGATCGTCTGAGTTTCAACACATTTTCAGGAAGAGTGGACAGCTGAGGATGCCTTCTGTTTGCATGTGTTGAGGCATGTGTTAAGACCATACATTTGAAGGGAAGGAAATATGATTCTGAAACTGTGTATACTCCTCAACCCTGTGTGAAGACAGAGCTAGAGAAGTGATACTATAAATGTCCATACGTTGCTTTGGACTGGGAGCCGGCTCTGAAGCAGCCTCAGGTGAAGAAGCAATGTGGAATAGTGATTTTAATCCCATTGTGATGCAATGATTTATGCTGACCACATTGATGATATTGACCTGAAATCTTACTGAATCTTCTCAGGATCCCAAGGCTGTTCCTATGGAACCAAGAATGGAGCTGAACTCAAGAGCTGCAAAAAATCCCTGAGATCTTAATAAGCATGAGCAAGGTCAACGTCACCATGCTGAGCTGAAGATCCACATGGGGAAATTGACTGAGCTGTACTGGTTACATACATTTTGTCTTGGATGTACAGTAGGAAGTGATACAGCTACCAACAGAAAGTTCTTCGGTAGCTCTGAGATGGAAGTAAGATATGTCATTACTTTAAATGGCATTGGTTTACAAAACCTACTTGCAAATGATTTCAGATATGGGAGAAGAAGAAATGGCCACTCCAAAATGTGGAAGCAAGAGGTAGGGCTAAACATGCTGCTTTTTCTTAGGAGAAGATGTCTTGTGTCTTGCCCTGCTTGCAGGATGATTTTGTGTTAGGATCTTCATTACTGGTTCATGGATCTAAAAAGGTTTTCTTTTTTCCCTTACCTGTTCCTTTAATTGAAGTGTGGGATTGAAGTCTATCAAAGAATATATGTTTTGCTTTCACAAAGAACTTTCAACCTTTTGGTGACATCTGTCATTAACTGAAATGCTTCAGCAACCTGTATCTATAAGCCATGAGGCATTACAATGTAATTACAGGGCCAGAAAGATGCATGCATATTGATGCATTGATGCATTTTCATTATTTTCAGCACATCAAAAAAATTTCTTGAAAATATAGGGCAAGTCAGTGTGACTGAGCAACCTCAGAATAAAGCATTAAGGAACAGGGACAGAGACATTTAATGCAGGAAAGCATTCCACACTAAAAGTATGTCAATGTGATTGACAATGATAGTGTCAGTCCTGAGTCTAGAAAGATGTAAGCAACAGAACTGATAATAAACATCAGATTTTTCAATGCTAAGGAGTTCCCAATCCATCCCTTCTTTTACTCATCTGATCTGTAACATATTTTCCAAGAAAAACACCTCTATTAACCAAAGCAGGATTCCTCTAGGCCAGAAAAACCCTACCTTACGGTAGCCATTATCCTCCTACACAGTTTGGATACAGTGAGATGTAGAAAGAGGAGAGTCCTGCTAACTGAGTTGCTATACTGAAGGCAATTTTAATGGTAAATCAGAATACGTCTTTCATAGAGATTGAACTCTCTGAGGAGGAAGTTACAGAGCAATTAGAGATGCAATTACAGTAAGTCATCAGGACCAGATGGTATTTCATTCAAGGATTGAAAGGAATAATGTGAAAGAATTTACTGAAGAGGATATTTATTCTGCAGCTTCCAAAGAGGCAGGCTTCACCCTCTCAGCAGAATGAACAGCGTACTGAATAGTCCACTGAGTCTCTGGTTACACAAGACTGAGCTTTGGTCTCTGGGTACTTGCTGCTCCCTGAGTAAAGGAATGAGTCTTACACTGTAACTCTGAAAGTCAACAGCTTTGGACTCTAAAGAAAATCTGACTTCCACATTGAGCGATTTCTACTGAGCAAAAAGGTTTCAAGAGGCCAAGGTGAAACTCACCAACTTTACCACAAACTCAGATAGCAAAACTAGTAGAAATGCAGAAGGTGCTGCATTTGTTCTTTCCTGAAATAGGTAAGCCATGGGTTCAAGCTGGATTGGTTGGATCTGTGAAGTAAATACAAAACTCTGGCTAGTAAGAGATGTACCAGTGCAAAGGGCCAAACTGTGGCTGATACGTAATGTGCAGACAGGTGCGATGCAACTCTCATAGTAAGGGCAGGCTACAGGACTACAGAATTACCCAGAGCAATGTTGCCCAATCCCAGTGTAAACTGTATGATTCTTCTGAGCTAAAACCACTTCTTCCCTCTGAACTGTGAAACTCTTCTTGATTCTCTTAAGTGTTAAAAATTTGTGGCTGTCGACCATAAAAACTTTTGTCTCATGTTCTCAAAGTTCGGACTGGGTTTTGTGCATTTGCTTTTTTAGCTGCCCAAAATTTAGCATAAGCCTCTTGTCTGCAATGGTGGAGAAGAAAACTTGAGCTGAAAGGAAATAAAAAAACCAACCAACACATAAATGAATAAAGACATATATAAATGTTTTAATTTATAGCAGTATAATGGTATTTAATGTGTCATACCTCATCTACCACAATAATTCAAGAGGGACATTTGGGGTGTGTGTGATACTTTAATTGCCATTGCACTAATGGTTAAGAACTAAGCAGCCTTGGGTTTATGATAGCAATAATGAAGTGGACCCAAGACTGTACAGATCGCTATATATGACACAATAATCTGATATTCAATAGTAAAGACTTGAAAAGGTTTATTGGGTAAAATATAGACTAGATGACACTGATGTTAATATCTAGCATTCAGACCTTCAAGACTGGTAACAACTATTTTAATAGGCAGCATACATAGGATTTTACACTGAATGTGCATATATTTCTGCCATGCTATGCTGGCCAATAAGAACTGATTAAATACTGAAGATGAAACCAACCCCTAACAGTTAACAGCTAGAATTTTCTGGGCACTTCTGCATATTGAGCTAGCTCTACCATATATTCAGAATACACTGTGCATAATCCAGTGCAATTAAACCTACTGTTTACGCAAGTTATTCTTAAAAGCAGACTCTTTTTCTATAGATAGCAAAACTGCTCCTAAGAAGACAATCTTGTGAAGTGTATATAGAACCAACTTAATTCACAGCCAGGGAAACTGTCTGAGAATCTAGTTGATAGGTTTGTAAGACACTGATAGATATAATTTGAGATTATTAAATTTAACATTTGCTCTATCAGATAAAACCCAAAAACAAACAAACAAAAAGAAGCATGAACATTTTCTTCTCTCTCAAGTGTGGATGTACCTAGGGGTACTTTTCTTGTGTGAAACATCTCTGCAGCACTCCCAGTAAACTCTGCCCAAAAAGCCAATCCCATTCCTGGGTGCCCAAAGTATAGCTGATAAATCGATAGAGTGACAATGTGTCTAGTTTTATACTGGCTTAGAGCACACAACAGCAGAAAACTGCCACTTTCACCCTATTCATCAGGGTGGAAGGTCAAAAAGCTATACCCTTCAGAGTTAATATAAGCAATACTTATTTTACATATTTTTATAAAGAGAGAACTTTAGTGCATTACTAAAGTTTGCTGATTGTACTAAATGGTTTCAGGTATTAAAATATTACAAAGGACTAAACTGCCGAAGGGTTTGTAGAAATTGGGGGGATTGGACCATCTTACACAAGACATTACAGAAATGAGCTCTTCTTCTGAAGGCACTATGTGAAGACTAACTAAATCCCTGGAAAAAACTTACTTTGGTTTGGTCTGTGCAGGAGTATGAATAAATAACTTTTATGACACAGGGGAGAAAACTGAGACAAAAGATTATGCTGGCTAATCTATGCCAGATTTTGGATTCCAACAGTTCCAGGGCACACATTCATATTTCTCAAGTACACTATACATATCTATATATTTATATATTTTGAATGCACAGTTGAAATGGCAAGATGGAGCTGTAAGATAATCCTCATAAACAAATCTGCATTTCTAAACTTTATTAACAAGCTGCCAATCTGTGGCCTGCTGGAAGGCAAATAAAACTTTGTTGCAGGCAATATAGAGTTCACCAGCCATTTAAAACCTGATGTCAAACTAAAAATTATCTACTGTTTATTACAAACCTTCCCATCCCCTCAGAAAAAAATGCTGAACATAGCTGGACAATTTTCAGAGCATCTGGGATGGAGAACCTGTTTGAAAATAAGTATATGTAACCTGTTTCATTTAACAGTTTACCTATGTTTATTTACAGGATTTGCAAGGGCTGCAGAGATGAGCAGCTGGGATGCTTCTGTGCTTTGATGGTTAACTGGGATGAATCCTTTCCTTTCTGCAATATGTGGAAAGGCAGAAACGGGCTCTGCCACTCTTTTTTCCAGGCCTTTGACAGACACAGCAGTTTCAAATCCCATCTGATGGAGCCTAAGCATGGATTAGTACATCTGTTCTCTGACTTAGTCCTACCCTATCTTTGTTTGGCTCTGTCTATTTTTTTTGCTGGTAGCACTGCCTTCATTTCTCCAGGACAGCTGGCTTACGGACAGTTTGTTATGCTGTTACCCTATTTCAGGTAAAATTGCTGCCACCCCTGGCCTGAAACCGTGCTTCCTCAGTTATCATCCATACAGTCTGTTCAGCTCACTCGTTAGATAGGTGAAATATCACTGGCAGTCAGATGAGAGAGTTGGTTGAAAGGCTCGCTCCTGACACAAGAGACTCTCCACAGAAAGAACTGCAGGGAAAAGGCCATGAAATGACCGCCCCAGGGAACGTATTCTGCAACGTTAGCAGCTCTAAAGGAAAGACTGTAGTCTTGATATTGTTGACTCAGAGAGGATTGCAATAGGATGCCTGGAGCTGTTGTATATCCATGCCAAAGGATGGCTGAACCACACCTGAAGCAGTCCCTAAACTACTGCAGAAAACAGTCTGATACAGACTATAATTTTTTCCATCTTCTGGGTTGCAAACTTCATGTGTGGTCTAGCCACCCCTGCTTTGGAAGGGGCAACACTTGAATTAAGTGTGGGAGCACTGGTAAAGGCAACATGCACAGTTCTGCCATGTCTGTTAATTCACCCTGTGTCAACTCAACTGGATTAAAACAGCAGGGAAGAAAGGTAATCAGTGCACCAACCTAGACGGGTAGCTATTACATGGTTTCTCTATAGCGTGAACTTGAGTGCTTCAGGCTAGTTCATCAGACTGTGAATTGGTATAGGCAGAGCATGTAAATAGATGTTTTGTCAGCAATCTGCTCTTTTGCACAACAGAACATGGCTTGTGTTCTTCTAATGCAATCAGCACTGTAACAGGCCTGCAAGGTGTTTTTCTTTTTAACCGAAAACTAATATTATGTAAGGATGGTCAGCAGCATCTTCACTTAGCATTAGTAGTAATATAAATGTGCTTGTAAATTACAAACAGAAATGATAATACCTTTCTTTCCTACCCCAAAACACATAGAACATTTCAAATGTCTAAACAGTTTTGTAAATCTTGGTTCTAGGGGTGCTGCAGTTTGGCAGAGGAGGATGTCAGTCTGTATTAAACTATTTAATCCAGTCCTCATATTAGGTTTCAGCGCCACACTCAACCCAGATGCAGAAATACAGCTCACTGTAGCAGTCTTCATAGTAACGACAGTAAAATTTTAGCTACAATAACATTGAAATGGCTACTGTAAAGGAAGCCGTAAGTAACTTCCAGATTTTGGATGTTCACACATGCCCCTGGCTTAAACAGAAATAATATTACTACTTATCTTTCAGGGGTACTGAGAAACAAACAAAATTATTGTAATTCTTGATTTTTTTTCTGTAAGTCAGAAGTTAATTACTTCACAGATGGCAGAACGGTGAATGGAATGAATGCAGTCAGTTTGCCTAGAACACTGGATTCCAGAACATAGGCAGCGAAATGAGACAGAAAAAATTGCTGGCAAATAATAAATATCTATTTCCTTTTTGCTTTAAATAGACTAAAAGGTCAAGAGAAATGTAAGACTGATATTTATCCAAGTAAATAGCAATTACACTACTAGGTATATTGGTCCACCAGCCATCTCAGACAGAGGGATGAGCACTACCTTGGCTAGTAAAAGATATCCTTCCATAATATTTATTTCTTTCATATTCTTTAATCAGAATAGATTGAAATAAATAGTCCTAAGGGTCACTGCTATTCTGCCTTTTTGCTAACAGTGATAGAGATGAAGTTTTTATTACCCATTTAAGGACATAAAGAAAATATTTTCATAGTTTTTAAATGGATTATATGTAGGAACATTATAGACAGCAATTTACAGCATTCATGGTTTGCACATAAGAAGCATTTAGCACCCGTAGCAAAATATTCCCTTTTATACTTTAGTGCCGAAGTTTTTTGCCTACTTCAATGATTTAACACTGACGCAATATTTGTAAACTAATAATAAGAATGGTTAAGGCCTCTCAGAATAAGCTGAGCTAAAATATTAAGGAGCTAGCATTAGAGACAAGGATCAAAAGCTACAAAAGTAATGTGTCAGTTCTGGCTAAATTCATCAGGCATGTCCACACGACTGCGCCGAAAACAACAGATGTGAGCGAGTGCTGGGTTTTTCTTGTACTTTAACTTAATCTGCTAGTTTTAATTATTGAAATTAACATTTTGATATATATATATGATATTTATATTTAATATAAATTATATATATATATATATAACAATACTTAATAGTATATTGTACAGGTTTATGCTATGGTCATTAGAGCTTTCCCACTGACAACTACCAACTCCCCTACCCATCACCTGAGGTTAGGGACAGGGTGTATTTAAAATCTGCTGTGCCTGAATAGCCACTACACAGCTGATGTAAAGATGAATGAAATAACATCTACTGTCCAAACTGCAACACTTCATCATTAATTTGTTTTAAGTTTGTTCATTACTGTGGTAAGAGTTCTTCAGTTATGACCTGCAAGGAGCCTCAGCTCTTGCAGGAATCTGGATACGCTGAGTCTTGTAGTAAAAGTTCTGTGATCAGTTTTTGTCAGTTAAATGACATAAAAGATTTTCCACATTCTCTTTACAACAGGAACAGCATTTAGATAGTCAGCCATGGATCTCTTACAGCTCAACGGAACAGTAGGATCCACCATAAAGGACTTTTTATTTTGATGTGATACTTTTCTATCTGAAATGATGTGATTTACACTCATTCATAACAGCAGATTTTTCATATGTAATAAAACGTCCATTGGACTTAGAAGAGTATTTACTGGTTCTGTTGTGTTCAGCAGAACATCAGAGTGAAGTAAACTCTCGATGCAATAACCAAGACCTACACATGAGTCAGTGACAGTGACACATCCCTGCTTAGCTGAACTCTCAGGTATGGCAGCACTTTTGGGACCCCTGAAGACCTAATGACAGGACGCGGCACGCTGAAAAGTGTGGAGGTGAAACCAGCATATTGCTGCAGGGACCCTGGATGCTCAGCTCAGGATTCATCCTCTACAATAAATCATTCTTCAGCAAACACCTTTTAAAATGGCAGATCACAGTCACCCTTAGTACAGTAATTTGTACCTTAATATGAAGCCTTTGTCCTGCTAGAATTTCAGTGTAAGGGTAAGACTGCAAAGGAATCTGAGAGATTTAAGTACCTGATACCCTTAGCTACCAACTGGGACTTCAGTGCATATTTCCTCCGCATCCCTTAAATATTGTAGTCTGGGGAGAAAAAAGTCTGTTTTGGAAACAGATATACTTAAAAAGTAGTTACAGAAATGAAGTCCTATTTAAGCACAACCACAGTTACGCCTGTATTTTTAAAAAACTCCAGGGCTTGATCGCAGCAATTCTAGGCCAATAAACCTCACATCTAAACCTGGCAAATGGGCTGAAATGATAAATTAAGCAGAATGAAAAGAGACCTGAGAGACCAGGCTCGCTAACATGATCTACTTGGCATGGATTCTGCAAGGAATTATCTCTTACTGTTCTTTAAGTGTAAATAAAATAGTGGCTATGACAGGAAAAGTTCATATATTTCATTTAAAAATCCAAGTTTCTACAGAAGAGGTAACTGCAAAGGTGTGAGGTGATGGGCAAAATACACACAAAATCAATGAACTGCAAAAATATAATATCAATATGCACGTGACACAAGGGGCTGATTCCAAACATCTGCTTTAAAAGCATAGGGCAGGGAGTTAGGGTTATGAAGGTTTTTAGTTATTATTTCAAACAAAGTGTGATTCAAAGTACCTAAGTATCGAAGTAAGTTAGACATTTAAATTCCCAGTGCAGTCAATGATGGATTTACAGTCTCTCTGTGGTCTCTGGGAATTCATGAAAATTCAAGAGGTCACCAATCTGGGCTGTTTACCTCTGGCACAGCTTATTGCCACTGTAGCGTACATGGCAGAACAGATAATATACTTGCTGCAATTCAGTACTCACACATTAACTTAAAATCACTGCTGACCTTCTTTTAGGTTAATAACTTAGGTGGCACGCTGCAGCAGCCAAAATGTCATTCTGTCACTTCTGTTAGAGATCTGGAAAGCCTCAGCAGATATCAGGCTTGGATGTTTGGTGGCAGTAAATTGCCCAAAGACCATCTGTTAGAACACAGCTGATGGCAAGTGAGGTGCTTCTAAAAGGCATTTCAATGTTTTTCCATGGTGGAAGCTATACTAGAAAAAGAGCTAAGCTGTGCCTGACCAAAAACCCCTCCCAGATGCGTCAGCTTTTGTATGAAAGTTGTACAGTAGGCCCTTTGGGCTGGTTAGATACAGAACTGAGAATCCTCCTCTGCAGCTACCTGCCTCCTTTCAAACAGGAGAAAGACTGTCTTTACAGTAAGTAAACAGCAGTGAGTAACTGCAAACTCACCAAAAAAGAGGATTTCCTAGTATTCTTGTTACATGGACCTGTCTCCACATAAATGACAAAGAATAAAAATTTACTGGTTAGCTAAAATCCAAGACAGAAAGAACACAGCTGGATTTTGACTCTGCTTCTAGAAGTCTGTCTGCATTCCATCACAGAGATGGGCAATATAAAACACACAAAAAAATCTGATTTAATGAATGAATTATGCTAAATAGATTACCCTAATACAGTCTCATTTATCTGCTACAATTACATATAAAGAATGCATATGAAAAAGAAGCAGCAAACAACGACACATTTGAGTCTAGCCACTTCACTTAATGAGTGAAATGCACACTGAAAACCTAGCACTATTTTGTGACCTGAATAGAAACTCTTTGCAGAGCTGTACAAAGATATAAACCTGAAATACAGGATGGGATACAATCTTGTGTAGTATCTACACAACAAAACCTTGGCTATTGTACCAAAACCTGAGATTACTCTGTCAGTGTTCAAAGAACTCAGATTATTTCTGCAAAGCATTAGTAGAACTGTTCATTCAGCCTTCTAGTCACATAGTGAAGACTACATAATTTGCTTATGGTTGTACAGGATCATGCTACATCAGTTTTTCCTCTAACTTCATGCACATATATAGAAAGAAATCCCACAAAATATAGTTTCATGGCACACAGACAGAAAACGTGGAGATATGTCAGGTGTCCGGCTCTTCCACACAGCGGAATAACAGCAGTTTTGTTATATTCAAGATTTTCCAGCATGATTTTAGATTCAAATCTGGAAAAAACCCTCACCACTTAACCATATGCTACTCTTTAAGTATGAGTCACCTGTTGACTTCAGTGTGACTACCCATATGCTGAAGGTGTACAACATATTGAAATACTTTCTTAGTTTAGAACCAAAGTTAGAAACAAGATATATCCTTCTTGTAGAGACCTGAAATGGTATGCCATTCCCCGTGCAAAAGATTCACAGATTGTATCAGGATAATGAAAAATAGAAAATAATTATCAACCTAATTGAGAAGATGAAATAGAAAGGGATTACAGAATGGCAAGAAAACTTCGGTATTCTGGGATGACTAGAAAGAGATTAATTCACAGTAACAGAATTGTATCACTATGTCTTTTGTGGTTTGAATGCTATAGAGCACTCTAATTTCAAGTTTCCTACCTCTTGCCAGTCAGTAAATAATTCTCTGAGATTGAAGAAACACCACATTGAATGTTTTTGGCAGATAAATATGGAAATGCAAGATTATAATGGTATCCATGAGGTTAATGTCTAATAAATACCAAAATTCCCCAACTTCAAGGCTTATCCCTTCAGCTAAATTAATGCTATGAAGTTTGAAACACTACCAAGCAAAAGTTAAGACATGTCAGATAATATCTGGAGTACAACTTCAGTTCTTACACACTCATCATTTGCAATAAAGTCCTTTAGGGAAAATATCACTGAATCACAGTACAAGCTCATAGCAATAATGAATTACAGTTGCAAGGGTGTAAAGGTAGGTTTCCTTCCCAATTTATTCTAAGATCAAGGTGACATACTGAAATGAATTCATTACTGTGAACTCTTATTAACAATGAAAGTCTACAAAATCAGCAAATATGAAAAATATTATATGTAAGACATTGTAAAAATCTGAATTATTTCATTAGCAAGCAATATAGTTTCAGGTCAATTATGGAAATATCAGTTATGTTTGTTTTATGAGGAAAAACAGAGTAAAACACAGACTTACTTGAGTAAGCTAGGTATCTTACATTTAGTCTAGCAAAGAAAACTGTCATCTTCCTGTCTTTCTACAAATCATACCAATGTAGGCATTCATCTTTAACTTTAGTTATGTAAGCTCTCAACTGTCTCATCAAAATAATGAACATAACAGGCAAATTCTATATATTAATCAGTATGTCTCATATATGTAAACTCTGTTACTGGGCTGATGAATGCTATGTTGATGCTCAAATCACAGAAGCCATATGTTTTCAGGCCAAAAGAGACCATTAGAGTTAAATAATCTGCCTTGTTGCATCAATGAGACAACTTTTACTCAGTGATACCTTCACAGAAAGAACCTTCTCTTTTATTATGCAAATGAAAATGATCTGCCCTAGAGTAAATTTTGGAGAAAGCTATCTAGTTTTGAATTGAAGATTGCAAAGAGAGAGTAATTCACTACATGACCAGCATGGCCTAATTAATTACTGGTGTATTTAAAATGTTCTGTCTTGCTTCTTAATGTGAACATTGATAATTTTGATTGTCACTCAGTAAATCATGGGGTTTTTGTTTGCCAGATCAAAAAGCTAGTTAACTTGTATCTTTCCTCTGTGTATAAGTATTTCTGAATTCATCTTATTATTATATCTGAAAATAAGCAACCCAGATTGCAGTAACTAGCAAAGAAGTTAGTTCAGGCTCTAAAACCCTTAAAAATATGCGGTAATGCAAGACAACAGAGTTATGAATTGTGTGTATTTGGGCATTTTAAAATCTGATACCTTTTCCTAAAGCTATTTATAGCTCAGAACAATGTTCACTGAGCTGTGCAGTCCCAGGTCTCCCACTTACGTATGGTAATATTTCTGAACATTCGGTCTCCTTAGCATTAGTCAAGGAAGACCTCTTCGTGGTATTGTTCAAGAGTAAGTACATATCATGCATTCTACTCTTGAGGTTACATAAGGATATTTTAGGCAGTTAGGCATAAACCCCAGGACCTTAATGAGCATCTACAAATATTTTCCCTTACTAAACTGCACCACAGAACAAATTTGTTAGAAGATAAGCAATATTTTGTTGTTCCAGCTCTAGTGTTTTAATCACATAAGAAAAGTATAGAAGAATATGATATATTTTGTTAGATTTATTGGAAAATATCAAATAAATCTATGGATTTATAAGCTTGTCATCAGGTCTGAAAAGGCAACAATCATTCAAACTAATAGGAAGAGAAAAAAATGTTCTGAGTTAAACTTAATGCTGTTATGTACTTAAGATAACTTGAGACAGATGAATAGTTAGAACCAATAGTTAGCACCACAGGTATTTTTATAGCTTGCTTGTTCCTGGATTGAGGAAGATGACCCAGGTATCAAATATCTAATTTACAATCTCAGCATCATTCGTGACTGTACTTCTTACTAGATGCTGTGCTATGGTTCTTCTTATAGCACTACAGGAAAACATTTGTTTTGAATATCAGAGAGATCTAAAAGTGGAAAAACTACTTATGACTGTGGCAGGTTGACCCTGGCTGGGTGCCAGGTGCCCACCAAGCTGCTCTATCACTCCCCTCCTCAGCAAAACAGGGGCAAAGAAAATAAGATGAAAAAACCCTCATAGGTCAAGATAAAGGCAGTTTAATGAAGCAACAGAAAAAGTTGTGCATACGGAAGCAAAGGAAAACAAAATGTGTTATTCTCTACTTCCCATCTGCAGGCGATGTTCAGACACTTCCCAGGAAGGGGCTTCAGTATGTGTAGAGGTTGCTCTGGAAAATCAACATCTTAAATGCTCCCCCTTCCTCCTCCTTTCTCTTAGCTCTCATACCTGAGCAGACATCAGATGGTATGGAATATCCCTTTGGCTAATTTGGGTCAGCTGTCCTGGCTGTGTCCCCTCCCAGGATCTTGCCCACCCCCAGCCTACTGGGGGCAGGGCAGGGGGGGGAAGGTTGGAGCGACAGCCTTGGTGCTGTGTGAGCGCTGCTCAGCAGTAGCCAAAACCCTGCTGTGTTATCACCACCTTTCCAGCTACCGGTACAGGCACAGCTCTACGAGGGCTGCTGTGGGGCTCAGCCAGACCCAGCACAATGGCCCAGGGTATTAGACACATAAATGCAACAAGGCTGACCTAAGGAGTACCTTAGCTCAACCATTGCTCTATATTTTGATTACCTAAAGATATCTATTGTGGCCTTGTAAAATTTACGTTATTTATAAGTAACACTAAAGTAGTATTTTCTCTTTTGGTCTCACTGGCAATAGAACATTTCTTCTGTATAGTATCTACTGGACTGCAGCCTAGTTCAGTAGGATGCTAGACCCATTCTTGCTTAAAAGACTCTAGAGGTGACCTCGTTGGCTGTCACATTCAGCTTCCCTATCCATCAGCATGGTCTGCATGCATACTGGAAAGCCAGTGTTGCACAAATCATTGTGATTTAAATGCCTGTTACCTACAGAAGTTCCCCCTGCCTCCTTGTTTTAGTTTGCTTGCAGACCACTGCAGAAGAAAATCTGCTTTAATCCCAACCTGTAGACATAAAGCTTCATTCACCAAAACTGCCAACTGGTACTCTTTCATCACTATTAAATCTACATGAAAGAAGGTAATCTTCAGAGAAATCTGTGCATTAAAAAAAATCGGTAAAAGAAATAATGGTTAATGCATAATGCAGGCCACAACTGCAGATAATAGAGCGAGCTACTCTCATTACCTTGGTATTCTGCAGTACAAAGGACATAGAATCACAGAATCATTTAGGTTGGAAAACACCTTTAAGATCAAGTCCAACTGTTAACTCAGGACTGTCAAGCCCATCACTAAATCATGTTGCTAAGCACTGCATCTACATGTTTTTTAAATACCTCCAGGGATGGTGATTCCACCACCTCCCTGGGCAGCATGTTCCAAAACTTGACCATACTTTCCATGAAAATAATTTCCTTCATATACAATCTAAACCTCTCCTGGCATAACGAGGCCATTTCCTCTTGTCCTGTTGCTAGTTACCTGAAGAAAAGACCTACCCTCACCTGCCTACAACCTACTACCCTGCTTTCAGAGCATCACTAAAAAAAGTCTTTCACTCTTCCCTGCCATGTATCTGGAAAACATCCAGATCTCTGAAGGACTCAAGTTCTATTTCCAGCCTTCTCTGGTCTCCCCATTAAACTAGATTATTCAATATGGTTATACTGGCAGTATACACTTGACTGCTCTTCTCTCACTTAGTGCAGTAAGTAAACACAATGAATACTGAAAATCAACCTGCTATGAAATTCCTTTTGCTTCCAAGGCTCTTCCTTAATTCCTAGTGACAACTTGCTCAATGTCGGTAAAGGTGATTTTATAAATCCAGATTTTCTCAGAAACTGTCAGAAGTGTGTGTGTGGAAGTAAACTTTCTCTTTTCCTAGAAACAGTCCCAGATCTTTACATCCGTATTCCTCTAACAGTCAGATTTTAAACTTATGAAAGCAACAGACCTCATAAAAGCAGCTTTGAGAAGTCTGATTAACTAGTTCTACGATATGAATTTTGTGTTTTCTTAGTATATAATCTATTTTAATTAACCATGAAGTGGAATGTTAATTACTGTTGTCATTTAATTTTAGACAGTCATATCAGTTGCGGAATGGACTTCAGTGGATGTTATTGAAAATGCGTTTGAAAATCAAAATGTGACAAATTAAAGTGTTTTAAATAAGTGGCATTCAAATTATGTCCTGCAAGTAGGTGGGAAAAAAATTTTGGTCTGCAGCCTAGATCCTGGATGTCATGTCACTGCAAGGAAAAGCCTCTGTGGCAAGTAGATTAACATAGACAGTGCTTTACTTTTCCACTTAACCAGAATTTTTTGCATTAGACACAGGCTGCATAGACATACACTGGAAGGGTAAAAACAAGAGGGGCAGTTCTAGACAGAAAGCGTCCCTCAAGAATTTTGGAATATTTTCTTGTACTAGCACATGTATTTTCTTATCTGCACTTTGCAGCTGTCTAGCAGACACTAATGAGAGATTTCATGTTCATACCAATTACTTGAAATATTTAATGTCCTTCTTAAGGTGCATTTACACATCAAAGAAATGACTCAGTCCAAGCATCCCACAATGCTGCAAAGGAAAAAAAAATGTCCTCTCTTTGTGCTGTAAGAGAAATGACTTTCAGTTCTCCTGTAGCTAAGGATACATCACCAGTTTTATTTCAGACCTTCATTTTCAGAGGTTGATAAACCAGGGCAAAAGCGCTGCGTTTATACAATTCTGGGTAGCTACTATATCAGGTAAACACTGAAGTTGTACCCTCCTTAGCCAGTTAGTGACATTTTAAGGTGGGCAGCAATCAGGATCCCCAAAACCACCTGAACACAACAACAGTGAAAGATGTAGTGTGTACCTAACAGACAGCTGGACTCTGAAGCAAAATAACCCACCCTATCATATGCAACTAGGGTGCTGGAGATCAGTTTCTAAGGTCTGAGGCAAATCACTAAACTTATCTGTCTGTAAATACACACTTCTGGAAATAATAAATTATCTTCCTTTATTTGTTTTGTCAGAACTCACTTGATAACTTTCATTAAATGTTTCTGTGAAGAGCAGTGGGTGTTAATTAATCTTTATTATTTAAAAAAGGAGTTACTGAAACAATCGCTTTCAATCGGTGAGACAATTACAAAACGTGTAGGTTAGGTTGCCAGTGATGTGTTGCAGTGATGGTGGCCAGTAACTTTGGTAGCAAGTCTCAAATTTATATGATGTTTTAGTGTTTTGGTTTTTTTAACTGCTAGAAAACATATTCAGACATTTCTGTCATAATTTACACAAAAACAAAGAAAGCTGGGCTTGTTAAATAACAGGATCCAATTAATTTTATATCAATCTAATTTTGTGTACTACTATCTTCCTAAAAAATCAGATCTCGCAGCTCAGAGTGGTTGGTTACAGCCCACTGTTAACTATGTGTGCACTAACCTGCCTCTGCCTAAGCCTGTCTACAACCACAGCATTTCTAGTTGGTGAGAAGGGATATGATCCGTACAGAAGGCAACAGATCAGCCGGGTGGTAAGTGGTGAGCCCAGAAGTGTCTGCCTGAAACACCAGGCACTGAAGCGCCCTCCTGTCACTGCACCATGAGGCAACCTCCGTCTTGCCATTTTCCATCCAAAGAAATTGTCGTTACTGCTAGAGACTGTTGCTCGCAAAGACATCTTACCCTCCGTACATACACATTATCTAAATCTAGCCTCACATCCTTTAAGGTCTTATTAGATCTGTCTCTGGTAAGGAAACATCTTTAGCTGTTAAATCGAATAACATTTTCCTAGCACACATACTCCAATGTCTGAGTTTGGTTCACAGCCTACTGCTTCACTGTGTATAACCTTCAGGTTTTTTAAGAAATAAAGTCAGCATTGGGAGTACATTTTCAACCTTAAAATAGCTGGAATCATAATTGTAACTTTTTTGTTTGGAATACTAATACAAATAAATACATTGACAAATATGAAGTGTACTTCCCATATGAAGAGAATGTTTATGAATAATACCGAGATTTGAAAATCTGTAATTGTCTCACATTTTTCACCGTTTTGAAAAGAATTTTAAATCTAAAACTTACAGAAATTTAAAGTGGAAGTGTTAGTCTTTGAAAAACAGTATAGTTCAAAGTATAACAACCCCCCTGCATTTTATTTTGATGGGAAAGCACTAATATTCAAAATACTCTCAGTTTATCTTCTCTATACTAAAAATGACAGTCCTTTTATAGTAAAATACATACTTGTCATTCCATGTAAAAATTCTTGTTGCTGAATTTGGAATAGGAAATTTTTTATTATTAGTGCAGGCAGTCTTTGATTTATAGGTCAGATAAAAAAAAAAAAAGGTCCCAAGCAAAAATCAGTTTCATGTTTAAGCCTTTTCTTCAGTTAGTACTCCCTCAGACCAGAAACTATTAATCTTTGTGGCTTTTCATTCCTAGGAAAAATTAGCTGTTGGTACTTAATCTCCTTTCAAATAACTTTTCTTTATTTTTCTGTCATGAAATACAGGTTCAGAGGTGCTGTGTGTTACTGTGTGGTCAGTATGGCTCCAGGCAGAGAACAGAGAACTTCAGTAAGCTACCCAGAAAATATTTGTGTCCTCATTCAGAACCCAGATATTACACTATCAAAATGACATTAACATCTGTGCAGAAACGTACAGCTCCAGATGGAACCAGATAACGATGTCTGTAATTTCACAAACAGGTGTGTGGGACGGTGGGGTGGGCAGGAATAAAAAGCTACAAAAAGAGGTTACTGCAATGACAAAATTCTAGGACTTCAAAGGAACTAGTAACACAACCATCACCAGTGTTCAGTAAGACCTGGGAACTAAATACTTGCAGGTATCCCTTTCGCAAGTTCAGCTGGAAAGGACAGAGGACCTGTGACAGGGCACAATGCAGCCGTAAGTCAGCCACAGACTGCAATGGCAAAGAAATAAACTTTCTATATGGGTACATAACGGCATGATTTGTGTGTATCTGAGTGAAGTTTTCACACCATCTTCTGAAGCATGTGGTATTGCCTGTCACAGAAAATTTAAATGGATCATATTACTAATGCACTTCTTAATGATATGCCCTGGTTTCAGATGGGACAGAGTTAATTTTCCACTTAGTAGCTGGTACAGTGCTGTGTTTTGGATTTGGTGTGAGAACAATGTTGATAGCACACTGATGGTTTTAGTTGTTGCTTGGTCATGTTTACACTGAGTCAAGGACTTTTCAGTTTCTTTAGCCTTGCCAGCAAGAGGGCTGGGGGGGGGGGATGGGGGGGAGGGGGGCATGGAAAATTGGGAGGGGACACAGCCAGCACAGCTGAACCAAACTAGCCAAAGGGATATTCCATACCATGGGACGTCATGCTGAGTATATAAGGTGGTGGAAGAAGAAGGAAGTGGGGAGACATTTGGCATTATGGTATTTGTCTCCCCAAGTAACTGTTATGCGTGATGGAGCCCAGATTTCCTGGGGATGGCTGAACACCTGCCTGCCCATGGGAGGTGGTGAATGAATTCCTTGTCTTGCCTTGCCTGCATGTGTGGCTTTTGCTTTACCTATTAAACTGTCTTTATCTCAACCCACGAGTTTTCTCACTGTTACTCTTCCAATCCTCTCCTCCACCCCACTGCGGTGGGAATAAGTGAGTGGCTGCATGGGGCTTGGTTGCCAGCTGGAGTTAAACCACAACATGGTATTATAGGAAAATTTGTATGTATGTGAAATCTGGAGGTGACACATGATTCTGAAGTGTTATCATACCCACAAAAGGAAAGGGAAAGCAGACTTAAGGTACTTGCAGAGGATGATTACAGGCATGAAATACAAGGGGATAAAAAGGTAAAACTATCCTCAGGATACCTGTAATACCAATGCCAATAAAAATTCTGTATGCCAGAAACTCATAATGTTAAGAGAATAACTGTGGGGAGAGTGAACCAAGAAGATAAAAGGTTTTAATGAAATATTAACAAAATCTTCATCCCTGTGCTTGTTTGTAATGGGGCATCACACTTTCTAGAAAGGCCGTGATGGGATCATCAGATTATGGCTCTCCCTGTTTGGAGCCAGAACAGTTGACGAAATAGGAAAAGCAGTGTAACAAGAGGAGAAATGATCATAAGATGGGCAGGACTTTAGTACTGAATATAGAAATAAAGATAATTAGCACAGTTATATTAAGTAGAAGTGTGTCCTGGATACCAACCTGCAAGAATTTAAAAGGGATAAACATCAATAAAGTTTTTATTCATATTTATATTAATGGTATGCCTAAAAACTGTTTACAAGTAAACTAAACAAGGGAAGACCCAGATTGCTAAAGGCTTATACTTTATGAAAAGTGAGGTATCTCCAGCTGTAAAATGGTCTTGGAACTATGATGACTTTGGAGGATATTGTACACTGAGTCCGGCGAGCATTGCCATGTTCAATATTTCTGAGCACCAGCATGCAAAGAAAGACCCTGCACAGAAAGGGAGCAGAGGTGGGCAGTAATGATTAACAAGTACAGGTAGTGCCCCCATGACTCAACAAGAAAAGAAGACAGGGGATTCTTCATGCCTGGAGCCCGCTGGCTTGTCCAAGTGGCTCATCCGAAGAAGGCCTGCCCGGCCTCCTGCCAGCCTGCCTGACAACCGAACCCGTGACTGGATGGGGCTGCCTCAGCCTGCTGCATGCTGAAGTGGACAGAACCAAGGCATTTAGTGTGAAGAGCATTCCTGCAACACACAGTAGATGAAAGAGATGACTCAAGCGACATCTTTCAGCATTTGGTTTCTGTGTGTCTCAGATTAAAAATTTAAGGGTATGTTACGCAAAAGGATGCAGGCACAGTGTGAGACCGGGTGTTGAGGTGTCTGACTTTGAAGTGGTTGGCATCTGCTTCTGAAGTGCAATCCACAGCCCCATGTCAGCTGCCTGCACCCTCTATGGTACTCTTCCACATGAGATTCAAAGCAGCAGCACGCTGAGCAGTGGGCCACAAACACTACTCCAAGTAAAAAAGCTAACGAAACAGCTGTGTCCGAAATCCCACCCTCCTTCAGCTTTGGACCCCCAGAAGAGAATTAGTGGTGCTGGGGAGTCATGCATTGGAGTGTCTCCAGTACAGTAAACCATCTTCTTAGCTTCAGGAAAAAATCTGTGGAGAGTTTACTCCACACTTTTTGGACAGGGACACCCAGACAGGGCAGCTGTATTAATCCCCAGCTGTATAACAAGTCTTATTGAGGACACAGGCAGGGAACTGCAGATGTTGAGAACCTGAACCACCATCACACTTGCAGTCCCACCTGCAGACACTACTGTGGGTCCTAACAGAAACTGTCCTGGATACCTTGGGCTACAAAGAGAAAGAAAAAGGTAGCACAGTACTAAAGGTAGGCTGATGGGTAACATCCCAGTTAGGGTGGCTGAACCAAGAACAGCTCCTCTACTTTTTTAACAAAAGCATATGACACTGCTGTGTTTTCAGAGGACCTCATTCTACTTGTATATATTAGACTTGCTCTGATGACATACACTAGACTGAGTATCTAAAGGGGTATATGTAGAGAAAGGCCTGAGGCACAACATGGTAGTGAGCTTCCACTTACGTGCAGTTCATAGAGATGCAAAATTTTAGTGAAAATTTCACTAAGTGAAACCTAAGTGTCTGCAGACCAAGGGGCAGGGATTTCTAAGCAAAGTATAAATATTGCTAAAGCTCCCCAGAAAGAGTCTAAGTATTTTGTCTTATCAGAACATGAAATTGAGAAAAAGGAAAGGATAGAACTGAAGGAAATACCAAACAAATAATGAAAGGTAGTTTTGGGTTTTTTTGTAAATAGCAGAGGTGCAAACTATGGCGTAACTTACATGTGAAGTTTGAATTAGACAACTATAATAGCTGGGCTGAGTACATACATACAAGGTTGCCAGAGCCTGCCTCAAAGGCTGCACAGCAAATAATATTAAACAGAGTAAGACATGCTAGAAAAAAGTGCATGCAAACCCATAAAATAAAGCAATGGTAAAAAAGAACCAATATTTTGGTTATGAGAGCACTTCAGAAACTGATACAGGATTATATGCTACTGCAAAGAGTGCTGAACACACGGGCAGAATATTCTTGCTTTCTAAGAGTTAGGCCTATCAAAACCCCTAAGTGATGTATTAAAACATACATATTTTACTAAATGTAAGAACTTGTGAGTTGTAGTTCTCATTCATTCATCTTTGCCAGTTACCATAACCAACCAGCATCACTGCTGCCCTTCTTTGTCTATATTCTTCCTAGTTCTCACTTGTGTGCTTCTAACTACTTTTCTCCTTGTGCAATGAGGCATGCAGATGTGCACTGACAACCGGGAGGACACTGTCCTTCTCATAACATTCCAGGATCTTAACCATAAAATAGAAATAAAAAGCTAAGGAAAGGAATTCATCTTAAGGGCAGAATGACAAAGGTGATGTTTGGAAGATTCTATCTTAGTGCATGCATACAATGCTACTGCATACACCTTATGTACACCCCTCCCCACACCCCCCACCCACCCCCCCGCATTAGAAAAGATCAATATCATTACAAAGAGTATTTAAAGGATAGGACTTTTATCCCTGAAAGATTACAGATGTGATTTGGATTCCTGAAATAGCTTGAATATTGTAGGAAACTTTCCTGTGACCCAGTACAGCTTATTCTAAGTCGAAAAGTCATGACTTAAAACCTAAATCCAAGCACTGCTTAAAAAACCCCGCTATTGAAATGAGGTGGATGGATGATGATTAATTAGTTCATGCAACAACAGAAAGGCAGAAGATACAAAACAGATACTCCAGAAGAATAAAGGACAGTACTATAAACAAATACAATTACATTTGCACCAGTAGGTGACAGGTCCTTTCCCTCACAACTTAGACTCCTAGGTCAGCAACTGTTACTGTCTTTGGCAACAGGCTTTTCATCTTGGGATATCAAACAGGGCTGACAAGCACTGACCTTGCTTGACAGTGGTCATTAACCATGTTCACCATCATGAACTTAACAGCACTTCTGTTTTATGCTACTTCTTCTGACCCATTTCCTCCTGGCTTCTCACTCAGATCTGGCTCAGGATTCCGCTTTATCAGGATGGAGACTCAGTGTCAATTTTTCCCACTTTTTTTTTTTTTCTTCTTTCCCCTCCCTGCCCCCCGCCCCCCCCCCCCCCCCCCCCCCCCCCAATCTGTGACCTGGCCTGGACAGCTAAAGGGAAGAAGCTCAGCAGTCTGTCAGGTCTGACAGTTCGCCCAGGCTAGAGAAGCAGACATGGCTCTTTCAAAAGGTATTAGAGTGCCAAGGGGACTATTAAGAACAGAAAAGGAAGAAAGGAAAACAGTCCACAGGGTCCCACTTTCTGAGCGTGCAGTGTTGGATAAAACAATTTGTGTTGTAAGTTTGAGAGACCAATGGAAAAGCAAGTTCCTTATGGGAAAATAAAAATGTAGGGGTTTTTGCATTTATAATTACAGAGCATAGTCATCCAGATAGTTCCCAGCTTTTCACAATATACATTTTATTTAAGCAAATTTTCTATATTTGTCAACTCAACTATTAAAATATTAGATGCAGTTGTGCAAAATTTCACACTAAAGACAGTGTATGTACTAATTTGATACTGTCAGTGCTTAAGTTTGGTGGATGAAAAATATGCAACAGTGAGAGAGGAGACTTGAGTAAAGGGAAAAAGATAAGCACCATAAAATATCATACCGGTTTAGAAATGTTGCTACTGTTGGGATGAGCTGATAACAGCATGCAGCACAAAATTCTGTATTTCAGGGCAGGATCAATAGGATTTTCCTGAAGTGTCAGATGTCTGGACTCTAATAATAAGCATGTATAGGTTAATGGAAAGAATACAGCTAAAACTGTCAAAGGTGGTTGGCCCTATGGTTTATAATCTGGGTGTCACCTCCAAAAGTAGGATATTTCTTGGAGCACAAACCAGTCATTCCTGCCTCCCAGGAGATCCTTGCCAGTGAGGAGTCTCAAGTGAATTATGATGTTCTCCCACTCAGCAGTGAGGATGAAATCGATAGCCCATTGTTCAATGTTAATAATAATCTTTATATAACAGCAATTTGAAAAAAAAAAAAACCACCAAGAATATTTATGAAAAAATCTGATTTATCACACACTGAGAATATGCTTTGCCTGCAGCAGCCATCTGTCTATGCACTTCACGGCTCTGTTTTCTGTAGGAGACAGGCTGTCATACGAAACGTTTCTTTCGGCTGCTTATTTTGGGGTTCTCAATTTGAAGGAGATCAAGTATTTTGTATATTTTTTTCAGCACAAGAAGATATATTTGAAGGCTGACACACAAATCAAAGGCCCAGGGAAGGCGTTAAACTTGTATAAAAGTTTATGTGGAAGTGAAGATTGGGTCAGACAACTGCCAACGGCTGGAAAAGCTTTCAAGCAAAGTGCCTGGGAGAAGGGTAATACTAATGTTGAAATCCGAATGAACCATTGTACTGAGCAGAGTAGTCTAGAAAAACAAGTACATTGTCTGCTCCAATACCTGTATGTGCACTTTCGACAGTGCAACTACAGGAAGAGTGCCCTTTTAGAACTGTCTCCAAACCAGCATTTTTTGCATGTATGAACATTTATGATGGAGTTCTATTAAGAATGTGTATTGTTCACTACCTAAAGATGATTTCCTTTTATTAGCTTTTTATTTCTTTTTTGTTATTAAGATGCTGGAAATTTGTGAGAAGGCCAGTGTCTACGCAGTTGTAGGTGCACATCTATGTGCCTCAGTGTTAACCATATTAACATAAAGGCAGGCTTCTGGGGGTGGGGTGGGGAAACGAGAAAAAATTGATAGTTTAAGAGGTTAAAAATGATAGTTTAAGAGGTTAATAAAGATCTGATCTGTATTGGATGTAGATGTTGCAGGGAGAAAATAGGGGGTGCATTTTTTAGCTTGTTTTGCAGCAATATGGTCAGCTTCAAAGCTGCAGCAATAAAAATAAATAAGTAAACCCTGTAGCAGTGATCTTAACATTTTTGCTGTAGAACCACATTAAAGAACATTCAGCTGGGCAAAATCAGTGCACGCCTCACTAGACACAGAGGTAAAGTAGCAGAAAAGGAAGTACTTTAGTTAACCAAACACAGGTGTGTCCTCAGCACAGGAGAGAAAAAAATCTTTCCTTGAAAGAGGAGTAAATGCAAGCTTTCAATGGCAAATGCTGAGAAAAGAGATGTAGTAAGTTAAAAATGAATGAATGAAGAGGAAAGGAGTAATCTGAAAAGGAGGCAGCTGAAAGAATGAAAAGAGGAAATGCAAAATATACGCTGAGAGAGGGGGAGAGAAAGAGGAAAACATGGAATGAAGGGGAGGGAAGAAGAACATTCAAATACTTAGCTGGATCAGTCCAAAGCCACTAATTTCTGTAGTACATTTTCATCAGTTTCAACAGAAGTTGTGTCATGGTTATAACTTGAGTTTATATTTCTATTAGTCTTGTAACTGTGTGCAGCAAAAGGAAGACAATTTGAAGGATCTGGTTGTTTCAAGATAAGCAGAACTGACAAGTCCATGAAAAAAGAATTCTGCCCAAATAAGCAATAAAATGGCTTAGAGCATATTCTGGGTTTATGTGTGTTTCACTGGGGTTCAGTTGGAAAGACTGTGCATATGCGGTGAACACACACCTCACTGTTCCTTTAGTGGTAGTGTTTTTTTGGAATAGAAATCCATTTAGGACAAATTGTATCTGGGAGAGGGAGGCAAGAAATAGCAGGCAATTTTGTCTGATGTTTGCAACCTGTTGTGGTTTAACCCAGCCAGCAGCTATGTACCATGCATCTGCTTGCTTACTCCCCCCACCAGCCCCTGCTGGTGGGATGTGAGGAGTATCAGAAAAAGGTAAAACCTGTGGGCTGAGATAAGAACAGTTTAATAGTTGAAATATTATTTTTTTTAATGACAAAATTACATATTACATACAACAATAACAATAATAACTGTAATGAAGGGGAGAGGGAGAGAGGAATAAAACCCAAAGGAAAAGAACAAGTGATACACAATACAATTGCTCACCACCTGCTGGCTGATGCCCAGCCCGTCCCCAAGTAGTGACTGGCAGTCCCTGCCGACTCCCCCCCGTTCATGTACTGAGCATGACATTCTATGATATGGAATGTCCCTTTGGCCAGCTGGGGTCAGCTGTCCTGGCTCTGCTCCCTCCCAGCTCCTCACTGGCAGAGCATGGGAAACCAAGAAGTCCTTGACTAAGGGCAAGCACTGCTTAGCAGCAACTAAAACATCTGTGTGTCATCAACATGGTTCTCATACTAAAATCCAAATCACAGCAATGTGCCAGCTACTAAGAAGAAAATTAAACTATCCCAGCTGAAACCAGGACACAACATAAAAGGAGCAGATGTATGTCGAGGTGGAAATGCATACTGTAAGTGTTATGAAGTAAAGTGAGGCTTGGAAGCTAAGTCCTCTTCAGTGCTTAGGTATGCAAAATCCATAGTTCCTTCAGTTTAGTGACATGTACTATCATATTTTTTTCCACTCAAAGAAGCAAACAAAATCCAAGACCGTTAATCTCAAACAATAAAGTTTCAGATTCCACCTTCCTTCAAGGCCAAATACAATAATCAACCCAAAGAGCCAAATTCCTTTTTCCTGAGAAGTTTAAAGGAGACTCATTATGTTGGCTCACCAAAGTCCACAGCTGCAGCAAACCTAACTCAGGAGCAGATGTAGCTTATAGGGACAGTGATAGTCTGACTTCTGATAACTGGCAGCAGGCCTGCTTCTCCCTACGTGCTCCTATCTGAAAAATGGATCCCCCCCTCTCTGCTCATTCCTCCTGTCCTCTTTCTATCAGTGCAACAAGCCTGGGGAGGAGGTGTGTAGGAGGAAAACCAGGGGAAAGAGGGAGAAAGCAGACTTCACAGGAGACATCTGATCTGGAAGTTGTCAGGGTGCATAATTAATTGCTGAACTGGTGAATCAAAAAAAGAGTGTGGGAAGAGTATAAGCAGGCTAGACTTCTTATAACAAAACCACCCAGTGGAAAATCAAAGTTTGTAGTATATTAATAGCACGTAAGAAGATAAAAGTTTTCCACAAGTCACTTCAAAACATGTTTTCTCAGGGCAGCAATATATTTTGGCCTCAGAAGAGCTACAGCAAAGAGCCTGGAGGCTTCTGGGAAGAGTATTGACCAGGCTGAGCTCCTGCACCGAGTGCCATTGTACTTGCTCTACATTATAGGAAGAATTCAGCAGATACGTCTGCAATCAGATGAATTTTGAAGTAGAAGTCATGCCCTCCAAACACCCAGTATATTTTATGGCTAGGTAACATGTGATAACTTAAAAGTTTATGTATTATTTTAGTGCCCCAGCTATGACAGCCACAGGTAGTGCCATAATGCTAAAGAGAAAGGAAAAATACCACTTCTTCTTGCCAATACAAAAATATGTGCCAAATGCTTCTCAAATTTTTAAAAAGTCAAAATACACAGAAGTGGGGTTTTTTTTGTGTGTTTCCAATATAGCTGACTATTGAGAAGAAGTCCTGATAACAGATATCTGTTACATTAAAACAACAAGCAAGAAAAGAAAAAGATGGATTTGTAGTTTGCCTATACAAAATTCTCTGATCATTTCTATTACTCAGCTTATTCTTTCAGCAGGTGATATCACTTACTGTTATAGCCCTCATTCCATCAGAAGTATTCCTGAGGAAAATACTGCAGCCTAGGGATAGCCTGAAAAATGGTGATCTCTACACAGCCAACAGCTTTACTCTGCAAAACTAACTGAGAAGGAAATCAATCAGAGGGTCTGCAGCTGTTCAGCTGTACCAACCAAAACACAGAAAATAGGTCACATAAGGGGCTACAGTTATTCTGTAGCTTGAAGACCTTGGAGACATTCTTTTGGGATAATCCATTCTTTCTAGCATTATAAAGTAAATTATTCTCACCCAGATTTGATGTAGGTCCATAACAAATCAGCAGAAGACTGATTTTCACAGAGTCTATAATCTGTTTTTGATGATCCGTGTAATTTCCAGTTACTGGGGTTCTTAGTGGTTTTTTGAGTTCTTAAGAGTTTCTGCTTATTAGAAATTAGTTAGAAAAAAAAGAATAATACAAAATACTTCAGACTGCTGGCCAGTTTCCTAATGCTTTTCCTTATAACACATTACAATTTTTGATAAACACCCTCTCATTGGGGTTTTCCCAGTAGTTACTGACTTTAAAACATGCCACCTTCATCTTTTTGCCCTCTGTAATTGTACTTCACCTTGGAGCCCTAAAGCAGTACTCTTTCACCTGGACTGTCTCAAATGAATATTTATTTTTCTTGAAGAGAAGCAATACAAATAATCCAAAAAGAAAACTAAAAAGAAAAAGGAGAAGGAGAAGGAAAAAGAGAAGGAAAAGGCAAAGGAAAAGAAAAAAACACCACCTCTCCCCAAATAATCTTCAATATCTTCACACAGAATCTGGTGGTAAAAGGAATAGTGCATGTGTTCAGAAAAGCCACAGTTCAGCCACTGAGCACATGTTGGTGGCTGTGCAGAATAGCTTGCAAAGTCAGGGCCTGAATCAGCAGCATAAGAGAGTATAAAAAGACAGAGACCAAAAATACACAACTTATGTTACGAGGAGCTGCTTCATGGGGTGCAGACAACAAAAGGCCACTCTGTACTCTGGGTGTTAAGGACAGGATTTCCTACCAGTAGTTTTACCCTACTCTTTTCTGTTTTGAATACTAAACATTAGGTACAATAAACATCGCAGTTTGTGCTGGCCATGTCAATGATGTACTTAATTTTACAATGGTCTTCTACCTAGTCTCCAGGAAAAATATTTGTGAACAGAGAATACTTTCTTTTTAAAAACATAAGTAAAAAAAAATACAGTGAAATACACCTGTGTGTAGGGTCACCATCTAAGCCTCAATTTTCTCTTAAAACAAGCCCTAAATGGTGGGTAGTCTTAGTGGTCTTATTGATATTCTTTGTGCACACAAAAGATTTCATAAAACATAAAACTGTGTTATTGTGTAAAGGTGATACTAGTAATAAATCCAAGATAACAGGGAGAAATTGGAGATATTAAAAAAAGATGCAAAATACCAATACAGACAGTTTTGCATTCAAAGACATACTTCTGTTATTTTCTCAAACATTCAATTAAATGAACAATAGTTTTTGGTTTATTTATTATCAATTTACCTTATTCGGATCCTCATTCCCTTGAGAAGCTATTTGTAGGCTTCATTACTGGACGTCTTCTGCTTCTCTGCCTTTGGTTCCATGGCAACCAAGGTAAAATTAGTAGCAGAGAGGAAATCCCAAGCAGCCCTGAGCTAGAATCTTAGGAAATCCACCTTTTTATTTCACAGAATCAAAGAATCGCAGAATGGATGAGGTAGGAAGGGATCTCTGGAGGTCATCTGGTTCAACCCCCCTGCTCAAGCAGGGTCACCTACAGCAGGTTGCCCAGGATTGTGTCCACGAGGCTTTTGAATATCTCCAAGGATGGAGACTCCTCCACTTCCCTGGGCAACCTGTGCCAGTGCTCAGTCACCTCACAGTGGAAAAGTGTTTGCTGATGTTCACACAGAACCTCCCGTGTTTCAGTTTGTGCCTTTTGTCCTGTTACTGTGTGCCACAGTAAAGTGCCTGGCTCCATCCCCTTTGCCCCCACCCTTCAGGTATTTATACACACAGATAAGGTCTCTCTCCATCCCAGCTCTCTCAGCCTTTCCTCACAGGACTGATGCTCCAGTCCCTTCGTCTTTATGGCTCTTCATTGGACTCTCCAGTATGTCCATGCCTCTCTTGTGCTGTGGAACCCAGAACTGGACACAGCACTCCAGGTGTGGCCTCACCAGTGCTGAGTAGAGGCGAAGGATCACCTCCCTTCCCCTGCTGGCAATGCTTTCCCTAATGCAGCCAGGACACTATCAGTTGCTTTTGCTGCAAGGGGACATTGTTGGCCTATGTTCAACTTGGTGTCAGCCAGGACTGCCAGGTCCTTTTCTGCCTTCCAGCTGGTCAATGCTCAGCTTGTACTGCTGCATGGGCTTGTTCCTCCCCAGCTTCAGGGCTTTGCACCTCCTCTTGTTGATCTGCACGAGGCTCCTGTCACCCTATTTCTCCAGCTTGTCAAGGTCCCTCTGGATGGAAGCATGACGCTCCGTTATATCAGCCACCCCTCCCAGTTTTGTGTCATCCGCAACCTTACTAAGGGTACACTCTTGGCCCATGATCCTGATCACAATGAAGATGTTGAACAGGACTAGACCCAGCATTGACTCCTGGGGTGCACCACAAGCTAGTGGACTCCAGCTGGACTTTGTGCCACTGATAACCACCCCCTGGGGCCAGCCATTCCGCCAGTTTTCAGTTCACCTCCCTGCCTGCTCATCCAGACCCTACATCAACAGCTTCTCTGTGAGGATCTTATGGGAGATACTGTTAAAAGCCTTACTAATGTGAAAGTAGACAATAAGCACTGCTCTCCTCTCGTTCACCAGGCCAGTCATTTCATCATAGAAGTTTATCCTCCTTATTTAAAAAGGAGGATGTTAAACTGAATGTGTCGTTTGATGAGATAACTAGTTCTGTATTAGGATTTATGTGGGGTGGAAGTTGCTGATACACCTATTTGGAACAGCCACTCCTTAAAACACCACAGTGCTTGGAAAGCCACCGAAACTAGCTGAGTATCAGGAGCTACGCTGTTGAAAGCACTTGGCCAGCACTTATTTGAAAAACCAAGACAAAACTAAAGAAAGAACTAAAGCTGGAAGAAATAGAATTGTCACCATTTAAACAGGTTAGGATGAAAAATGCCATTTAATACAAAAATAACTCTAAGCAGTTAATTTTGTTTGAACTTTCTGGCATATGAAGCCACCACGGAAAGCTTTGCTGTTGCCATGACTGCACTGCCATATGACAAGATAAGATGAAAACTTTTAAGCATGCAGTTGCAGGGAACAGTTTGAAATTTCTGTCCTTTTCATTTATCAGGCCATGAGCTAATTAGTGGGAATAAGTAAGAAAACTTCCCTCATGGCATATTAATTCACAATGCATATTCATGGGGGTTCCTACTCATCCTCTCAAGCATCCTGGACCGCCTACTGAGAGGCAGCATGGTTTGCCCTCCAGTACTGCCCTGCAGAAAAGTGGGTATAACACCACTTACTGTGTTTTGAAGTCTAATTAGCTGTTTGCAAAAAGAACTGAGGTCGGCAGATGAAAAGTGCTTCAGAAATGCAAAATATTATTATTACTATTAATAATAATAATAAAGAGCATGCACCAAATAATTATCATAGCAAAACAACACTGGTAATTTTATAAGGTCCCCAAACTGTATGAACTGGATGTTAAAGGGAAGTTAGGAAAATACCTTCTTTTCCTCCAGCAAAACCATTAAAATATAATTGTTCTTGGTTTTTAATAGATTCTGTTAACAATATAACTGGCATTAAATATTATGAATAGGCTAGGTGACTTTTCTAAATAGAGAAAATAATATGGCTAATGTTTTAAAAAGAAGCCCATATTAGGCTAACAAATGCTGAATGTTAATCAGGAGATTTTCCAGATTTTCAAGCACTAAATTGGCTGGTCTCTTGAAAAACATGACCTATTTTTAAACACTGATCTTCAAAATGCTCTACTTACAGTCTTATGTTCAAAGTATTAGGCTGCAAGGTTTGGAACAATCTAAATAATTGATGATCTTCTAATCAAAAGGGACACACATCAAAGAGAAAAAGCTACAGTTCTGTTCATTGAAAGACTTAGGCAAACATGGAAAAAAGAAAAAGGAAGGTAGTGACCAAAAATGTGGGCAAAAAAATAATTAAATCACTACTGATTTTTTTTTATAGACCACTCCTATCATAAATCCCACAAATTGTTTATGATGAATAAATCAGTTGGAAATATCAAGAAAAAACTGATTCCCAAAGCAAACTAAATTTTCACTTGATTTCCATAAGTCATACCTTTTATCCCTTTGTATACAAACCAGTAATAGACCCTAATCCAACCTCTAATAGACAAGATTCCAGTTCTTCAACTTATTTCACCTAAAGTTTGTCTTTGTGACAGGTAACTTGCTATCTTGGAAGTTCATGGCTTCCCTACATAATAAATATCACTGGCTTAATTTAAATAAGTTAAAAATACTTTGGTTAAACTGGTGAAAAAAGTATATCAGCAGGAGTTCTGAAGTTCTGATGTGAATGAAATGGCTAAAGCCAGGTCAAAATCAATTTAGAGTTGTCACAAAATATGCCCGCTTTAGAATATACCTTTACATAAATTCAACTTCATATGTAAA
Organism: Falco biarmicus; assembly: GCF_023638135.1. NCBI lineage: Eukaryota > Metazoa > Chordata > Aves > Falconiformes > Falconidae > Falco > Falco biarmicus. The sequence goes on from NC_079290.1 coordinate 72,418,511, forward strand.
TTATATCTAGGTATACAGAGACATGAAGCAAATTTTCACAGATTCTGATTTCATACAAAAGGAAAATAGCATCCATTTCACATAGGTGCAGGGTGTTTCTAAGACAGGAGAAGAACATTGATATCACTTCTCCATGCAATTTTCTGAATTTATCTTTGAAGGCAAGAGTCCTCATTTGAATTAATGTTTACTAACTGCAATAAATAGTCCTAACTTCCAAAACACACTCCAAACCCCGAAATTTTAATGGCTAGACTCCATTAACCTTTTAAAAAGAATCTATTTAGTTACTATTTTGCATTCTGTGTCTAAGACAAGAGAAGAGTTATCTTGGTAATTTCTTTATAGATGTATCTTAGGTATGTCCACACACACTCATTTTCACCAGTAGCCACATATTTTTGCCTTGTTCTCTTTGCTGGCTTCTGGGACTTTGATCCAGAAGAAGAATAGTCTTCTGCTCTTTTTACCTTTTTTTCCTTAGGTCACTCACACCGTCACTTCTGTTTCACATGTTTTTGGTCAAGTAAAATCAATAGAAAAGGGCTTCTCGTTTTTCAATAAGACTAGGGTATATAGGCAGCCTTATCATTCAGAAAAGTTTAAAAGATTCTGAATCATCCTAACATTAGATTGTTTTAAAAAGATGAATATGTAGTTCTTAATCTGTTTTGTGCAAATGTATGATGGTCCAGACATATGATGGAAAGTTTACAAGCCAGGATGTAGGACTGCAACCAAACAAGCTTGTTTTGCATGAACAGCTATCAGACACCTGGTGAGGTACGTCAAAATCAGAGAAAAGGAAGTCTCGATAGCACAGTTCCTACACCCTAAGGCAACCATAATTATTAATACAACAACTTGGAAAACAAACTTCTTTTGAGGAAAAAAATGATGGAATTAAATTTTGCCCTTTACAGGATACCCATACGTAATGCCTTCTATTATTTGGATACAAAGGCAAAACTTCCTGCAACTCTCTCTCACCCACCAGAAATATAAAAAACAACTGTAATTTTTCTTCTAACTAGAATTTTTTACAGGGTGAAAAAAAAAGTTCAGTACCTACACTTGGCACTTTTCCTGATACACACATACATGTTTTTTCCCTTTATCCCTCTAAATCACTGTCAAGCTTTGAACATCACCGAAATAATAAGCGGCCACTTCCTCTAGTTGTCTCTGCTTTCAAAACTGGAAAATAAAGGAAGATAGTACAAAAAAGACTAATGAGTTACTGAGCTATTTAAGAATATGGGCTGAATGTCAGATGCTAAAATCGGATTTTATTCCTAGACTTAAAGAAGGAAAGGTCTTGGGAACAGTTACAGATTGGACAGCCTAATAGCTTGGTATATCCCATGTTTGAATTGCACCCACAGACTAGACTAAAAGCTCTCCATGTAAAAAGACCAAGAGTCTAAAGATCTACAAAGTTGCTTTTTATCACATTCTTTAACCTTTATAATAATATGCTGAAGGGAAAGTAAGAGCCAGACTTGATTTAAAAATGGCATAGACCTTTGACTCTCCTCCAAATGCATGAGAATTGGACCTCTTAAATGACGTACTAGGCCCCTGTTGCCATCTGAAGCTCAACACAGAGGGACCTATTGAAATTTTTCTTAAAGTTTCCTTTCACTTCAGAATGTCAGCATGATACCGTAGTTAACAATGGGCGCTGTTGGAAGTCCAGAAATGCAAGATGTAAGTGGAGGATGTTCACTTACAACTCAGTCTCTTGGCTTGCAGCTCAGTCCATTTCCCATTAGACCTCAAGGTAGGCAATATGGCTCTTCTCTACCTGCTCTAAACCACGGAAGATAATTGCTTTGTAATGAAAGCAATTACATTAAAAATGATGCCATTTTCTATAAACTTGAAGTCATGAGAAGTTGTGGCCATATGTGGTGGTGGTCAGCATTAGGTTCATTCATTAACGTACTTATAGTTTGCTTCAAACACAGGACTGCCTGCAAGAAACTGAAATGTTCTCCTTTAGCTTCTTCTGATTCATGTATGAAGTTCCTGACAGAAATTAGATTACACTGCTCCTAGTTAAAAGGTGGCAGCTCTTTGCTGAAGGACTGGTTGCCACCATCTATTAAACCCTTCTGTTGCACAGTTGGAAGCACCTTAATTCTGAGTTTAGATGAACATAGCTCTCTTTCACCAAAGGTTAAACAAAATTTGGGGAACGGTTTGTGGCAAGCATTGACACAAATCTGTCACATTTTAAGCCATATTTTTTTTAATTTACCTCATTTAGCTTTTCCTATTAGTTTCTACAATAGACTGTGTCAGTTTGTTAGATTCAAAGCCCTAACAGTAACTCACACAGCACTCTTATGTAAAATGAAAATAATTATTTCAAATAGGTTAAATATATAAAAGAGGTTTTGAGGTTCCCAGATGTGTATTATTCCACACAGGGCTACTGAAAAGTAGCTGTGATCTAAAAGAGACTTTATTTAGCCATGCTTTTGTTTCTCTGCATTTAGTACAGCCTTTTACTTTCCTAGTCAGCAGCATGCCACCTGCTCTTTCATTTCCTCAAAGTAGGTCAGCAGTCAGCCATCAATCTTTCATCTTCATTACAGCTAAATCCTAAAGCCTGAGGCAAATGAACCATTTTAAAGGAGATGCAGTGATAGCTGTGGTATTCTCTCTCTTGTGTTAGCCATTTGTGGCTGAAAAAATACCACAAAATCCAGATGAAGCTAGCCAGCCTTTAACTGGAGAGTAACAGGAATGCAAGCAGTTTTCACAAGGTCTTTCTAAAAATCTGGGGCCCTGTTCCTAAACACAGAAGCATGGGTCCAGTCTCCATATCATATAGTCTCCTTCATATACTTATTAAACTATGAATTTCAAATGTTAAATCATTACCCCCTAAACCAAGGCAATTCTAGATATTCAACTAATCAAGTGCCTTAGAAACGTCTTTTAATTTCTGGCTTCTGTTTACTCATGATCAATTTTTAACTATTTTTCTCATGTGTCAGCACTGACATACAGTTTGAATAGTTCACCTCCTCTCCTGTTCTTTAACATTACATATATTAGAAATAGTAATCATATATCTTCCTGGCATCAATTCTGCAAAATTAAGCAAGCTCTACTTTTTTAGACTATTTTAATAACAGAGGTTTTCATTTTTTTTTTTTACTAGCACAACATTTCTTGCATGTACCCGTTCCTTTATGAGGTCATTTTTTTTATCAGAGGTGACCTGACTTAAAAAAAATAACATTATTTGTAATTTAATAACAAAGTTTGTGGAAATCAGATTTTCTGTCTAATAATTGTACTGAACCTTGAAAGACTTTTGATTTCACAAAGCATTTCTGTTTCTGTAAGTCAATGAAGCACAGTGAAGTTCAATCAAGCACTGGGCAGTTTTCAGAAACAAAGGTATCTGACAATTTCACCAGATATGGGCAATAGCTCACTGATTTTTTCTCAAACAGCAAAAGACAAGGCAGGGTGAGGTAGACAAGAAAGAGCTTTAAAACAACGAAACAGGATGGAAGGAAGCCCACATGAAGCGTATGCATGCAAATGCCAGGAGGACAGGGGTGAAGAGAACAGTGGGGGAAGCGTTCACACTTTTTCTGGGAAGTCAGCATGATGGAGCATCTCTTTGAAGTGCCTGTACACCAAAGCATGCATGTAGCATGGAGAACAAACACGTGGAATATGTGGTTTGTGTGCTGAGATGTAGTAGGAAGGCTCCCACGGCTGGGGTGCTGCAACAAATAAATAGGAAGGAGCAGGCTGGGAAGGGAAAAAGGGAAAGTTGCCTGTTACATGAGATAAAAGTGAGAATACATTGGACTCTGCCTTGGGATGAATGATGAGCCGGTCCAGAGTTTATGGTTAAGATTAGAGGGCAGAACAAAGCGGTGTATGTTGTGGTCGGTGTTTACTACTGACCACCTGATCAGGAAGAAGTTGATGAGGCCATGTTCAGAAAATGGGAAGAAGGTTCATGTTTGCAGAACCTTATTCTCATGGGGATTTGACCACCCTGATACATGCTGAAAAGACAACACACAAAACCAGAGATTCTGGAAAACTGTGGACTGCAGTGATGAGAACTTCCTGACACAGGTGTGGATGATCTGATGAGAGGAGGCAGTCTTCTGGACAGGCTACCTAGAAAAAAAGGCAGAAGTGGTAGAGGAGGAGAAGGCTGGTGGCAACTTTTGCTGCTGTGACCATGAGATGGTAGAGTCTGTGATGCTGAAAAGAGGAAAAAAGGCAAATATCATGATAGCGACCCTGGATTACAGGACAGCAGATTTTGCCCTGTTGAAAGATTTGCTTGGAAGGATCCCATAGGAGATGGTCTTAGAGAAAAGATCAGGAGGGCTGGTCCATTTTCAAGGATCACCGCCTCCAAAAATAAGAATGGGCCATCCTACATGGAGGAAATCAAGCAGCAGCAGCAAGGGGCCTGCATGGAGGAACAAGGAACTCCTGACTGAATTCAGACTTAACAAGGAATTGTGCAAGAGGTGAAAGCCTGAACAGGTGGAACCAGAGGAATATAGAAACACTGAATGTTCAGGAATGGGATTAGGGAAGCCAAAGTCCATCTGAGGTTAAATCTTGGGAAAGACAGAAAGGGTAACCTGAATGACTTTTACAGGTCTTTCCACAGGAAAAGGGAGATTACAGAAAATGAGGGCCTGCCACTGAATGGGGCAGGGGACCTGGAGACAAAGGACACGGAAAAATATGAGGTACCCAATGCCTTCTTCACCTCAGACTTTACTGTTAAAATTTACCCTGAGGAATCACAGGCCCTGAAAGAGTGGGAAGGTCTGGAGCAATGAAGTTTTATGCTCAGTTAGTACAATCAAGTTAGGGAACATTTAAATCAAGTGGACGTACACAAATCTGTGGGATCCAACTGAATGCATCCATGTCAGGACTAAGGGAGCTGGCTGATGTCATTGTAAGACCACTTTTGATTATCTTTGGAAGGTCAATGGTGACTGGGGGAGGTTACAGAGGACCGGAAAATCCAAAGATCACTGTTACCATTGATATGGGCAAGCAGAAGGATCTAGGGAACTACAGGCCAGCCAATCTCACCTTAATCCTTGTGACAGTGATGAAGGGAATCCCACTGGGAACTGTTTCCAAACACATTAAGGACAAGAAAGCAATTTGAAGTAGTCAGCAAGGATTTATAAAGGGGAAGTCCTACCAATCTGATAACCTATGACAAAATGCCTAGCTTGGTAGATGAGGGGAGAGCAGTGGGCCCTGTTTATCTTCACTTGAGCAAGGCTTTTCAACACTCTCCCATAACATTCTCGGAGACAAAGAGATGAAGTAGGGATTAGACAAGTGGTCCCTGAGGGGGACTGAAAACTGACTGAACTGCAAGATTCAGGGGACATGATACCCAGCAGCATGATGTTCAACTCGAGTCCAGTCACGAGGGGTTTATCCTAGGGATCAACACTGTGCCCAATACTGCTTGTTAATGATGTCAATGAGAGGACAGAGTGCTTCCTCAGCCAGTTTTCAGACAATACAGAGGTAGGAGGAGGCATTGATACACCAGATGGTTGTGTTGTTCTTCAGTGGGTTGTTGAGAGGCTGGAGATCTGGACTGACAGGAATCTCCTGAGCTGAGCAAAGGGAAATGTCAAGTCCTGCTCCGGGAAAGGAAGAACCAAAGATACCCAACCCATACAGGCTGGGTAGTGTTTGGCTGGAAAGCAGCTTTGCAGAAAAAGCCCTGGGGGTCGTGATGCAACTGGCCTTTTCCACTGCATACTAGTTCCACTTCATGCTCCTTAGTTCTTGTATTTGAATAGACTAGGTGTGATCATTTCTATTCACATTTTCTACACCACTGAAGATTTTATACTTCCCTGTCCTCATCCATCTCTCTTCCAGTCAGCAGTCTACCCCAGTCTGTTCCTTGGATGGAGGCTATTCCACACTTCTCAATCATCTGCATAGCTCTGTATGTTTTCCATCGAAGGTAGGGAAGTGTGCTGGAGCTGTATACAGTGAGGTATAACTGGATTTATAAACTGGCATAGTATTGCTTTATGTTTTGTTTTCTACTTATTAGAATTCCTTACACTTGGTTTGCCTTTTGACTCCTACTGAGCATCAAGATGACATTTTCTTATAACTATGTCCTATTGTATCAAGATGTCACCATGACCAGGAATTTATTTACATTCAGTTCTACCTTTTATTCAGTTTTCACTGAAAACGGGAATCTTGCTTGTGATTTCAATTTATGAAATCAGTGTCACAGTGACTTGTGGAAATTACTTGTCAAAGTTCATAATTTCAGCAGCTGAAATAATTACTTTGATAATTTCTGATATTACTCTCATTTCAGATTAATTAAAATTTTATGAATTTATTAAAAAAACCCAAACACTGTCAAATTAGGAAAAATACCCAAATTATTACACCTTTGTTCCTGAAGTGATCTTTTCCATCTTGCTCCAGTCTAGTTCCTTTGTAATGCCATTTCTTATAATCTTGTTTGATGATCTGCCATCACACACACATTTCCATCCTGAATGTGCCTCCACAGTGCTTTAACTGGCTGGTTTTTCTTCTATATTAGTATATGCAAATGAAGAGTATGAAAAACACTTTGTCTCAAAACGTTGCTCACAGCATTATTGTAAGATTAGACCCAATGAAATCATTAAAGATATATGCCTTCAACCTATATAACAAGTCTGAAGAACACCTTGACGTTGGGAGCAAGGAATTTTCATTTTGCTTTCATCTGCTGCACAAAGTTACGTGCTAGCTCAACAGTATTATTCCAAATAGAAAATTCCATAGTAAATTACTATCTATTATTAGCCCTATAGATTTATGATGTAGGTGTTCTGTTCCACTTTTATTTTCAACAGTCCCACAAACTGAGAGAGGACTAATCAAAGCTGTAAGATCAAGATTCCTTTTCTGCAGAGATGTAACCTGCACACAGAAATATGTAACAGGGCAGATATCCAGCTTTTCACCTACCACAATCAGAACCATGAGTTGTTTCAATGATGTTTAGGTCCTCTACCATTCCATAAGAGATTCTTGAAACTTCCATGAGCTAGAAGCCCACACATTCAAGATGGTCAGAAAGCAAAACAGACTCCCTGTTCTCTGCCTCTTGGAAAAATAGGTGTACATCAAGTTATAGAAAATGGAAAAAAAAAAAAAAAAAAAGGACTTATTTAAGTGGACATGTGGCCATCAGAGTTATTCCTGACCAGATACCAGAACTGAAACATCAACAGTCATTAAATATATATGTATATATGTACAAATAATACATACATTCATTCATACAGATATATGTATATCTATATACAACATACTGAAATAAAATTTAGAGAAGCATTTTTTCAAAAATATGTGTCTTTTCTAGTATCTAATTCTGTAACACACATCAAAAAAGATTATTCCACACTGCCAAGAATTACACAATATTTTATTTGTTAATGAAAAAAGCAGGCATAATGATCTTAAATTGTAAGAAGGGCATTTCCATAAAATGAGTACTCTAGCCTCATAAACCCTAACCTGATGTAGCCATAGTAATAAAAGAATGATCAACTGCTTAGAAAGATTCTCTGATCTCTAACATTCTTGGGTCAGATGCTGCGTGAGAAAGCAATAAAAATATCTCTGAGTGAATGGAAACTGTTGAATAAAATGACAATATTAAAGAAATCAGTACACCATGGCACTTAAAACCAAAGTGTTATTTGAGATAACAAGGAGTCTCTTATAATCATAGTAAGGAACTTGCTACAAAAAAGTTTTACATTAGAGTAGAAATGATATGAGGAAAAAATAGGATTTCTAATACAGGTTTTAGAGACAAACAGCTAAAAGACAACATTGAGTTTCTTTAAATGTACCTGAAAATCAGAAAATTGGATCCATGACATTGCTGGACTTAGGTGAGAGGTAAAGATGAGAAAAGAAGTAAATTTCAGCATTTTCTGGTGAAGAACCTGTTGACAAAATTTCTACACCTGAACATTCTTTTCAAGTAACAGAAATTAACTACTCCACCAAGATTCAGAAGATTTTAAATAAAATGATACATTAAGTATTCATTATATGACGTATGCCCAGAGATAATACTGTTGTTTAATAAGCTAATAAAAAATGTAGTTTGACAAAAACTGACAAAAAAAAGTCTTTTCATGCAAATTGCTTTTAAACCAGAGGGCTGAAGGGTAGTAAGCACTGCTCCTATATTTTAAAGGCTGTAAGGGATATGGTATGAGAACAATGTCTAGGAATACAAAGAAGCACCTATACAAACTGTGAGATGACTGCCCTCACACAGGGATAGACTTAGATGGACTTAGACACAGGCTTCACAAGCAGTGGTGCAGGACAGGTAGGCAGCTGCTACAGGTCATAGAAGCACTCTTGAAATGCAGTACTCTTGCTGCCTACTTAGCTTACACAAAGAGGAGACAACGTGTGCTGTGTAGACTACCATCAAAAAAAGACAAGACAGGGAGGGCTGCCAGGCAGCTACAGCTGTGAGGAGTTGGTCTCTCCCATTATGAGGTACTATTTCCACATCTCTTTTGCATACAATCAGTGTCAGCAGCACTTTCCCGGGTCCCCTCCACATCTCTGACTCTCAGTTACATTGGCCAGTATCACCTTCCCAAATTCTGCAAGACCTTCACCCTAGGCCCCATCCCACCCTCATTCACTAGGAGCTGGCTCCACCACTTCCACATAATTAAGTTAGTAAACATCTGTATTCAATTCTTACCATAAACCATTAAATCAGGTCTTACTGGGAAGCTTGTCCACAAGCATGTTAACACCAGCCTGGAAGTACCTAAACCATGGCCACCTGCAGTCAGGTCATGCCAGTCTTTAATAGCTGCTCACCTGTAGGTACTGATCCAAAACTGTGCTGACCCAAACCACGAGTTTGCTGTCCTTTCACACAATCAGTTTTATCAATGACCTGCAGATTATGGTAGTGAGAGTGAGCATGATGTAAGATTTGGTAAGCATGAGAGTTCATGGACACAGGCAGGAGAAAGCCTTACAAGAGGGAGTAGAAGGCATGCACTTCCCAGAGTACACATGCAGCTGCTGGAGGTCTAAGAACAAAGACAGTTTGGAAAGTTGACTGTAGGGTGACTCAGGCCATTATAAAGCAAAAAGCCCCCAGTTTTATAGCTTTTAAGAATATATATCTGTCACTGAAGCACTGCTAATGCATATTGGTCCCATTAACAATGTGGTTAACAGCTATTACGTGTTTCTTCTCTTTTCTCCAGGGAGAGAAGACTATACAGAAGGATGTTTTAAAATAAAAACACATATGCATAAACACATACTTCTGGATATTAATGCTGGAGAGAGCTAATTCAGAAACAATCCTTGCTTTTATAGGAGTGAGGAGATTTGTGATAATCTGCAATTTCTGTAGGAAAGCTCATTCTAGTGTTTGGCAGATCCCCAAAAAGATTTTTCTCACTTATATATGAAATATACATTTGAATTTTTTGACTATGCCTATCACAGAAGAAACAACTTTACCCTCTAAAGTGAAGCAATCTTTACATACATAAAATACAGGCAGACAAAGGTCTTGATTTACTGCTGTATGGGAAACCCAAGAACAGAATGGACTAAGGCACTTGCAGTAAATGTCCTGTGCTGGGACTAGCAGGTTTTTTAAATAGTTTTTCCGAATATCTATATTCTCATGTCCAAATATATTGAATTGAGATTTTTTTTTTACAGATGATAAGGTACAAACAACTAGGACTGCATTGCTTTGCCAGGGTGGGACAGAGTCTTCGAGGTTTGGGTACAGATATGGTATAGTATTACTTATGGCTGCTGTCCTGTAAGAAATCTTAGCAACAGTGAGAAATCCAGGAGAACTAAATATGTAAGTGAAATGACCTGTAGTGCATAGACATAAAGTGAATGGCTTTGTGTATGGAAGTTCTTCTTCAGGCCCGCTCCCCACCAGCATAAAGTCTGGTTTACATGGGTAAGTTTCCAGCACTCTGCCACCTGCTTATTACCTGTGTGTATGCCCGTGCTGTCTAGCTAGTTCACTGAGTGTCTCCCTGTGTATGCTAGAAACAGGAGCGCTCCATGTGGCACTTTGCCACTGAGTATATCAGTATCTATTAAGTTTGAGCAGCACTAAAGTGGTTTCAGTGCAAAGCCAAGGCGCACCTTTTAGATGAGAGCATTATTTCATGGTCAAGCACTGCCTAAAGATCTTGTGGCAGATGACTAGATGCTTCCTTATCCCCATGCGCAGCAGGACCAATCCATTGCTGCCATTAAAGCGTTTCACTACAAGGTCTTGGCCAGAAGACCAGTCACGACATTCCAGATGAACGATGCTGACTATAATTACTTCTAATAAAAGCTGAGGCTTGCCTTCTCAATAAGATTGCTCATGACTAGACATATAGTTTTAAAGGCTTACCAGGATACCCTAGGTGTGTCTTTTCAGTATCCATCTATTAAACATTTGAAGGAACAAGGGAGTATTCTTCTCCCAAAGAATCATTAATTACATTAGATGATTTGTTATCCTAAATAGCTATTTTAACATAGAATTTTTTATCTTCAGAGAAGTCTGATAGAAGGATTTTATTGGTCTCTATTGCAGTCTCAGCATATTCTTGCAGTAATTCATCATGCTTCATTTAATCTGCATCAGCATCTGCTTCCTGACATAGGCATTAAAGTCTGTCTTTCCCTGTACAGTGGTGTTCGCTTCCACAAAACAACAGAGAGATGTTACAGGGCTAGAAAGGGCTGAACATTGACTACCCAGGATATAATGCAACAAGGAAGATGAATACATTCCTGGAGTCTGTCTTCTGGAAGTTTTTCTTAATCGGGCTGTGGTGTTTGATGGAGGGAGAGTTTCCTTGTCTTTCTTGCTTCTGATATTACGAACAATTCAAATCACTGACAAAAGAGTGAAAAATATTCCTGTCTGGATTATAATGCCCCCAAATCTTGACACAATATGCAGTTCAAGTAAAAATGTGTCCAGAGATCTCTCAGAGATTTATCCTTGAAAGAACAAGGAAAACATGTGAGGAGATGAGCTGCTAAACTCTTGCAAGTGTGGCACTGCTGAACAAATGCTGAAATATCCTAAAGCCAGGTATGTTGCTATTTGGCAGTCAGGAACTGACTGCCAAAAAGCATCAGTGTTGTCCTAAACCAATTCTGTAGTTGTTTGCAGCCTTATAAGGAAGCATAAAAATCAATGCTAAGTTTGGCTCTGGCTTCAGCCTTCAGAGAAATAAATCTGAACAAATGTATCCTATGTATTTGAAGTTTAAAGTGAAGAAGTGCGATTGGATCTAACACATACTGAGCCTCCTCAGCAAATGAACAAAACTGTCACAGTGTCTTCTGTGTGAACCAGCAAGATACCACTGATAGATGCTATGCCTGTTGCTTTTGATAGTGATTAGGTTTTAAATCATTTACTGGTAGTCTCATGCTATACACAGCAATCTCAGTAGTGTTGTTACCAAAAGTGGTAAATGGCTGCTTTTAATCCACATGTATGTAATGACTTTACTGGTACTAGATATCTGCCATCTGATTTCCTTTTGTCCAATAGTCTGTTTCTCTTAGGACTGGGGATTATACCTCGAAATCCCAAAGGAAGAAAGAAAAATAATCTGGATTGCCAAATGTAGTGGAAAGGATGGGTCCTGTCGGGTACCTATGGTAGCTGAGTCCTCAGAAACGGAGGAGCTACAGCAAAGTGTTAGCAAGGTAGTAGCAACATGCCAGAAATGTGACTACATAACAGCAGTACAAGTAACAACTATTACAGGTTTAAAAAACACAGTATCATGCTTCTATATTCCAGAGTAATACTTCCACTCTAAGAACCGTAATTCCCTACTAAAATCAGTGTTGCTCAACAGCACAAGCAGGAAAATATGCAGATGAAAATGCTGAGGTTAATTGAATCTAAAGATCTGTGAGGAAAGTAACTGAGTGGGCCATATGATGACAAATAGAATTTGATATCTGTAACTGTAAAGCCATTTTCACCTAAAACCAGGGGAACTACTTACACATTTTCTCAGGGTCTTAATTAGTGCATGGAAGTGATCTGGGAATCACTTTGACAGTAAAGTCCAAAATTTTGTTTAATGGTGTACAACACTGAAAAAGAATACACTAAATATAAGGAACAGGATAAATAATAGATAAAACCATTACACAGATCTTCTAAAATATGCAATATTAGTCATCCTAACTGAAAAGGATGCTTTAGAGTTTGTATGTCATAGGAAAAAGAGCTTAATAAGATAGAGACTGTCTACCGAAGAGAAAAGAGGAAAATAAGGTTGTACAGTAAACACACAGATGTATAATGAATGGTACTGCAAAAATAGATGTGGAAGATCCAACTCTTTTGTCCCCTAAAAGAAAAATAATATGTTCAATAGGATGGAAAAGCAACATTTCCAAAACCGAAAAAGGAAGTTCTTCACACAGTGCCAAGTTAGCAGTTACACTTGACTGTAAAAAGTTAGCAAGAGTCAAAACCAACTGACATTTATGGGAATAACAAAAGTATTCAAATAGTGAGCATATAAAACAGTTATGAGATATACACAATCGTACATTTGAAGTCACTACTCATTATGAACAATGGCTGAAAATTTATCAATGACAGATGAAGGCTCAGATCTGCACTACATGTTTCCAACACTCACCTCTGAAAGTATTTGTGCCAGTCATTGTTGCAAACAAGCCAGTGAACAAGACAAATTACAAGCCCTGTCAATGACAGTGGTTCCTATGTTCCTGAGGTTGGGAAGTAGCATTTATTGGGAAGTGAATAATGGAGCCAGAACCAGAATTGGAATTACTTACTGAAGAGGAATAAATACTAGTAAGCTTCATCTTATTAAGTAGCTGAAGCAGCAGCCATTCATCCTGCCATTTTGGAACTGACCCTGCCCTATTTCTTTATTTTTGCCAATTTGATACGTGTTTCCATGGGAACAGAAGCAGGACTAGCTACCAGCTGAGTCAATCTCAGCTGCTGGCTCCCACTTCTCACGTTTTGTTCCGTTTCCTTGGAAACTGCTGTCAAATGAGAAAGAGAAGTAAAGCAGCTTTTGCACTTTAATATTTACTCTCTCTTTGGACCTGCTCTAGATCCTCTGGGTCGGCAGAAGGTTTACAGCTGACTCTAATGGCCATTCATTTTCCTCCTCTCTGGAATGGCTGCCAGCCACCAGTGGGCCCCAGCAGATGCAAGTAAGAGTTCTCAGTTTCAGCTACTGCTGGCGGGCCGCCTGCTGTGAGCTACAATGGCAGGGTTTGAAAGCAGGCTACAGATTTCAGGAGACATTTGGCTCCCACAGTCTGTAATATTTCAAATTGGAAGGAAAGAAATTAAATTTATTTAAAAAATAGTAGGGGAAACAGATGGGTGTAATGATATTTAGAGAACAAATTGACTAACAAGATCTGACCTGCATTAGGCTGAACACCCTCAGAAAATACTTCAGCCAATTATATTCTTCATTTCATAATATACGTTTGACAAAGTTCTCACTAAGCCAGCTGTTAGCTGACTGAATAGCCCAACAGCACAATGTAAACAACGCTCCCTAAACACATCTGTTTATGCATATATACATATGCAGAAAGAGAAAAGAACGTGATCTGATTGTTTCAAAACGGCGAAGAATCTGCGTAAATCTACTTGAGCACATGAATTTGAACCAGACATCTTTACCAATTCCAGACCTATGCAACTCCCATATTTTTATCATGTGTATGCAAACACACGCACGCACCCTTCTCCATATATAATTTTGGGCCAGGGTATTTTCCAGTTCTTACAGCAGCATTGTCGTGACTGAAGATGAATATTAAAGAAAAAAATAATAATGAAAAATATATTTTAAAATTGTATTAAAGAACATAAAAGAGCCCTGGAAAAGCATGTAGGCAACTAATCTATGGCTTAAGTAAAATTTTCTATGAAAATTATACTCGATCTACATCTGTGCAATTAATCCCAATTTTCACATATATTTTGTTGAAAAATGTAAAGAAAAATCTATTTCACAAGACAAAAGGCTGTCCTAAAGAAAATATTTATATATGGTGGCCTCTGCTTTTAGTTAACTAGTCTAACTATTTGGGTACAGTACCATGTTCACTTTGGACATGCTTTTGAGGGAAGAGGTTAAAGAAATTTTAGCAGATCTAATTGCTCACAATTACATAGATCATTGTTGATAAATAATGCTTTGTTTTACTAATCATTGTGTAAATTAACTGAAGCAAGGAGCCTAAAGTTCCTCCTGAAGGACAGTTCATGATGAGAACTAGCTAAAACCAACTCTATAGTTTGGACAAGGACCAATGAACACCAGAGTCTGTGTGAAGAGAGAAGGTAAAAATTTCAGAGTGAGGGAGACTACCAAGCTTTCATCCCCATGACACCCACCAAGAGGCACCACGCAAGCGCAGCTGGGAGGGATTTATGGAAATGACTTCTTGGAACTTATTTTAATATGAAGCGGGAGTAGGTTATGAATATGTATAGGCATATTTGGAAGTCTTATGTATATGCAACATTTGATTACATAAATTGAGGCAAGTTGTTGCCCCAGGCACGCACGGCTTTGGTGAGAGTCACCGACTCCACCCCCACCCCCACCCTCCGCTGAATAAACATACCTACTTTACAATCTGATGAGATTGTGGATTCTGATTCCACACGTCACTTTTACTCTTCCTTTTCTTTCACACCTAATATATGAACTCCTTCCTGAGTTTTCTTTATCTCACTTCTCAGTTATGTTCACAAACTCTCACTTATCAGTGGCCTGGCATTCCGATTGTGAGTAACTTCTAGAATCATATATTTAGTTGCATTCACATACAGTCCAAATAATATCTGTGGAATATTCATTTCTTCAGGTACTACACTAGGAGCAGTCTCACAGAAAAGACAATCAGAGATCCAGGAACAACATTTCTTCCAGTCTTGTTGCACTTTCATCCATCCACCAAGAATATACTCAACATTGTTGGGCATCACAGAGTTGTGTCAAGTCAGCTAACATTGTGATTTTGTTCTGGGTTAGTTATTTGAATGAAAAACTTAGGCAGTTGTAATTGTTTTAAGTCTTATCCACAGAGATGTAAGACATCTGAATTTACCTGGCCTATTTATTGGTTTCCTTCAGCTGAACTTAAAATCAAAACCTAAGCTCCCATTTTTCTCTTTATCGGTAAGACTTCACATGGCAAACAAGATAATAATCCTTAGGTTTGCTGCTGCAGTTGCCATCAGGAAAGACCATTTTCTGGAATAACTTACTAAACCTTTGTCATCTTATCATTCACTTCCTCTTCCACTGAACAACACAGGTCCCAGCACAGAGACTGGGACTTGTCCTGAAGGAATCTGCAGGCTACACCCCTCCTTCCTGGAAAATGAACTTTTATTTATTTCTTAATTCTGTTTCCTTGTTCTAAAGAATTTTATATCCATTTGAGAGTTTCTCTCTTATTCCATGGCTGTTTAATTTCCATGACAGCCTTTGATGAAAGAAATTGCTGGGTCCTTTTCGGAGACCTAGCATGCTGTGTCAGCTTCCATTCATATGCCTGCTGGCTTCTTCAAAGGACTTCACTGAGTTTTTGCATGACTTGTTCCTTCACAAGTGCCATGTCAACTCTTCCTCAACATAGCATATCGACTTCTAATTCCACTCCTGATTATGATTTTTATAAGCTGGACTGCTACAGACATTAACTTACAAGTTTGAGGTTTCCACTCCATCTTGAAAACATGGCAAGTCATTTGCAATTTTTCACTCAGATATCAAAGCAGTTTTGAGCTAATGATTACACACTGCTGTCAGTAGTTTAACTATTACTCCTTTGAATTGCTTTAGAAAGTCTGGGAGAATAGTCTGTTTCCACTGATATATTTCTGATCAGTTTCTCTATTCCTACTGGCAACTACAGTCACTCCTCGGTGAGTTCATCAGAAGGGTTCTAGCACAGCAAGCTCTACAAGCTCTTCCACAAAGAATTTTGCTAAATAAAGCAGCAAAGCAATCATTTAATCATACTACACAGCCTTGTTTTCTGCAAGTAATGCTCTTATATTCTGATCAAATACTGTCCCCAAAGATTCCCTGGCAAACTGCTTGCTACCGATATTTAGAGAAAGATTTATCATTAATTTTTTTTTGCTTTTTGCAAGATTTTTTTTTAGACTGCTTTACTGTGTTCTATATTTAACTTACCAGACTTTATGAACCTTTCTATCCTCATTTGGATACAACTTTGTTTTTTTGAAGGATGTCTTCCTGCTGTTTCATCATGCTGAGTCTCTTTTTCAAGTCTTACTTGCTGCATGGCATGCCTTTACTCTGTCTCTCCAATATGATATTCTTAACACTCTCTAGGCCACCTGCAAAGATTTAACTCTCTACAGTGTCATCTTTAGTGTCTCTTTAAGAAGCTTCCTCAGTTTTATGTTGCTCCCCTTTCTGAAGCTGAGTACCACTTCACTGACCTTTTTTGGTTGTTGCTTCTTCAAAGCCGTCAAAGCTAAGAACTATCTGTCTGCAGTTACAGAAAAGTCCTTCAGATATCAACGCTTCAGAACAGATTCTGTATGCTATTCAGAATGAATTCAAGGGTTAATTCTGTCTTTTTGGATTTTCTAATTTGTTGAATTACAAAGCAGTCACCACTCCTAAATAAGTTAGTCTGGGCACCACATTTGTTGAGTTTACACAGCCATTTTTTGCTTTTGCAATGTTTATGACTCCCTCAACATACCAGTCAAAGCTGACCTGACTTGTTGGTTAGCAATATGTGTCCGATAGCATACTTACACACTTGGAATGCATGTTAATTCTGCCTCACTCACTGCAATGATTAATTCATTAATCTGAATTGACTCCAAGTTTTCTTCAACAGACTGCACTACTCAATTTTTCCTGCATATTGACATTTTTGTTATAGCAATGTCCTCATATAAAGTTGGGCATTCTTAGTTTCCACATTTTATTTCTACATCAATGCTAGAAGGCCAAATAGGATGTGTCTCATCGATCTGTTTTTCTCTTCTGTATCTTCTAAAATGGCACTTTGTTCTAGGGTTTTTTTTCTCCATTTCATGTTTATTACCATCCCAGGACAATTCAGTGTGAAACCTTAAATACTGGTACTCCAGATTCCAGAATGAAGTTTATTTTTAAATAAAGGTAAAGTTATCATAAGGTTGCATAAGAGGAAACACTGCAGAGGTAACTACATAACTGGCATTAAGACATCAAGAAAGGCAAAGGTTGCTGCCCTAGATCAACAGGTTTTAAAATTCTACTAGAAATATTGGCATCCCGTATGCAAAGTATTATTTCTATTGAGTCTAATGCAAGATCTTTTTAGCTTGGGAATTATGAAGTCTAGTACTTCTCCTTTAGTATACAAGTTCTTATTTATTGAACATTGTCGTTGGTTACCTTTGAAGGCCACAGTGATTCAATTTGTGTCATAGACATTTGTGTTGGGAGAAGACAAGTAAGAGGCTTTCAAGCTAAACTTTAGAGCCAAACAATTACTACACCATTGTATTATGAGCAACAGGTGAGTGTGACTGTATGTTTACACACAGACTTACTGAACTGCAGTAAGTACCTAACTGAATTGTGATATGGCTATTGCACAAGGAGAACATATTCCACTTTGTAAAGGATTTTGCTGTTTCAGATTGTGGTTTCATTCCAATGCAGGTGTATCAGTGAGCAACTGAAATTAGAGCAAGCTGGTTTCCTATATACTTTTTGTCTTGTGGCTGGATTCTTTGCATCTAATAAAGTATGAAGCTCCCCTATAGCATGTAATTTATAATGTTTGTCTTTATACAGAGGGGTAAACTCACTCTGCAACCCTCCTCTTGGTGGATACACTACCAGAACCCACAGCTGGCTGTTTCCATCAAATCTGTAGAAGTGCTACATCCTTAAAAGCTGTATCTGCTCTGTCAGGTTTCACTGAAACTGGCAAACAAAGTTTGTTGGGCAGTAGAAAAAAACACAAAGAGCACCCTTGCACATAAACATTGCCATCTTAAGAAAGCAGAACAAAACCCAGATGGCTGGGAAAAGGTGCTAGAGCCTTGCCACTGGGGTAAAGTTCTTCCACAGCTGCATACACAAAAGCACTGTAATTCCTCATGGCCTGTCAAGCCCAAGAACCCAGCTGGCAGGATGGTGAGGGAGGATGCACTCCAGTTGACACAGCCAGGAGAAACAGTCTGGCAGGAACCTACTCGAAATCTGATCATGTCCACAGAGCACTGTGACTATAACAAAGAAGGTGAATTGCGATCTAAAAAAGCAAGTTCCAAGTTCAGCCTAGGAAGAAGCTAGTGAGAAAAAAGCAATTGGTCTCTTCACTGGGCTGAAACATTAGCAAAAAGAGAAATGTTACAGCTAGTGCAACAAGCAAACCAGATAAATGGAGATATTATATGATTAATTCCCATTTTTTACACTGCTGCTTGAAGTTAAGCAACATTTTGTGTCAGAAAATACTTCTATGTTATATGAAAATCAAGCCTACAGTACTCTTTATAAAGTATACATGGGTGAAAACTTACAGTTCTTCTGCAGATCAGCATACAGCTAAGCAAATTTTAAAGTGGTCCCTGCCTTTACCTGTAACCTGTTTGATTTTATCCAAGGACTACATTGTCTATGTATCATATATCAAATAACTGCCCTACAGGATGGTATAGATGCTTTTTACATCTCAGCCATTAAAACTTTTAACTTAGTCTCTTATGGAAGCCATAGATGCACTTTTCATAAGGATGCCTGACATTTAGAGTCAGGATGCCAGAAGCAAGTCTGAAAGCTGACAGACCCAGCATCCCATCTGATATCTTACTTCTGTCAGGGGCAGAGTCACCACCAGTGCCTTCACTTCCCTTTGCATTTTTAGATGTAGACTGCCTGTCCTCAGCTTTTAAGGCACATATAGCTTGACTTTACAAACAATTCTGGAAAAGGAGTCTGAATTCTTAAAAAGTGCTTGATAATTCACTGGCGTTGGTATTCAAATAAACTATTTTGTGAATAATGCCAAACAGCAAAGGACACTGTCAGTTTTTAGGCTCCTCGTCTTGGTTACTTTGATAGACTTATTTATTGAGACACAGTTAAGAGAGGACCACCTTATGGTAGCCAAATGCAGAACATCTACATAGGAAGCTGATGAGTATTCATAGCTAAAACAGCACTCAAACAGTTCAGTAGCTAGAATGACTGACTGTGTTCATAACTTTGGAGCCTACATTGAGTTTAGTCTCTATCACTTGATTCAACTTTAACTGAAAGAAAATAACGCCTTTAAAATTATTTCATAGAAGCAAGTGGGACAAGGAATATATGAGACAGAGTATTGCTGAAATAAGGCAGAAACTGGCCTCCAGTAGTGTTTACTATGGTGGTAAGTGCTTTTCAAACATGCAAAAGGTAATACCTGCTCAGGCAAACTCAACTACCAATTAAAGAATTCACCATTGGAGAATGCACTTAACCTCCCTAAAATTTAAAAAAGCAAACTATAACAATAATAATCTAATTTAACAAGCAAATACAACTGTCATTTGCCTTTACTCAGGAGTTTCTGGGACCTGAAGAGGTGTGTTTCAGGAAAGCAAACTGCAGTTCACCTCACTGCTTTTACAAGATAAAAACAAGTACAGGATTTAAATGACTAAATTTGCTTGCATAATACTTTTATTTCCTTCCCTCCTCAAATCCATTAGCTTAAAAAACATTCTGGGAATTTATAATAATAGCTAAGAGCACTTACAGTCAGTTTAACTGAATTCTATCCTGAGTGTTCAAAATATTACACATCCTTGTGTGTGCATTCAATGAATGTGAGTTTACATGGCCTTGCATAGTTTCCAGAGAATTTAAGTTCTGATACAAAGTTCAGACAACTGGTTTGCAGACCTGTGGACTAGATAGCACCGAATGTGGGACAAACACACTGAATTTTTAGTGGTATACACTACACGACCAAGGAATACACTGATAATTCAGATGGAAATTGCAATGATTTTAAAACCGGAATAAACATTATTTTTCAAGTATATGGTACTTATGTTTTGGTAACTTCACAGTTACTGCTGCTCTCTGCAGAAATTTCACTAAGGTAATTCTGATAAGACCAGATGTCAGGATGTTTATTTATGGCTTCCCTCTGATCAGGGAAAAAAGTAAAAGTCCTTCTAACTCATTCACCCACAGCACTGAAATGAGCATTATTTCAACTGAATTTTGTGACTACTCATCCATCATAATATATTTGGTTTTAAATGAGCAGTGAAACCATTAACAACACTGGCAATCGAAATATCAGTTGCAATGCAGTAAATGCAGAAGTGAAGCAAACAAGTCTATCGACAAGCTGCTATTGTTTCAAGCTCTACAAACACAAAGCAGAAGTGTCTCCACAAGACAAGTTTCTGTTACATTTTTCATTTTTTATTGACAACTATAGTAACTGGGGAGTCTATTAAAAAAACGTTCAAATGCTAGGGAATGACTGAGAAGTATGTTTTCAGACTCTAAAATGATTGAAAAGCATCCATTGCAGTTTAGGAGGCATCGTTCTAAAACACCTTATACAAATTATATTCAAATAAAAAGTAAATACTTCTACTAAAATTCCAGAGCTACACTGCAAAGTAAGACCAAAGTAAAAATAATGGAATAAAATATATCTTTTCTTGCAAATGTTAACATCAGAAGGGAAAATTACCATTCTTTTTCTTACTGATTGCCAAATACTGAAGAATAGAATAACACTTCTAGATTGTCCTCAAATAATCTAGTTTTCAGCTATTACCAGTTTCCATGTTGGAGGTAATAAACTCTCAAATGCTGCTAATCTGCATACAGATAGATTTTTTTTTAATATCCTAGTTCTGCACTGTTGCTGCTGTGTTTCCTGCTGTCAGTTTGTCCAGAAAGCTTTTCTTCTAGAAACCTACCTGAATGCTGGAAGATTTGTACAGCTGGCATTAAGTTATTACCTCCTCCCTATGAAAATCTCTAGCATGACCTTTCTGAGAATGACATTAAAATAGGAACAATCACGGAGTGTGTGTATGCTCATGCTATTACTGAAAATAAATATAGCAGTAGGTAACATAATTCCTGAACATCTCCATAAAGAATGCAGCCTAAGCAGTGACCCCTTCTGCACTTATCTTGAATGAGCTCTTACTGAAATCTGCTAATGGGTTCTGATAATCTATTATTTATTGCAACAGACTCTAATAGAGAGTCTTAGCAGAGGACTCTCCTGTGTTTACAACACTTTCATCTAAAATCTCTCACAAGTGACAGAAATGTGGCACCTTCAACTACAGATACAATTTCTTTTGGTTGCAGTTACTTAATTTGTATTTGCTTTTACAAAACAGAATCCTGCTTCCCCCCAAATACGCAGCTTGACCTGCTTTCATATAACCTAGTGCAACTTTAGCTTGTTCTTACAGAAATCTTAGATACTGATATGCAACCATAAGTATTACTTGGGCTTGAGGACATACCTCCATGTTATACTTTTCCACTGTCCTTCTCAAAGGATCCACAACCTGCCAGCAAATCAGGATGCAAAGATCAATCAGTAGCATCCCTCCAACTATCACCAGTAGCTTCTGGTCTTTAATGATCTGGAGAGACAAAAAAAAAAAAAAAGGGAAAAAAAAGGGGGGGAGATTCCCATGAGCCATAGATAGATCCCTGTACAGTTTTAGTCCTATATAGGGAGAAAAACACAGGCTGCTAATAAAAAGGGTTTTTAACAATGAACAAATAAAAGTTTCAGAAATATCAAAAGCTAAAAGCAAGAAGACACAAATTATTTTAGTTTGTTTCCTGGTTGTTAGAAGTATCTAAAGTGCATTCCAATTTCTAAAAAGAAATTGGGAGGACTCTAAAATATTGATATTGAAGTCCAGGTTTAATATTAAGTCCTGGAAAATATAACCCCCTCATATTCTAGAGAGTCACTATGGTGTTTATGTATGCAAATGCGCAAAAGTGTTCATTACATCTGTCAGAGCAGCAGGAGTTCAGACAGTTTTCACTAAGATTTATAGTGTTCACTTCTTCATAACCTTCTCGGACGTGGAAAACACAGAATGGTCAGGGTTGGAAGGGACCTCTGGAGATCACTGCTGTTGACACACTTGCCAGGTATTAAAAGATAAGTTAATTTTTGAGGTTTTGTGTGTATGTGTTTAACATTTGCCTCTGTTACCCAGGGAGCAGAAAGGGATGTTATATTTTTTAAATATTATCAAGATTAGAAGATTTTATTCACATGCAACTTAAAACACGTTTTTAATTTTGCATGGATTTTAGGTTCAAAAAAGAAAACAAGTTGCTAATAAAAATAACAAGCAAAACCATGTTTTACAGTCTTGTATAGCTGCATGCAATATCTATATTATTTCTACTGCTACACAGTAGCAACACAGAAAAAATACACTGCAAGTACATTATTTCAGTTGCAAGGCTCTAAGCATGTTCAAATATCAGGCTTAAATTAACTTTGTGTCAGTCCTCTTGTACCTATGTTCATGTTTTTTAAATTAGTATGTACTTCTATTACTAATGAACACTCATCCAATATTCAAAAGACATTGCCAAATTGTTTCAACACGGACAAACCTACATATTTTCACCTAGTTTTGGTTCTCAAAAACAGTTGGCTTAATCCAAATTAAATATTCAAAAATATCAAGCCTGAGCAGCTTAATAAACTTGCAATTATTTCAGTTCAATTTGATGAACTTGTTAGGACTTTGAAAATGCCTTAAAAAGCCAGAAGTGTGAGCTAATATCAATACAGGTGAGGGTGGTATGCCTTCCTAGAATAAATTGTATTTGCACTGAATACCTATTGAATTGTATGAATATGATTTGAAATAATGCAAGAGGAACTTCAGAAAGTTTGGTTTTCATATTATTTAGTGAGATATATTCTTCATTTTGAAAGGTGTTTCTGCAATATTTTGCACCGCTTTTTGTTAATCTGCTAGTTCATTTTATAAATCATTTGGAGTAAAATGAGTGTAAAACAGGCTAGCAATCAGAATGACTTAAAGGACTTGATGCATTATTTTCATCTCCTGAGACCAGTTATTTAAATCCATGTAGCCACCATCATCATAGAGGACCAGAAAATGATGCTTTCCACATGTTTGCAGCATAATAAAGTATTGCAGCAGTGATAAGGCAGTGTGTCCATCTCATCAGAGATAGCACAGGCATGCCTGGAGAGGGTGAGTCGAGGGGAAAGGTGAAGCTTTCATGGTGGTATGTCTCACTGCCGGATGGTTTGGCAAGGAGAACTTTTCAAGGAAAAGTTGTCTTGGTGGGAGGTGCACAAGGAGGAGGAAGACTGTTGCAATGTCTTTCCTCCTGAGGCTAAAAGGAAAGCAGGTATTAAGCAAAGATTCTCAGACACACCTTGGTCCCTTGTCTTCTTTGGGAAAACATAACCATACCTAACCTTTTAGTCATTTACCAAGTTGCAAGCAAAGCTGAAACAGGACTGTTAATCACTGAGGTTACCCTCTGCAGAAAAAGCTCATACATTTTTTATCTCTTTTCTAATGCCTCTAAACAGGGCTTGTCAAAACATACCTAGTGCTGCTCTTGGTGCGAGTGGAGATGTAGAAGAGAAAACCATGGGGAATCAAGTCCAAAGATAATTTGGATTTAGATGAAATGTAGACCCTCAACCCAAATTTCTTTTTCTCCCTCTTAAATGGCTAGATAAATTATTTTATTGGCATATTTCAGTTGGTCTTTCTTTTTCAACGGATGGGGTTTATTTTACTAAAGTTGGCTGTTTAACCATTGTATGTCTAACCTCTCTCAGTAGCCAATGGGCAGAAACAGGAGCCTTTAAAGGACAATTCATTCCACATATCTTGGGCACAATTTAGGATCAGAGAAATTAGTGTTCTGAAATATTCCCCTCCCTTTGCTCCCCGACCAGAGAGGTGTTAATAAACAATTTACTTCATCTAAAAATATGCATTTGAGAAATTTAAAGCTATGTGAAAAGAATCTGCCAGAAATGTTTCTTTCTGCTCTACTGAACCATAAAAGTTCCTTGTAAAAAACCCATAACATCAGTAACAATGCCTTATCTTTCTCATGAAAATAGGGAACGTTTTACCAGGGACAGGTAAAGCATGTGACAGCTAGCCCACTGCCTTCCAAATTGGTACCAATTATATTGACATTGCAAGTTGGGTTGAGTAAGATGCAGATTTGCCAACACTCAGTAATGTTAATCAAAGTGGTACAGTAATGCCAGAAGCAAAAGAGTAAAAGGATACTATCAAAAGCAGTAATACTGATAATCCACTCACTAACAGGGTCAAAAGAAATCTCATATTAACATGTCCTATTCAGAATCACATCGCTAACTGCCCTTTCCTGCTTGTGTGCATCTTCTATTTGTACCTGACCCTGCACTACTGTAGGTCAATATTGGTATTTTAGTTCACATATAAGTTTGGTAACCTTTTTGGGGGGGCGGGTAATTATTAGAACAAATCAAAGCAGAAATGCAGCTAACAGTGGAGCTCTTCCTTGGATACCTCTTGGAGCATTTTTTCCTGTGTTACATTGTGAATGGCCCTTTTCTGGACAGAAGGGGAGAGGCGCGTAACAGCAGCTGTCACTGGCAGCAGGTGTTATTAATCCCTTACGTCCACCAGACAGCCAGAAGGAAGGCAAGCAAAAGAAAAGCCCATGAGATAATCTGAGGAAGCGATCTGCACATGCTGCCAGTGCTGCATGCAGGGCGAGCGGGCTGACGGCGGGGCTCCTGAGGCTGCCCCATGGAGCCATCGCCACCACGGTCTGTCCCTGGCAAAGCCACAGCAGTAACGCAGCTCTGCAGCAGCACTCTTCACCAAAATGCTAGCATTTCGTAACGAGGTGTTGCGATTCAATTATTTTTCACTTCTGACAGTGATTAGCAGAACGTCCTAACATAAACTTGTTCTGAGAAATGCCATTGGTGTGTCACTAGCAGCATCTCTAAGAGGCTTGCTGATCTCCACCCTCCCCCCACAGAAAGCCCAGCTTTCCCCCTGCCCGGCCATCACTCCCACACACCAGCAGTCCTTAATTCAGTACATCCACTCCTTGGGAAACACCAGATGCACTGAAGGAGTCTTGACTCAGATCTTGTGAATCCAACAATTTCTGTGTCTGACAGAAGAAAGTCATGAGCAACGGAGGCTCCTTACAATCAAATATAATATTATTCTTTCAGAGGAAGATCCTTGCTTTTCCCCTTTTTATCTTCCTTCTAGCATACAGTAGATCAGCCTTGGGAGAAATGCAGGGTAGCTAATAAAATCCATTTTTTGTGAGTGCTGCTGACTCCTTGCTGAAGCCAAGCTCTCATACAGCAGCATCTGTGAGTAATATTTTCTACCATCTGTGATTGGATAGGTGAATCTGTCTCATCCTGGCAGATCTGCCCACTGTTATAAATGCCACTGCTACCAGTCTGGACTATATATCTGGATATGAAGCTATCTGTCCTCAAAACAAATTCACTCAGAACAGAAACTGGTAGGCCATTTTCTTCTCAGAACATCGCTGTATGAGCAAATCAAAATTTTTCTGAAAACTTGTGACCACGAAGACAAGTTTAAGATCAAAGTCCTTACCTTTTATAGACCTTGCAGTTTGATCATAGGAGATATAAAATCTGTCTGAAGTTCTGGGATGAAGTTTCTGCTCATGAAAACCTTGGGGATTTTCTAGAATTATCACAGGCTGTACCACCTGCCACAGCAACTTCAGCTGTCCATGTGGTTATTATTTCACAGACTTT
Organism: Falco biarmicus; assembly: GCF_023638135.1. Lineage (NCBI taxonomy): Eukaryota > Metazoa > Chordata > Aves > Falconiformes > Falconidae > Falco > Falco biarmicus. The sequence goes on from NC_079290.1 coordinate 72,444,518, forward strand.
TTGTGCAGCTTTTTTCATTTGCTTCCATTGTGCCCTGCAGGACGCTATCCTCCACCTGTTTATGGGATCATGTGGCAATTTGGCAAAAAACAGTAATTCAACATTCGGCTTCCTCTTTGTAGTTTGGGCAAAGGAAAACTTTGTTATTTCTTGCCTTATTAGAAACCAACTCTGCAAATGTGTATGACAGGGACCTTAAAGCTGAGCTCCATTCTAAACCATGAACAAGGAGACTTACGTAAAGGCTTACTCTCTTCTCCAGGATGCAACATTAGCTTTGTACTCTCTGAGTTCCACAAAGAGCTTTTCTGCATGGATCAAATAGTTAATTTCCTCTTGTCTTTTTTTTTTTTTTTTTTTTTCCAGAGTTAGTTTCTTTGCTATCAGGAACTTTACCTCCCTTTTTCAGAATAAAATATCTTTAAATTTAAAGGAAGATCTGTTGGTAAATATTGGTGGTTTGTTTATTTGTTTGGGGTTTTTATTAATTGCATTCATAGAAGCATAGCAAGGCTGGGAGTATTTTTATTTTGTTATAGGTTTTCAGATACATTTTCTTTTCCTTGAAAATTTAGGGTTTTTTCTGTTTAAGAAGGCAATTCTGGTTTCTCTTAGGTAGATCAACCCTTTCTAGTCTAGCTGACAGATCTGTCCCTTGCCTCTGGCACTAGCTGGATAAACACTTAATGCTATTCAGTAACTTTTTTTTCAGTTGTCTCTTCCCTGACTCCTGGAATGGAATCTGTAGAGAGAAACCCTCTTTAAAGGATCCCTCTGTGAAGCTTCCTAGACCTTATTCCATTAAACGAACAGCACTGACAGCAATTACTGAAGCTCTCAGAAATCTGAAACCCAATCTTCCTCTCCTTGGTACATACAGAAATCATGCTGATAGAAGTCCTCCCTCTGAACTGAAGGGGAAAGTGAGAAAATAACAGAGTTTGGGGGGAAAAAAATTATAAAGTCTGCAAAGCTGCAAAAAGGGACCATACAACCACTCCTAAACTTGCCTTCAGGATAGTGTCTCTGTTGCATAAACTAACCTTCCATTTCTCACAGTACGATTACTAGATACCTTAGGGCTGCTCCCCTATGTTTAGTGGGTCGGCACAAGTGGGATGGTGCTGTGAGGCTGGTGATGCAGTCAGTAGTAGATAGGTGAACTTTGCCATACATGGGCTGATGGAGATATCTATCTTTGAGTTATTAAAGCCATTAATATTTTAGAGATCTATTCTGTAATACACTCTTAATTTCTATTGTGTAACAGAATGAGAAAAAAGAAGTATTGAAAACACATTATCCATTGTTTCCAATAGCTCTACAATGGTCTTTTTGAACAGCTATTATGAGTATTTCCTATAATAGGTTCTATGATTAGTATTGGGAACACTTCACACTGCAATTACGTTAGTTTTAATGAGTGAATGCTAACACTTTAAAAGCGTATTTTGCAGTAGCAAGGTTTTTTGACCAGGAAGTCACTGGCAGTAAATAGCTAAGCTTAAGACATTTTACTTTTTCAGAGGTATTTTGATTAATTTGATGAAAGATTTGTATATCTACTTATAAACTTAAAAATAAATGTTTTCTGTGAGGATTTGCTGTGACCCCCTTCAGTCTAATAACTTGATGATTTTTACTGCTTTCCAGGATAGTGGAATGCATGGTACTACTGATAATAATGGACAATCGGAAATGATCAAAAAGCTTGTTTTTGAGAATTAAATAGCTACAGTCACTAGCCTGCTAAAGCGCTTATTTCTAGAACGTGTCTTCTTTTCTGACTCATGCTTAGGATAATTTCAGAGCAACTTTGGCCAAACTGACCCTCTCAATAACTGCACTGCAAATGTGGATGTGTTGAATCTATGCCGTGCTGCCAGGAGAAGCTATCTGATTAGAAGACATCTTGCCTCTCTTCCAATTCATGTAAAAGAAAGGGGGAACATCCTAGGGGGATGCTCTCTAGGGGTGATAGAAGATAAAAATTTTACACAGGTTAGAGAAGGAGAGGTATTCAGTGACAAATTAAAAAAAAAATAAAAATCTTCATCTTTGAAAGCCTGAGCTTTGGCTACAGTTAGTTATGGCTACAATGCATTAGAGAATTGGAGAGAGGATTGTTTTACTAACATTGCTGATCCAACCATAAGGAGCATGCAGAATGATATAACATGGCTAGTTTCACAAAACCCTTGAAAGGACAAAAATAAAAAAAACATTGTAGTCTTAAAAACCAAATGGCACTAAAGAAATTTGACTTCACAGCATTAGAACCAACCATTCTTGCTATACAATGTTTTGGAGGGCAGTTTCAGCTGGGATAGAGTTAACTTTCTTCTTAGTAGCTGGTACAGTGCTGTGTTTTGGATTTGGTGTGAGAACAATGTTGATAGCACACTGATGGTTTTAGTTGTTGCTGGGTCATGTTTACACTAAGTCAAGGACTTACGAATTTCTCAAGCCCTGCCAGCAAGAACGCTGGAGGGGGACAAGAAATCGGGAGGGGACACAGCCAGGTCAGCTGACTTGAACCAGCCACCAGCCAAAGAGGCATTCCACACCATGGGATGTCATGCTTGGTATGTAAACTGGGAGGGTGGGGGGGTGGGGGGTGTTGGCTGGGGCCTGGGGATTGTTGCTCAGGGACTGCCTGGCCATCGGTCAGTGCATGGTGAGCAGCTGTACTGTGCATCACTTGTTTTCTTTCCTCCCTTCCCTTTGGATTTCCTTCCTCTCCCACTCTCCTTCCTTTGCATTATAACTGTTGTTGTTGTCATTATTATTGCTCTTTATTTTTTATTTTCTGTCAATTATTAAATTGTTCTTATCTCAACCCTCAAGTTTTACATTCCTTTCTGATTCTCCTACTTGTCCCTCTGAGTGAGGGGGGACTGAGCGAGCGGCTGTGTGGTGCTTAGTTGCCGGCTGGGTTTAAACTATGACAACTTTCTTAGAAACAAACCTCAACATTCTGTTCACTTCTGGAACTACCATAAGTAAAGCAAGATATGCTGTCATGAGAGAGCTGCATATCCCATCAACACAGCAGGTCAAATTCACCTTTGAGAGAAATGCATCTGCTGAGCCCAAGATTGCACGGCGGTAAGTGTGGAGGAATTTCTACCACGGCTGTGAATGCTCATCTTTAGGGTTAAAAGGGATCCCAATCTTCGGGAAAAAAGTGCACAAAGGATTTGAATGGTCTGGAATAAATGTTCTGATTTTGTTTGAGATAACATTAAAATACCTAGAATTTAATATTTTCTTTAATGAACAATTCTGTGAGAAAGCATACTACATTGTTACCAAATAGCTGGGGACATCAATGCACTTGATTACATTTACAATCCAATTTCAAGCTATTCAGGAATAAATTGCTTCATACTGTATAGCGACATGTTCTTTATTTCTCTGTCATCCATTAGTCTCATAATACATAGAAATTATGGTTGTAGTGCTGTTTATGAGCAGTTACATTTCACACAGAGTTTTCATTGTTTTCATTGCTACTGAGGTTTAGCCTTATCAAACTGTACCATGCAGAAATTTACATACATAAATTACTCCAAAAGCAGATTTTTCTCCTAGATGTACAGTTCATTAGCTCAACTTCTTTCTGTGACAGAAGCTTGAGATTTAGCTCCCCGATCCATATTTATATGAATGTAAATTTTAGAAATGTGATTCCTATTGTTCCCCGGCTGGCATTTTGGCTGATCAGCTTTTATGACAAACAGGATGCTTATTTTACATCTAAATATGGATTCTAGGATTACACTGACTATTTTCAAAGCTTTGGACTTAAAATTTATAGTTACAGCTATTTGAGTAAAAAAAAAAATAATCAGATAATTTGGTTTCCACTTGTGTTGCTTTAGGAAGTACTATATCTGTATATTAATAACCCATGAAGCTATACCTGAATAATTTATGCTGCACTGTAAGTATCATGGATTACTTGGTCCAGTGGTAAATATTCATAAGGAAAAAAAAAATCCCAAACAAGCAAATTTCAAACCACTGTCTTGCTTACTCTCAAAGACTGAACAATAACACAGAACATTTCTTTAGGTATCCATGTGCTGGTTCATTTGCAGGAGATGGTCCCTTATAGATTGTTTTACTGCTGGTATGGTTACCCAAAGCAAATTTTTGGACCTTGACACATCTCCTTTTCAGACTTATGGTCTCTAATATATACTTAATGAAATACAGGTGCATGCTATGTATGTATGGGAAATCCAGCATATAGCTTTTTGTTATACACACAAAAAGCTCTAGCTAGATTGAAATAAATGTCCCGGGAAAGTGTAAATATTTACAATCTGAAAACTGACCTCGAAAAATATTTTCTAGCAGTAGTTACAGAAAACACTGATTAGGTAATAAGATCTACATTCACACTAATACAGAACTACATCTATAAAGGCATTTAAGTGAGCAAATAATATATGGCCTGTGAGGTTCTGACCTAATCCCTCTGTCAATATAATCTGGAAAACTTTGCCTTGTTTATCTTTAAATTATTGAGATAATGAGTATCTCTTTTAAAACCTCTTTAGGACTTCTGTGAGAAAGATTATAGATTCTAATAAATTTTAAATTCCATAGATGGCTTGAAAAACCTATAGAAAAGTTTACAACTAGAGATTACACTCATCCTATAAACTTTCTCACAGAGGGATGGGGATAGAATAAACAGACAAGTTGTGAGGAGAAGGCAGCAGCACATAAACTTTTAAGTGTGTGGCATCCAACTGCCTTTTCCTCTCTGTTTTTTTTTCCCCAGGGCACTCTGTGCAGTTGCAGGTACTGACAGCTTCCCTGCAGCTGGTACCACGGGGTGAGAGCACACAGCCAGCCACTGCCCACCCCGACTGGAGGGGTCAGAACTGGGGGCTGCTTGGAGCAACCCGTGTGTCCTGCTGCCCAGAAAGATATGGATGGTGTCTTACCCCTTCCAGTCTTCCATGCATTTCTGTCTATGGACCATTAAGTATAGAAATTGAGGTGGGTTGGCCATTTGTGTTAAAAAATGGAGTGGGAAGGCAACAAGCTAAAAAGTTTGAGAATTCTTGCTCTGCTTCACTCAGGTAGTAAATTTGCTTCTCAAAAACCATGTTCAGAGAGACTTCTAAAGCATAACACATAATTCTGGCAATTAATTGTTTTTCTTCATGTCGTCTCTTAACTATCTTATACATGAGATCACCTTTCTCAAAACTCCTACTACCTTTTTCATTATGTATTTTTTTCCAGTTTAAGGGAAAAAGACTGCAACAGAAGACTGCCCCTTTTATTACACAGCCCTATTGCCTGCCCAGAGCACTCACTGTGTCTGCTACATGACACTGGCATCCTGTAGAAAACTAAGGCTGCACTTAATAATGCATGCAGAGGAACAAATGTACATTGTAGAGATCCTAGCAAGCCGTAGGTTTTCAATGATTGATTTTTTAGCCACAACATAAGCCTTTTAACATTTTCATGAGCCCATTCTTTTTAAACAAAATGAAAGAGAAATAATTTACAGTGAGGTTCACACACCAGCAAAAGGAACCTTTAGATTTTTGCACACCTCATAAGCTTGAGCTAAAAGAATAACTAGTAGCTATCACAAGCTGTACAACAGCATAGCAGGAAGACAAGGAACAGAGTTCGCTTTTAGGTTTTACAGATACATAGTAATATTAAAAACAACAGGGAAACTCTAAAATCCTGTGTTCAGTTTTTATGCTCTGCCCAAACTTCTGTGGCAACCATTCCGGCCACACCTAATTACAACTTTTTCTTGCCTCTTATTCCTTTCCCACTCCTATGTTTCTTTCCCAGTCTATGTCACTACTTCTCAGGTCTCCCATCCTGCCTCTAAATTTCAATCTTAATCTAATTTTAAAGCAGATCTAATCCCTCAGCTAGAGTTTGGCACTTGAATCCCAAACTCAGGCTCTGTGTTCCACTATACTCAGCTTTCTTGACCACTTCTTACCGTCCTCCTTGCCCCATTCAACTCTTTCCTGGCTTTCAATGTTATTTCACGTGTCAGAATTTTAATCCAAATTCAGTCTCCCTCCTCAACTCCTTCTCCCAGTCTATAATCCCAGGCTCTTCCCCATTCTTTTTATCTGGACAGGCTCCCGTTTCCTCCAAAGCCCTTAGCAGCGAACCTGATTTCTCATTCTCAGCCTCTTCCCTGCTCCCAGCCTCTGTGCCCCATGGTTCCCCTTGCAGTACCAGTCTCCATTCCGTCTGCTAGTGTCACCAAAGCAGTCTGTGCAATCTCTTACCCATCTTTGCAACGCATGAAGACCATAGCTCTCTTCAGAAGTCTTTTAAGGATTTAGTAGGCTGAATGCAAGATTAGTTTGCCAGACTGCAGCCTGACAGACATAGCTAAGTCAGGCTGGACTGGTAAGTCATTTTTCTCTGTTGTGGTTGGTTGTAGCTTTCTAACCCTGGATAGTACCAGTATCTTTTCTCAGTACTTGTTAAGCTTTTTAAGCCTTTAATATCTGAGAACTCTGCAGTCACACAGTAAATTTAAGAACAGAGAAAAGCTTATGAAATATCATCAAGTAGAATAATACCGGCAAAGCCGTAGCAAAACAAGTCTTAAGAAAAGATGCTGTTAAACATCCTTTGTGCAATTATATTCTATATTTACCTTGCAATAATATTGTCAACGTAAAAACATATGCCACCAGAAATCTACAGTGGTAGCAATAACTAAGTACATTGATAATATTTTCGGTGAAAATTAAACATAAATCATCCCTCCCCTGATGTCACAGTTAAAGGATTAACTACAAATAGACAGAGCTAGAATGTACTATGGTAAAGGTAAGACAAGCTTATCACAGCAATGGCAACTGAGAACTATGGTACTTTCAAATACTAACTGCAACATGCAGCACTGTGACGCAGATCATCGTGTTTTATTGTGTCCACCTACAAATGGTCAAATACTTGTTTTTGAAGGAACAGAATATATAAAGCTTATGGAATCTTTAAATATCACTGCTTTGGATTTTTTATGGTGGTATTTGTCAAAAGTGAATGGTCTTTATTTGGCATACTGGAGTTGTGCAGGAGCAGTCACTACGCAGGACTGCTTTAATGCCCCCTAAAACCTGACCATGCAGTTCCCATCAAAAAAGACAGCTTCACAACCTTCTAAACTTTACCACAAAGACTGGCTTCTTCAGATGGTTCAGCTAGCTAAAGCTTCCCCAGGCCACTACAGGCTCTCTTGCCACTGATACTCTCTTCTCCCTCTTTTACCCACTGGCAGTCCTCCTGCTGGCAAGGAAAACATAAAAACTTTGCCGTCCTCTAAGCAGAAGACATTCTGCAGCCCAAAATCAACAGAAAGATGTATCAGAATTACACCTCAATTATAAGTGTTACAGTTATTTTTGATACTAATTCCATTCTACTTTCCATTATCTCTACTAACCTCTTAAAAACTCAAAATTAATTTATTTTTCCCTACTGATTTATCATTTCCATCTGACAAAAATTGAATCCCTTGCATCCCTCTGTTTCAGATCCAGCTAAAATGAATACATTTAAAATTTGCTTCCTTTGAGCTCTAGCAAGATCAAAGATGGTAACAGAGCTCTGGGAATCTTGCAAAATGTCTCAGTTAGCAGCCTGATAGAAGAAGGAGTATATTCTGAATTTTATTGTTTATTTTTTTGCAATAACAAAGGAGTAGATGTATAAATGGGTGAAAAAAGAAGAGATTTTTGAGAGCTTTATAAACAGAAGTAAATAAAAATCTTCAGCTAATTCAAGATACTCTAAATCATTTAGTTACACTCTCCACTGAGCTAAAATGGAGCTATAGTGTATTATTATTTAAAATTCTATATATTTTCTCACAATGAGACACAAATCTACTCATCTCTTCACAAAGATAAGTGTCCAGTAAAAGTCTAGAAGCAATTTTGCCCTATCTGATGAATATAAATAGATTCACTCACCATATTCTTCTCTCCCTTACTTAATACCCACTTCCATGAAATGAATGAACCAGTATTTTCAAAAGCCACACAGACATTATTCCACTCTGTGAAGAAATTTTGCTGTTTGGAAAATTTTCCTGATTAAAATATTCAGGACGACAGGCATAAATATCAGATTTTACTGTCATACTTATATACAGGTGGAAACCGAAGCGATCCCAATTAATAGGCTCCATAGTACTTAAATAATTTTGGAATTTTGTACTCCTTGTATTGAAACTGCTGTGTGTCATGTCACGTGCTGTCATGGCACAGCTAATTCAAGAAACATGAATGTGCTTTTTCACACAGGACTACCTTTATTTATCAGTTAGTTATTGTTTGTGAAAATTTCTGTTGCTTATGCTTCCATAGATACAAAATACTTTGTAAACTACATCTGCTGAAAATGGAAATATCCTTGTATAGAATGTAAGTAAAGAATGCCATGTTTTTCAATCAACTCTTAAAAATGCTCTATCCTGGCAAATCAAAGAAAAAGTAGGACTAGTAAACATTTACCCTGTATAGCTAATTTGTTTGCATTAAGAAAATTGTTGCCTTATGATTCATGTTTGTGTTCTGGAGTGGAAAATCCAAATAAAGCAAACCAAGATAATTCTGTGGCTATGATCCTTTAAAGTTTACAGAACAAAATGTGTTATTTTCTGAATTCCAGAATATTGAATAAGATGCTGTAATAGCCTTGATGTTTTCAGTATCACTTACAGTGAAGTAGTTCATAGGTCAGCATCCAGGTGTCTGAAAGTTTATATCCCTTATACTGGTCAGTGCCTTTTAAACTGATGTTAAGTAATTTTTAACAAACAGCTGTGAATAAATAATTGCAATTTGCAGTTGTTGATGAGCCTGTTGAAGAACAGCCACTATACAGACTTTGAGGATTACATTTAACTAAATGACAGTGATATTTAATATCGAGTAGCAACTTGAAGCTCTAAAATGAAATGTTTTCTAAAAAACAATAAAGCAAATACTTGGTGACAGTCCAATGAAGTACCTGCTTATTTCTATTTGGAATAATATGTATTGTAGAAATGATAAAATTCTTAGGATAATAAAGGTTATCAAGTAAATATTTTTGTGTTACCCCACCAGTATGTAACTTCACTAATTTACAAAGATTTTTACCAATATAGCTGAAAATATATTTGCAATGTAAAATTTCATTTTTCAAGAAGGTAAAATACTGACTCAGCTTTGGTTAAAAGTCTTTAATACAGGTAGTGTAAGATACTTTAAAAATATATACTGGACTTTGCTAGCATAAACTGATATATTATGTGGCCACTTTGCACAGGTGCAGAAAGGGTGGTCTCCACTTTCCTCCATCCAAAGACACTATTTCTGGTACATAAATTTCTTACAGTTTTAGTTATTTTTAAGATACTTGTTATTTACTTTTCATTATTTTTTACATTAAATGATATTTTGGATTTCATTAACACACATTTAAGCAAATCTGGCATGACCAAATAGTAAAGTACTAGGTGGCTATGTAAAGGTGCCAGAGTGCTAGGTCCAGTTCCAGCCATGTCATGTATTTCCTTAATAAACTGAGACATAAATCTTTTTAGAAACTGAGTTAACTCTCTCTGTCTATTTAAATCCAAAACCTTTCCAGGGAAAGGTGTATCTTGTGGTGATAGCATCTCCCTACATGTTGCAACTGTGGAAAAAATAACATAGTACTAACAAAAATAGTAGTAATACAGTTCTTCCATGACTACATATAGAGGGAAACAAACTGAGAAATCTGACAAGGTTTTGGAATATTATTCTACTTATTTTGGGTGTAAATGACTCTTTACCACTTATTAGAATAAATCTATTCAGCTGCCTATAGGAACTGCATTTGGTATTACTTCTCACTATAATAATAGCAATTTTGTTTCTGTTTCATGCACATTTCTCTTACTGTTTTCTCCATCAGATTGATTTCTATTCACCAGCTTTGTCATTTTAAAATAAAACCATCTGATTAAAAGCAAATGAAATGAACAATACAGACATGAATTGTTGTAGTACTCCTAAGCTAAGCCTAACTGTTTATAGAGAAAACGTGCTGAACCAAAAATTCCAGAGACAACTAGCGTGGTTCAATTCCAAGCAGTCTTAAGGTAAACTTACACAATTTCAATCAAAATTACAAATAGAAAGCTGTATAAACAGCATTTTCCTTTCTTTCCTCCTACAAATCCATGAAAAAATTGTGTGTAATGCCTGCATCCTAAACAGATATATACAGAAAACATTTCATAACAGCTATGAATCTACCAGAAGACCACCTCTGGATGCATAAAAAACATACTGAATAAAAGTGAGGATCTGAACTAACTTTGAAAATTTACAGCCATCTCTACTGTCCACCTCTCATTATAAAGACTGAAGGGCTGATGCTTGACTCCAACTCTTAGAGACTACAAAGGAGACCAAGAAAGCCTCAATATCAAACCATTCAGGATCTTTGAATGTGACACATGAACAGAGTCAGCACAAGTACAGCCACCCAGGTAATGTAGCAAAACTGTTAGAGAGTTGTATTACAGGGCAACAAGAAAAGAGTTTACTTCCCCTCACCTTTTTCTTCATTTTTACATTTTTGAAAATTGCATGAACTCTCCATGTTTTTGCAAACATTGCTCCAAATGCAGTTGTGTATCCCACTGTAAGAATCCATGTTCGGACCTAAAAATATATATATATAAAAAAAGACAAAGCCATTTAATTTTCAGTAGACAATATGGATATCACCATTCCAGCCAACTTTTTTTTCAAGACTTCAAAAAACTATTCAAAGAACTTCACAAAAATGTTGACATTTCAGAATTGCCTAATTCATAGCTTGCTTGCCTTTTTTCTCCTCCCTCCAGCCCCATCTCCAATTATAACAAATCTGGATGCTGAATTAACAATCAATTCCATACATAAAAATACAAGTCTTACAATATTCTGTATTTTTTTCTCACTTTTATTGTGTTCTGTGCAGACACAGGAAGGAACTAGTGGAGGAAACCAAGAGACTGAGACTGTAAAAGTATCCAGGGAGCCAATATTAACAGCAACATTTTGAACAGAGGAGCAGAGAAGTTATTCAGACTAAATAAGAGGAAACCGTAGTATGTAACGTATGCATCCCTTAATGCAGCCCTTGAGCATGCTGGAAAGATGAGAGAAACTGACCTTAAATTATCATATAGGGGAAAATGGCAAGACAGGAACATAGACTTGGTGGGCAGACCTTTGGGGCAAGACCCGAATCAAAGATAGCACCTGCAATATTGGCCTAAGGAAAAGGAGATGGTGAGCTTACATAGAACGATGAAGTAATGGGACCCTGAGCTGGCCACAGCTTTGGCATAGACCTATCTAGACATTTTCCTCATAGTGAGCTTCCCTTTAAAACTAACAAAGATTTGTCTTTAGAATGAAAATGAGTAGAATGATGACGACTTTTTTTTTTATTATTTTATTTTTTTAAAATAGAAAAACCTTATATTGACCAGGGAGGACAGAACACAAGTTACAAAAGCTTTTTGAGCAATTCCCCACCTGCCCACAGCATCCTTGAAAGTAGGTCCTCGCTTTCAGGCTTGGTTTCAACTAAGCCAGTGACTTTAAGGGTTGCAGGAAGCTCAGTGCGGCCCCTTCTAATTCCTTGGAAGTTTCTCTTTTCATTACCCTGGAGGTTTGGCTGTTTGAAAGCTTTTCTGCCCTGAACAGACCATTTTCTTCCCCAAAAAGGGGCTGAAGACTACAGAGCAGCGCAGGTGGAAAATCATGCAAGAGGTACCACAAGGAGCTGGAAGCCTACAGCTGAATCTGAGAGCCTGAGAAATCACAAGGAGGAGGATCAATGTCCAGCTCCCTCTAGAGATTCCACGTGGACTGGGCTGTCAAAAACGGAGAGTGCACAAAAGACAGCAAAGAAGTAAAAATAAAATGCTTTGTACATTGCAGATGGAAAAAACTGGGGGAGAGAGAACAGCTAAAGACAGGGAAGGCAAAGCTAGAAAAAGGGAAAGGCATCCTTGTTTTGGCCATGTTGGCCATGCATCCTTGGCCTGTAGAGCTGTTTTTTGATATAAAAGCCTGATTTATAGAAACTAGGAAATTCTGAGAAAGGATTTTGAAAAAAAATCTTTAGATGACCTAAAGGCAATGTTGTTCATTGGAAACTGGCTTAGCTTCACATCTGACTTCTGGAGAGTTTGGGATTTTTAATTTGTAACTTAATTTGTAACTTTAGGACATGCATATCGATGAGAAACTAGGCATTGTAGTAAGTTGCAAAACTTGGGATCTAAGATAAATATCAGGAATAATCAAAATGTTCCACTTCCAGATACATGTTATCTAGTTTTTGCCTTTTCAAAAATCTTCAGAATTTTCATTTTTGTATTCAAATAGCGATTCCCCCCCCCCCCCCCCAAAAAAAAAAATATTGTGTAGAATAGAAATTCTGAATTTTACTAAGCATTAGTGACTGGATATCAAGGCAGAAAAGAAAAAAAATGTATGATTCACTCCAAAAATGTTGATAAAACAGTAAGAGACATAAAATTACTACAGTTCCTTAAAATAAATAAATATGATATGTATCATCAATAATGGTGAATTAGTGAGAAAAGGGTACACACAGAAACAGCAGTTTGGGTCCTGGCAAAGAAGAGTGTATACAAATGGACACCCAAAAACTGTCTGAGAAGGCATATGGCCCAAACTGATAACACTGCACCATGCAGGGGGACACACCTCAAGTGTGGAAGTGTGAACTCCAGAGGTGCTGTCTCACCAGTGTGGGCATTGCCAGGTTGCAGAGATACACACAAGGGTACAAAGCCTACATCTCTTACAGGACAGGTGTGTATAGGGGAACCTGCACCCCCAGAAGAAAGGCTGGGCTGGTAACTCGTGTCCTGTGAGTGGGAGCTCTCTGCATGTAACTCAGCATGTGCATTTATTCAAAAATATTGGGAAAATATACAGGAGACTGTTTAGATATTTGTATGCATATATTAACATTTTATTAGCATCTGATGTTGTGGTTTATCTGTTGCATTTCTGATATTGACCCTGGAACGTATAGTTCACTGATTGCTGGTTAACCTTGATATTAATAAAACCAGTAACCAACTGCAATTAGATTCAAACTGCATGAGTTTTGCCACGTTGTGTCATTCTTGAATGGGATATTGAAAAAGAAATCCATACCCCCCCTGCAAAAAAAAAAAAAAGGTGGAATAGATAGGAATAGATATTTAGGTCAGAAAAGCATTATTTTTAACTCAAATATTTTTTCAAATCTTTGCCCATTAACTATTATCGTACATCATTATGCTAGTAACTTCAGTAAAACCACACGTAGATCAACTATGAGTGATTTAAAAAACATTTCATGCCAACATGTTCATATTAGCGAGTTACATCTTTTTTGACTTCACATCAGTTGAATCGTGATAACCATATTCAGCATTCAATCGTTTTTGTTGTTATTAATAAGTATTCAGCTCGTTTGTGTACAGTTTAGTGACATATTTGGCAAACAGATACATGGTATTTTCATGTCTCTAATAAGACTGTTTTGTTCTCACTGAAACAGTAATTGCCTCTTGGGAATAGTATTAAATTCAATTATGCTCATAATATGTTTCTAACCTGATATTCAGAAAAAAATATTTCTAGCATGTTTGGTTTAAAAGTTTTTATGTAGTCCTGATCTGGATTGTGCAAATTAGAATAATATAACTATTGGCTATATTGGAAACATTCTAGCTTAAACATACCAGGAAATTTTGTCAAAATGAGATTGCTGTTGCTAAGAATGAGATGGTAAGTTTCAGATGAAAATAAATTTTTAATTTTGAAGAAAATTACCTCAAATTTGTCTCCTATAATTCATTAGTTATACTTAAATTATACTTAAAGCAAAATTAAAAAATTACAAAACAGCAAAAGCCTCTGAAATTCATACATCTGCCCATTTATATCATTAAATGTATTATACCTCCAAAATCTACTCATCTGAAAGAACACAATGAAAATAACTGGAGAGCATGACCATAATGTTATACAATCAATCAGCAATTCTCTTATGCTGGAAATTTTTAACAATGCATTTTGAAAGAAGAAGCTGAGGAGGATCGCCCTCCCCCGAGTACCGACCAAATGAGCAGGTAAGGCACCTCCTTAGAAGACAGGAAACTTGCATTCCAGTCCCTACTCCAAACTAGACACAAAACCTGACAACATTCTTATGCTTCTATAGAAGGGTAACATGCAAAAATAGCTACTGTTTATCTTTTTCTTAAAAGGTTAGATCATTACAAATTTCCTCATGCTTTCACTGAATTTTAGGATATACCTTCAATTATCTGCCTTTATTTCTTGGTTATTTCGGTTTTTTTAATAACATGTTTTAACTAACAGAATATCTCCTACAAATTTTTTTGTTATCCATCATTCAAAGACAACTCACAAGAGTCAAAGGAGATAATATGGCTTGGTATACAACAATCAAGTTTGTCTATGCAGATGCTAAAATGCAGTCTCCTACTTCTTTTTGCTTTATACTTCCTACACCTTTTTTGTTTGGGATGTATTTTTAAAAATACGATGTATGTACATGGAATTTGTGCTTCCTATAAATTACTTGACAGAACCTCTTACAGGTGCATAAATTATGATAAGAGAAAAAGCTAGAAATCACTTATTTAGTGGACAACACAGCTGACAACCACCAAACACTGAAAGTGTGTCTGCAAAGAAACAAACCATTCAGGGTAGTTTTGCAGACTTGGAACAGATATGATTTTTATTTAAAACAAACAAAAATGCACCTTTGTCAAATATTAGTGTTTGAACAAATGTTGTAATGTGTTTAAACAATGTAAGGTCCAGCTAAACAGTCACTGCATTTATGAACAAGATGCTCCTTACATCTTGTAGAAGCATTTATTTTCAACTTCCCTTTGCTGCAAAAAGCCTCTGTTTTAGACTTATCCATAAGGTCCTAAATAGCTTTTATTTTTTTAAGTAAGACTGTTCTTCCATCATAATAATAAGCACCGATAGCTTAACAGCCTTATATAAAGTTAATTCATTTTGAATCATATTTCTTTTCAACCTTGAGAGTATGCTGGCCAGACTACATTTTGAATGCTGCTATTTGATATCTTCACACAAATCTATCTGCATCTTTCCCATCATCTTGTTACGTGAATGGTGAAATGGTTACTATTTATATATCTGTGTAACAGACCCACAAGGTTATTTGATATTACAACTTGTTACTAATAAAAGAAGCCATCTAACAATGAATTAGTAAGGGGAAGTTAGTAAGTTGTGAAAACATTAGAAACATCCGGAACAAAGAATGAAAAGTCTCTCCTTGTTTATATACTCTAAGAATGAAGCTAACAAAGAAAAACACTATTTTGAGTACTGCTAACTTTCAGATAAACTTCAATATTATTTGAATTTATTTCAAATAATTTATTTTAATAAAATCCTATATAAAATTATAAAATAAGGTTATCTTGGGAAATGGGCTGAATTGATGAAAGGTAAAAAGCTTCATTTTTAAAGAAGTTCCATTGTTTTCCCATGTTTGAACATCACTGCATATGCATTCAGAAGGCCATACAGTATTGAGCTGACAATGAACACCTGGGAAGGTATTGAGCTCATGAAAGCAATAATAAAAATTTCAAATGCAGCTGATCAAGAAAGTGATGTATTTTACTCCCCTGTTAAGTTGAAAGAAAAAGAATACCTTCTGAACTGAGTATACTACGTATTCTCTTTTTTTTGTGTTGCAGCTTTAAATTTGCTATACTAATCCAGTTTGCTAATACTAAGCAAACAACAAGATGGGATTAAAGACACAGAATGAAGGATCAAAACTCCCACATATCAACACAAAGAACTTCCATGTGTTGCAAAAAGAGCTACAAACTTCTTATCACCTCTCCAAGTTACTTTTTTTTTTAATAACAGTTCTTTGAATAGAATAATGAAACAGCTTGTTTTTTTAGCAATGTCTTCTTTAGTTATAAAAACATTTAGATTATGTTCCTGCAGAGGAGTCACTCAGATTTAAGAATCCTGAAAACCTAATTTTTACAATCTCAAGACCTTAATTTTAATGGTTTCTTTTAAATAAAAACATTCAAATCTTTCTTTCATAGGACTTGACAGCTGAGACACTCCCCAGCTTAGTTTATGAGACTCAGCTTGATTCATTTTGGGAATATCAATAATTATCCCATTTTGCAAACGTACCAGGTTGGAAGCTGCAGTACCCACAGGACTAGGTTGCAGCTGAACTTTAGTGCTGAGCAGCTTGGTGGCATCTTAAAAGTGACAAACGTGAGAATACACCATGCTGTGGGTTTAGCCCTGGAGAGTATAATTGTCTTTAAGCAGACAAATCTGTTGATTTCTGTGGACTACTCATGAGCTGAAAATTAAGCACCTTCTATTTTCCTGGCAAACTGGGGACATAAAGGATAATTACGATGAACAAAAATGTGTGCTCTCAACAAGTTACCATTGAGGCTTGACCCTGCTTCTATGAACCATGGCAAAATCCCCAGTGTGAGCACAGGCAGGCCACAAAGAATGAGTTCATCTATTTGAATTTTACTTTTCTCTTCTATATAAAACATTTTTTTACACGAATTCACAACTTTTAACTCATTCTTTAGAATCTGTGTGGCACTGACACGGTTCTTGTAAAACATAAGTGGCAATAACATTAGAGAATTTAATCCTGCTGTTTTCACATAAATTAAGTACAGTGGTTCTTCACATGCTGTGAGATCTCCTGTAGTGATTTCCTAATATATTTCAGACCATTTTTCAGAATTAATACATGAGTAGTGTAAAAGATATTACAATTGCTCCTGATTCTATAAGGAGGCTTGAAAATCTAGCTGTTGTCTTACTGAAGGAGAGACAAAATGTTCTAAAAATATTACCTTAATAAATCTCTGGCAAGGTTGTCATGTATTTGCTTCAGCATATGAAATAATTTTGTTTCAAGGATCTATTCAGCCTTGTAACTTTTGTTTTTGCTTTACCCCCCCCTCCCCCCCAAAAAAAAAGTCATTTACTAAAATAGAAGCTGATCAGGCTCATGTTAAACTCAGTAATAGAATTGCCTTTGAATTAAATAGGAGTGAAATCCGCCTCAGACTGAACGATAGTGAGGACAATTATGAAACTGATTATACAGAAAAGGGAGATTAAAATTAACAGCTAAACAATTAAGTAGGAAATAAACTAAAGAATACATGCAAAATTAAAAGGCCAGACTAAAGACACAAACAAAGGCTACAGTTTCCAGAGACAAAGAAATGGATTAGAGGTCCAAATCCTTCTGCAGTTCAGTAGAAACTGAGTGTCTATCTGTTGCTTTTTTCATTCTTGGCCAAAATTAAACAGTTTGAGGAAAAGTATCAGGCAAATATAAAGCCCCAAGAGGGGAGAAAACCCCAAAATCTATGGCAATGCCTAATGAGCATAAAGAGTATGAATAAGGAGTACATACATCATCAACTACTAACCAAATATCAAGGCTAGATGCTATTTGGTAGCACAGGGTCTAGTCCAAGTAGCTGTTGCCCAAAGTACAACAAGACAGCCACAGCTTCCAGGTGGCACTGCCCAGACATTTTCCTTTCAGTCAGCTTCCCCCAAAATGGTTAAACAGAGAAAACTCAAAGTGACAAGGCAAGACAAAGCAGGAATAAATAAATAGATAGAAGGTTCATACATCTTCTGCTCCCTGTTTACCAGTTAAAGCAAGTCCCTACTTCCAGAGCTGCTCTCGGCCAGCTCCATGACTTTCAGAGCTTTAGCAAATTACTCAGGATTTGCCTCACCCTGCAGCCTGCCCCCATTCCTAGAAAACTGTTCCATAACCTCTCACACCTGGTTTTCCTCCCTGCTCCTCACTGCAGTCTCTCAGTCTCTGTTGGATGTGGTTTTCACCATGTCCCTCCACTCTTACACCACCCTGCAATCCTCAACTTGCACAGTTTCAGGGTTTCCCAAGAAAAGGTGCAATGTAGACCACGGAATTCCACCCTGCCTAGCTGTTCTCTCAGCAGGGCAGACATAAGACTATGAAAAATCAGTAAAAAAGAACAAAACCTGCCTTTCACATTGCTACAAGATGCAGAGTCAAAAGTGTCCATGATCCATAACTATTAGCTGAAAAACCCTAAGCGCTTCTGAAGATCTGGAGACATTTAAAGGTCCCATTTTAAAGTACACTTTTAAGAAGGTAAGGTCTATAACATCTAGTGTTGCCATGAATGTACATGTTCTCAGGATGTCTGGTTGAGAGAAACACAAAGTCCAGTAGTCACACACTGCAGTAGGTAACTGGACTTTATCACTGGTATCTCTCCCCTTTCCCTCTCTCTTTCTGTATCTCCACCCCACCCTGCTGTTTGGTTCCTTCATTCCATACAAAGCCTGTTTCCAAATGCCTGCATCATAGCTGAGAGCAACCGACTGAAATCTGAAGACCTGGGCACAACCTGGGATGGATGAGGGCACCGTTGAACACCACAGGTGTGCAAAAACTTTCACACACTGTTTACTTGATCCAAGGCAAAACACTGACAGGGCTAAGTGAGATCACCAGGAATCACAGAATACCTGCCTGGTTTTGGCAATTCATCTCAATCATTCTAATTAATGACATAAGATAAAGCATGCTTAATTTTTGTGTCTGTGTAAATTACAAGACTTAGATCCTCTTATCTGTGATATAACAACTATGCAGAACTCTGGAGTGCAAAGGAGACTGGTAGACAATTGCTATCTCCAGAAAACATATCTCCCAGAACAGTGTGATTCCTATACTGAACTATTCCAAACAGATCATTTGCCATCATTGCAATCACCCAGTGCAGCATACTCCCTAGGAGAAAGTGCTGCTACACATCAGGACTACCAGGACACAAAAGCAGAGCTGTTCAGTCTACCACTATCTAATACAACAGACCTTCCTGGTTGGAAACTACGGGCATTTTGCTGCAACCTGGAGTACCTAAACCCATCTTCTTTTCAGCCCCTACCTAACCAGTTATATCCAGAGAATATGGACATAATTTTATTTACCTGCTTGAGGGACATGCGTAACAGAGGAGGCTGTGCTCCTCCTTAGGGCCTTCGTAGCCTTTCATCAGTAGCAGTTCCAACTTGTGAAGACAGTACTCGTCTTAAATGTAAAGTGTGAAATTCTCAGTAGAATGTATTACAGCAGTCTAAATGTTATGATCATATCTAATATTCTCTCTATTTTAAGTATCTCTATTTAGTATGTCAGCTTAAACTCTATTCATAGGATGTATCACTGGCATTGCTAATTTTGAGTCTCTGTCTCCATATAATAAATGCTTCCATTTATTTTTCCACTTGTTTGCATTTTTCCAGTTGGCATCACATCTTGTTTCACACCCGTACTTCTACCTTCTTTTTTGCTATGATACCATGGTAATTCTGAGATTAAAAACAAAGATAGATCATTCTCATTCTTTCTCTCTCCCTCATATCTGAAGCACTTTCTACTTTGGCATACATATGCATTTAATGAAATATTGTATTGCTTCTCCTTTTTCTGTAGAACCAAAAAAGTTGCTATTAAGTAGGCCATGATCTAATGGTTCTGTAATACACTGACCACTTTACCAGGATTCACTGCTTTGGAAGTTTCAATTCCATGTAATTGGAGTTTTATAATATGACAACTCATACTGATTTATATACTAAATCCTCCTACAACCAGTACTTTACAGAGTGGGAAATGGTGGTACAACTTATCAAAGAAATCCTTTAAAATTGTCAAGTGTTACTGGGCTAATTTTGGATGATGTTTCAATGTCCTTGAAATATTACAGCATAATACATATGCCATAAGTAGATGTAGGTTGTAGAAAAGTCAAAAAGACCAGCAATTCCAATGCACTTCACCCTCTAAACACTGTGTTGTAGAGGAATGAAGCTGGGTTACTTAACATTGATAATATACAGCTGTGGGCTGGCTTCAGGGGCGGTGGGTTGGCCGATGTAGATAAGGTGCAGCTGTGGTGGGTTCTGTTAAGGGGTTGGGCAGCCAATGAAGAGGGAGCAGCCGGGGAAGAGAGAGAAGGAAGAAGCAGAGAGAAGAGAGAGGGTGAGTGTGTGCTCTGGGTGAGGAGAGACCAGGAGGCAGCAGAGGGACTGGCATGAAGAGTGTGTTGGTATGTGGTGGTAAAAGACCTTGTTGCAGCTGGCTAGCTTGGAGAGTGCTGCAATACTGTGCTATAGAGGAAGCACACGCAATAGATTTGGAATGTAATAGCTACAATTTAGACACCATTTTTCCTGAATTTTGTGGGTGGACGCAGGAATATTTAAGGACCTCCTATAAGTGTTGTCAAAAAACCCCAGAATATTAAATAGATATCATATGTAACATACCTAATTACATAAAGTTGCTATTGTATACATACTGCTACTCAGGTGAGATCTAATAGCTTCTGAAATACAGAAGACAAAGAGGGTGATTACTTGGCTTAGAGAGGGGATAACACTAATGACAGCTTTCTAGGTTTTTCATGCGCTTATAAAAGCTGAATCAAAATTTTTACTCCCCCCCCCCCCCCAAAAAAAAAAAAAAATCTCTCCCTTCACTGACATGACTTTTCTCCATGCCTGGGGTGTAGTTGTTACACCCACAAGTTTTTGTCTCCATGGGTTCTTATGATCACCCTCCATTGTAGCTGGTTCTCTTAAAGACTAAGCCACAGTCTTAACTAAAATGGGAATTTTTAACTAATCTTTAATATTGCTAGAATGGGTAATCAAAACCATGCATTTCCAGTTAAATGGATGATCAAGAGAGATTTATGTTGGTCTGATCCTATAAGAACCTGTATCTGTAAGTAGTCCTTATGAAACCACTAAGCATATTGCCTATATGAAAATACAGATGTTCATGAT